>NC_137542.1:47606625-48183780 GCF_963082525.1 Nesoenas mayeri | reverse complement strand
TCAATGAGCTGGCAATTGACTTTAGCTGTAATTACTGGCTTCTTACCAGTATTTACAGCTGTACAGTTATGCTCAGTGGTTCAAATCTCATTTTTGGGGTTTATCTGTATTGTTCTACTACTTTCGTAATTACCTTTCATCACTTTTATTTAGATCTTGCATGGACATATAATTATTTGAAATGAAAAATTCCCTATGGATTTCTATAAATTACAAATATGTCATGTGCTATGTTACTAGACGAAAGGTCAGCAAGCCAATTTGTTCCCCTAGTAGAGTACTTGCTGGAGATTGGACAACGATTCTCTGCAAGAAGCTAGCTATTGTAATTCTTGTCTTTTATTCCAGGCAGAATAATAGGTAAGGCTGATTGTGGAACAGAATTAAAATACTTCTCAAACAAAGTGTTCTAAAAATTCCTAGCAGTTCCTAGTGAATATTCTGTGAATGACTAGCTTTTGCAATAACTGGTAAAGTAGTGGAATGCACACAATTATTTTGAGAGATCACTAACACAGATGATAAACCTCATTTAAAACGTTTTAAATCTGCTCTGGATATTATTCTGTTGTTATCTGCTGAAAGCTTGGATTCACTGGAAAGAAACAAGTCATATGAGTGAGGAATTCATGATCAGACCCTGTAGAGACAGAAAATTATTTTGGTCTCAGCTGATTAAAATATCTTTGAGTACAAGAAATGGGTTGAGAGGATATGACTTTAGAAAGAATAAATCTCTTGTTCAGGCACTGGAATGGGATTCAATTTCCCATTCTGCCACTCAGCACTCTAGTTCCTGCACTCTCCTGCTGTTCAATAGATAATAGCACATATTCATCCCTGTATTTAGTATGTACATGTACCTTGCCATGCATAGTATGCTGATGATCTTGTCAACTGAGTGCATTCATATAATACAAGTGACAACAGTGATAGCAATAATAGCGGGGAACAGGACTGACAGGCCTAGCAAGGAACAGCTGGAGATCCCCTTCTTCATCTGGTCCCTTTGCTCTGCACCAGTGAGAGATAGGCAGAAACATGGGAGGTGGGTGAGGAGACCCTGGGAAGGTTCCAGGATGCGTAAGCAGCATCTGTGGCTCACCAGAGTGATGCAGCTACGTGCAAGCCCTGCACTTGGCTCATTGACCTTTAAGAGGCTTCCCCTCCTGGTCCATACTACCTCCTGTGCTGAGCTGTGGTATCAAAGCCACAATGTCAAGGTAAAATGTCCATGCAGTTCACAGACAGCTGAATGACCAGTCGCAACATTTCTGATGTTAAAATGGTTTTTGTTGTTGTTGTTCCAAATTAAAATATACAGCATTGTTCACTGAAGGATTTCTGTTGTTTCTCGTTACCATCACCCTTCGGCATTTAGAGGCTTCCTTTGTTTTATAAAAAGCCCAGATGCTGATACATAATTGCAATATTAATTGGCATAATAGTTGGATGGTAGCAGTCTGTATCATTGACAATCTTGTCCTCACGGCTTGAGTTTTGAGCTCAGAGTCTTGCAGAGCAGATAAAAGGGCTAAAATGAGCCTGACTCCTAGTTGGAGTGTTTTAAAAACCTTGTCTTGCTCAGAGTGACAACTGATAAAAATGTTTTCTAATGTGCCAGAAGCCTGGCTTTGTCAAAGGTCTAAAGGACAGTACTGTGTTAGTGCTATAGATTCGACCACAGCCCAGCAATTGCTGCTATAACAAGCAAGCTGCAAGGATGCCTCCAATGCCTTTGTCTTCCCTGCTCTGGTGAATCTTTCATGTGCTTTTCTCTGTGATTTTCCTCCCTCCTCACTGCTTTACTAATTAAAATTCTAATCACTTTGACAGCCAGAGCTAGGAAAAAAAAAAAATTAAAAAAAAAATCATTCTTCCATGTTGGAGAAGGTAATTTCAAGGTGTTTTAGCTGCCAAAGAAAAGAATGGGAATTAGACAAAGAAGGTGGTTGTAAGAAAGGGATGAGTTAGCTGTTCTTCACCCCTCTACTATAATAAAATATTAAATTTCTAAAGTAAAAAAATAAAACAGGATTAATCCTATGCATTATTGCCATATATTTAGAGACAGCATAACCTGATTTAGCTTTTTGAGTAAGGGGAGGTTTTGTGTGCTTTTGTTAACATCAAAATGATTTACTTACATTGTAGTGAATGCAATGTCAAACATTTAACTTGGTTTGATGTGTGATTGCTGATGATACGTATTACTTGCTTTTGTGAGCTGTGGTTGGGAATATTAATTTAAAATGTACAAGAGCCTGCAGATACATATTTAAAATGATAAACAGTTCTTGATGCAGTGTTGTTGGTTTCACACTGCAGAAATTGTGATATTAGAATTTTTAAAACATAAAATATCACGGTGTTCAAATCTTACCAGCTACTCCTTCAGGCATTTTCCTGGATTGGTAAAGGTAATTTTTAGACCTATGTATCTCTTCAATGTGTATGCTTTTGTGGTGAACTTTAATAACATGCAGTTGTATTAGAATAGAAAAACATGATGGTTTCTATGGTACAAACATATAGGCTGAACAGACCAACATATACTTGTCCTCAAAGAAGCACACTGACACACAGTGTGTTTGTCCCTGCCATCACATCTGTCTCAGGTATACCTCATAACCAGGGTAAATTGTCTGGGAGTTAGTTCAGTTCAAACAAATACTGCATTAGTTTTTATCTCTTGCTCAAACTATATCCAAAGTTTATATCAACAAATATACGGTTGGTTCACTTCCATTACTACTGTTTTATTCCAGCATTCATGGTGAGGAGTTAGAGGGTTTTACAGAGTCAAATCTGGTGGTATTTAGAGCCAGCATTTTTTGACATGTTTGAACTTTTTTCTTCAGCCTTAGGATAAAAGGGGACAGAGGAGAAGATCACACTTTGAGTGTTGGGATTGTATTGTGTTCTGCTATTTGTATCAGGACTGTTTTTAGACAATGTGGAAATGCTTCTATAGCCCCAAGCTTGCAATCAGAAAAGCTGCAGAGTTTTGCCCTGCTGCCTTGCAGCTGTAGTTGCCTGTAGGGGTGCGTGTTTCAGAAAATGCACATCCTTCTCCTTATCAACTTCTCAACCTTTTTATAAACACACCATGACAGAACTGTAACAGTTAGTTCAGCTGTTTTGACAAGTCTTCAACAACTTTGCTAGAGGCCATCATTTGTCTTTTACTGGCTGATGAAAAGGATTCTCTCCTCAAAGCTGTTTCCTTTCTCCTGTGTCTCTCACAGTGCTTTCTTCATTTATGTCTGACTTCAATGCAAAGGTGACTCCCAGTCTTATACTGAAAATGCTGGACTACTGGACCTTTCCTTACAGGAACATATAGTGAGTGACTGAGGTTTGTATGCTTGCTATAGTAACTTTTTTTAAAAAGCTAATGAGTCTCTTGCCGAAATTCAGCCTGTTCACTCAACCAGATGAGATTTCACCACCACTACAAGGCTGAATGTGTTGTTAATCAAGAAGTGGCAGTCATTGAAAGTGCAGTGTACAATGGTACTGGAAAGCAATTGTTCCTCATTCTGCACCACACAAAACAAAACAACAGAGGAAAAGAAGAAAAAAAAAATCATGTGAAATCCCTTATTCTCCCCTGTGGTGAAACCAAAAGAGAGGAAATGCAAACTTCAGACCAGCTTTTTCATATTAAATTACAAACCAGTTTATTCTTTTTCTTCACCCTATTTGATTTCCCCTAACACAACATTTCAAAATGGGTATAAAATATATACACAAAAGAGGAACCAGGAAGCTTAAGTACTTGGATATGCAAACCTCCTTGGTTTCAAATGAAAATGTTTGTATTGACAATGAGACTTTGCTTACTTGGACACTCAGGTGATCCTCCCCATGTCTATACAGTTTCTATAGAGCAAATGTGTACAGACATCTTTGAAAATGCCACTTTAGTAGCCTATGTTAAATATTGGGCAAGAAGGGGTTTAGATTATGTCTTTATTCAGGACTCAACATTCTAGGTTAACCAGAAATCTGTGGGTGGGAGTCAATGATGTGTCTTTAACTGAAAATTACTGAAATTGGGGAAAAAAAAGGGTTTAAAAGTTAACCACAGTTTAAGAGAGTACTTATTTTGACTGATCTGATTAATGCATGATGAGTAAAAAGTGTCATGTAGATTATAATAATAAAGAAAGCATAAGAGCCACTGAGCTACGGTCAACAGACTCACCTCTGATACTACAATTCCATCTTCTAACAATACATCGCTTCATGTCTGGCTTTGAAATCAGATGATAAATTTTGTCTAAAGAGCTTTCTTTTTTTATGCAAGAGTGAGTTTTGAAGAAAATAATTATTTACCGGCATTATCTTCTTGACACTGTCAGCAACATGATATAGGTGGTATGGATGACTGATATCAAATATAAATTTTTATTACAATAGATAAGGTTCTCAGATTGTGTAAATCTGACACTGATGGAGTTTCCATGTATATATCAAATAAGGATCAAATCTGTTATTATAGTCGTATGGATATGAAGAATATAACTTGTTAAACCATTAAAGGAGAGCTAAGTATTAATTCACTAAAAATGGTGAGAGCTGCTCTGTCTTGGAAAAGGAGGGTTTAGACCCACTGAATTCTTAACCCAGAAAGGTGGCAAAATAGCCCAGGCAAGTTATAGAGAAAATATTTAAGACAAAATTTGTAGGTAATAACAGCAGAGCATTCTTTCAAAACTTTTGGTTAACCTGGAACGTCCAGTTAGGTTTAGGGATACAGGAGACCTGTAGGCATTTAGGGATCCTAGGGGCCTCTGGAGGTCATCTCTCCCAGCCTTCTGCTCAGAGCTGGGCTGTGGCCCAGACTAGGTCAAGTCACAGTATCACAGAATCACGGAATCACAGAACGTTAGGGATTGGAAGGGACCTCAAAAGATCACCTAGTCCAATCCCCCTGCCAGAGCGGAAACACCTAGATGAGGTTACACAGGATTGTCTCCAGGCGAGTTTTGAATGTCTCCAGAGAACGAGACTCCGCAACCCCCCTGGGCAGCCTGTTCCAGTGCTCTGTCACCCTCACTGAGAAGAAGTTTCTTCTCATATTTAAGTGGAACCTCTTGTGTTCCAGTTTGCAACCCTTACCCCTTGCCTTACCATTGATTGTCACCGAGAAGAGCCTGGCTCCATCCTCGTGACACTCACCCTTTACATATTTATAAACGTTAATGAGGTCACCCCTCAGATTCCTCTTCTCCAAGCTAAAGAGCCCCAGCTCCCTCAGCCTTTCCTCATAAGGGAGATGCTCCATTCCCTTCACCATCTTTGTTGCTCTGCACTGGATTCTCTCCAGTAGTTCCCTATCCTTCTTGAACTGAGGAGCCCAGAACTGGACACAATATCCCAGTCAGTTGTAGCCTTGTCTCATGGAGGCACGGAAGCCTCAGGAGCAGAGTTTTCACCCCCTCTCTTCCTTGAAACTCAGACTGAGTTTGCAAGTCCCTTTGCTTTTATGTGTTCCTGTTACAGGATATTCTGAGTAGGGTCCCAGAGTCCCTTTGGTTGGAAACCTTCCACCTTTGTATAAAATAAATAGTTGCTGAGCTGGAAAGAGAAAATAAACCTCAGTGGTGGTGGCTAGACCCTCAGTCTAAGGAGTATTTAGCCATATATACACAAGGATAGAACAGCTTCAGTATGGCCCAAAAGCCTTATCCTGTTTGACTGCCTTTGTGATCTCTTGGGACAGAGGGATCTAAATGCCTTCAGACAGAGGTGGGATTGAACCCATCCAGGGCAAATACTCAAATCATTGAACTATTAAGTAAAACAGACCTGCTACTTCTCCTTCCCATTCTTGGAAACTCTGTGATTCCATTGCTCTTGTTTTTCTTATGAACTGGCCAGAAATTAAATGTTTCCCTATGGGTAAAATGAAACATGAGCATGACGCAGTTTGGGAGTAGTGGAAGCAGAGGGGTAGTTTTCACTTTTATAAGACAGAAAACAAAGAAAATATAGTACATGGGCTTTACTTGAATGTATCAAATGCATATTCCTTTTTTTCTTCTTTCCCAAGTTTTGACCCCCCCCCATATGAAAAATCAGTTATTTGCACAACCATACTCAGGGCTATTTCTATATCTGTATCCTCATATAAAGATACAGTTGCATAATAAATATTTAAAATCTGCCTTTTGCATGTCATGTGTAAGTTAGCCTCGGTATCTGAGGGGGTGGTGACTGAAGTCTGTATGTTTTTGTCAAGTGACAGTTGTGAGGAAGGTTTTTGGCAGTGTTTCACATGGCAGTTTCTGAATTCTCCTTCACTTCATTTGCTTTCTCGGCAGCCAACAAAATGGGTTGACACAAGGCAAATGCCTGCCAAAGAACTTCAACAGGAGGCAGTTTTTAATTAACAGGGGCCAAAGAAGGTGATAACCCCGAGGGTAGTGAGAAGAAATTAACATGGAAAAGCAGTTCCGTGCTTCCATGGGTCCCAAAAGGCCATTCGTATTAGTGGTGTCTGTTCTGATTGAACCTTTGCTGTGTCTTTTTATTGATTCCCTTGTCAGAGTCTAACAAAAACAGTGCTAGCCATCAGTTGTTTGCTCGTGGTGGCAGCTTATGGCTCAAAACAGCTTCCTCGTAAAACATTCAACACAGCAAGGTCTGTCATTGTGGTTAGCATTTCCCAGAAATTATTATTTTTGTTAGACCAAGAATAAAACTCAATAAAATTAAAGCAGAAGTCTGCTGAAATGAAAGAATGTTTGGCCACATTTTCTCTCCAAGTAACCATTTCAACTGTTGGCCTGGCTTAGAGTAAACTGTTTAAATTATCCTTTTTTAAACTTAGATTTCAGAGATTATAACGATATTGGCTGTTTCGGAAAGGATTTAGCCATTTAGCATATCTGGCACTTGTGGAAAGTATTTTTAAAAAATAATATCCTGTGGATAAATATTTCAAGTTTATCTTCCTGGGATGAAAATTAATAATAAATAAAGCTTGTAAGAGCTTGAGGAAAAACATGCCTAGTAAGCAAATATAAATAAGTTAAAAAATAAATGTAATAAATAAATAAAAGGCCAACACCTTTATGTATTTCTGTGCCCGATCCAAGTTCCACTACTGCAAAAAGGTGAAATACCATTCCTAGCAACAGCTCCGGAAAATCCATGATTATTTTTAAATACTTCTGCTGCACAGTTGACTCCAAATAATAAAGAGAATGATTCAATAATATTTGACCAGCTTTATAGAGAAATGCCCAGCATCTGCCTTCTTACTTCTTAGACTCATGGAAAAAGATTGTCATTACTTCAAAGGGAAGTACTGTTCCTATTTTCCTCTTCAGATCTGGGGCCTAAATGATGTTGTTCATTCGGCTAAGTGATTTATTAGAAGAAAGTGTGGTTATCCTATTCTACTTGAAAGACTGTCAGCCTCAGGCCTTCAGATGCGTTAGCTACTTGAATATACAGCCTCTGTCCTTGGAAAAGCATACACAGCTCCCATTGACTTCAGAGGCAATGACACTTTCAGAGTAAAAAGTTGGCCTCTATACTGCATCCTCTTCTTCTTTCATCCCTCTTCACAAAAATAACGCAATACATGCTTTTGAGGACTGGATACTGATTGTTTTTTGTTTACAGTAATTGTTCCCAATGTTAGCACAGTGCACTTCACCAGGGGTGCACACTAATGCCAAAAAAAAAAAAAAAAAAAATCCAGCCTGAGCTTAAACACTCACTCGGAGAGCCAGTGAAAAGATTCAGATAAGTGAGAATGGGAAACATGTCAATGACTTTGCTGGTGAAAACCCCAATGTTCATGGGAGCACATATATACATACATGCAATGAGACACAAGCACACTTATGTAACATGTTTGAAAGTTTCATGTAATGAAGGAGAATATTTTTTTTTTCCTTGCAACTGATCAGAATTGTAATGAACCTCATGCTCCTTTCTAAAATATCATACCGCTTACAAATAATTTAAGCCTTAAGTTCCCTTGGCAGACTGCAGATGTGCACTGGATAGTGAGGAAGATCTGTGACCTGTTTGCTTTGACTACTTGCTACTCGTGGTTTCTATTTTGTTGGTTACATTATGGTAGCTGGCAATATTATCCTCTCTGGTTGTTTAACTGAAGAAAACGGGAAAGAACACAACAGATAGTGATAAACCGTGGATAATTAATTGCTCAGATTGCTTTTGGGAATATAATCCTTAATAGTATGATGAATAATACTCTATTTTCAGGGGTCAGAAAGAATGGCAACTTTGTACATTCATGCATTTGCTGTTTACCACGTTTGCATATACAAAAGCTTTCACAGCAGAAGTTTTCATGTTGTGTGAAAACAACATTCCGTATCAAAACATATTCAAAAGCAGCTGTGGATTTTAAGAAGTATAATTTTTTGTGTTAATGAAAACAGGAGCTGGGCCATCCTCAGATGTCTTCAGCCCATTCCCAGGACCAGTATAAGACAGACAGCTATCATTAACTTTACATAATTTCTAATTCAACCTCAGTACTATTATAGAAGAGCTCTCTGCAAATCGACCTACTTAAATAGCATAACTTCTGACTTTAATCAATTGGATTCGAATGCCAAACTATTAGTATCACTATTATTTTACTGTAGTCCAGAAAGCATAGTTGGGAAATGGGCTAAGATCTGTGTTTATATCACACAGTTGATTAATTGTGTTTTTAAATGCAGTGTAATTTGCTTGCTCTTTTGAAGGAATTTTCTCCCCCTCGGAAGAGGTCATCCAAAGTAAATATTGTCAGTGACACTTGGCTTGCTGAGACTACAACGGCTACATTACACAGCCATGTAACAAGGGCTGTTTGTTTATTTTTTATTTTTAGAAGAATTGGCAATTGATGTAAAACAATAGGAGCTTTGGTAACAAATAAGCTGCACATATCAGCATCCATTGTACATTTGAACTCATAAGAATTGATAGCTACTGTTTGTTATTTGGCAGCACATATTCTCAGAGATAATCCCTCTCTGCCCAGAAAACAGAGAGCTGTTAATGTGTTGTACGAAACAGCATGAAGTTTTTCCTCTTTTTTTTTTTTTAAAAAAAAAGTGCTTTCTAATTTCCAAATAAAAACCCTAGATGGTTTCTAGCTGAAAAAAAAACCAAAAAAAAAACCAACATATTGCATCTGGGCTGGCACTGTTTGTTATTATCTCTGTATGGCACCATATAAGTCAAGACTGAGAAAATATAATCCTCTTCCGCTCTTCCTGAATACAAACCTCAAGAAAATACTGACAAATGATATTTTAATTAGTTTGACCTCTAAAGTGATTAAATAATTATGAAACCTCTTCTCTTTAACAACTGCTTCCAGTACTTTATAATCTGTCCTCAAACTGTGGCAGCTTCAAGCTAGTAGCAGTGTGATTGATTTTTCCACATCAGATACGATGTTATGGTCCAGTTTCCATAGCAAACCTACAGCATCTGTCTTCAAGCTCAACCTGCAGTCCTGCACTACCCAGTGATACTTTATGTGACCACATCCTTCCATTACAAGTGTGAGTGGATTAATATTGATTTTTTCCTCTTGTCCAAGACTGAAGGTCCATCTTAACAGCAATAAATTACACAGCTGAAACATGAGGATATGCTCGCTCCTCCTTGGTCTTCATGGCCAGGATTATTACTTTGTCTTGAAACCAATTTCTGAGGTTTTTAACCCATTACAAGGCTGAAGGCTGTGCTCAGGTTTAAACGCTTGTTTGAGTTACGTTGACTCTAATCACAAGCTGGTGAAAGTGATCTACCATAGTTTGTGCACAGTAAGGTTTGGAAATAGGACAGCAAAAACCAGCATGAGAGCAGGGTTGCCAAGTAGTGAGAATCGATTGCTTGCTCAGAAACAAAATGAAAAAAGGGCAGGAACAGAGAGAGGAACAGAATAATACTGAGTAGCAGAAACAGCACTGTTGGAAGTGTAAGGAATTAGCAAGATACACCTTTTATGAGCAGCAATCAGGTGAATGCCACACATAATACTGCTGTCAAAGCCCTGTACTCTGGTGCAACTTCTCAGTGTCTTTTTTCCAGCCTTATTTGACTGATGGAGGGACACTGAAAACCCATATGAGATCTAAAATTTGCGACAGGAAAAAGTCTGCAGGAAATTAATTCTTAGGTATAGACACCTTTATTGTTACTGCTTGATTTCCCCTGAAGTGCCAGATTCCTTCCTGTGTTCTGCATGTTCAGTATCGTGCTACTGTGGTGCTGGCTGGTCACTCTGCTGCTTCTAGACAATATTTCATAAATACGGGCTTTATTTTGTTGTGCTTTTCTTGTTCATTGGAGGTATTTTTACAGCAGGAAAGAAATTTTTGATGTGCTGATTGCAGGTATAGGCCTTCTAGTCTGACAGGCATGTATGTAAAGCTACAAATAGTAACATATGGCACTGTTGTTTGTAAATAGAGAAGGCCTCACAGGCAACGTGTCAGTTGGAGGTCGCCTTGGGTATAGTGATCAGGAAATGATTGAATTGATTGGAGAAGTTAGAAGGGTGCTCAGCAGAACTGCCACTTTTGACTTTCAAAGGGCAGACACTGACCTGTTCAGAAGGCTGGTTGGCAGAGTCCCTTGGAGGCAGTGCTGAAGGACAAGGGGGTCCAGGAAGGCTGGTCACTCTTCAGGAAGGTAATCTTGGAGGCAGAGGAGCAGGCTGTCCCTGTGTGCTGGAAGGCGAGCCGGCAGGGAAGAAGGCTGGCCTGGCAGAATAGACAGCTGCAGTTCGAACTTAAGAATATAAAGAGAATTTATAACTTTGGAAGGAGGGGCAGGCCCCTTGAGAGGAATACAAGAACTCCGTGAGGATATGCAGGGAGAAAATCAGAAGGGCCGAAGCCCAACTAGAGCTGAGTGTGGCAACTGCTGTGAAAGACAACAAGAAATGATTCTATGATTCTAAATATAGGTGTGGATGTGCGTTATGGCAGCACCTGTAGGAACAAGTTGTGGGTGTGCGGGGAGATTACCAGGGAGATGTGTGAAGGAGATGGTTGCAGAGAAGAGCCTGGCCCCTCTGCCATGTGAACCCCCTGGACCGGTGGCCCTGTGATCCACTGGAGGATGCTCTACACCAAATCCTGTCCTACAGAAGCATGGAAAATACACTTCATTAGAAAAAAAAAATGCCAGGGAAAGATGCAACTGCAGGGCCACGGTGATTATCAGGTGCAAACACAAGGTCTCTGAGAGAAAATGGTTGCAGAGCCTAGTATTCCTAGGGGAAAAAAAAAAAAAAGAAAAAAAAAGAAAAAAAAAGAAAAAAAAAGAAAAAAAAAGAAAAAAAACAGTGTGTTAACTATAGCTAGAGTAATTAAATAATAATTTAAAAAATGAAAATGTAGAGCCTGCGGCAATTTTAGATATTGAAAAAATCTCATCTAAGCATACCTGCAGCTTTTCTGAAGACAATCCTGAAACTTAATCCCTTTTTTAAGATTTTGTGAACACTAAGGTAGCTTCAACAGAATTCTTTCTGTTAACTCGATTAAAAAAATTCTTTTGGAAAGAGCTTGGAATTCAAGCTAGAAAGGTGTATATATTGACTGTGAACGTCCAACCACAGCCACCTTTGAATTCACTGGTAGATGGGAAAAATAAGACGTAAATAGAGAAAATTACCACCAATCTGAAGGGAAGGTGAATTTCTTATTCTGTTTTAGTGAGTGTGAAAGTAGAAATGTTTTTGTTTTGTTTTGTTTTTTAAATCTCTTTGTATAAATCTTCCATGGTTTGAATACTGCTAATGTAGTAAAGGCTTAAATTACACTTCCAAGCAAGAAATTTTCACAACATTTTATTTGACATGTTTAGAGTCTTTATTCACAAATAATTTGCAAATGAGTTTTTTCCTTATTTGCCATTTGGAATTTTTGGCAGCGTTTTATGTGAAGAACTTAATTCACTGAATCTTATGTGGATTTTTGACTGGGAGCTATTATTTGCATATTCATATTTGTCATGTGTTATACGTGCTGCGGAGGTGGCTACTCATATTTTAATGTGGTCTTCTGAGCTACACAGGTAGGTAAGTGCTTTCAGTTTTCTGAAGGAAAGACTAGAGATATTTTTTCCCTTCGTTTTTCTTCCTTTTTAAAAAAATCATATCACGGTGCCTAAGTGTTTTGCTCTAATGGCATATTCTTAACAGCTGTTATTCATGCTGAAGTAATCCAAATGAGACATTTACAAATATTTTCATTTTTTCATTTGCAATGGAAAAAAAAAAAAGAAATTTTGGGTATATTAATATACTCAGGATTTTAAAATATCTTGCTGACTGACAGGAGAGAAGCATTTGGCAAGAAACTAATATTGGATAACTAAGTTTCTTAAAAATGTGGTTTGTATAAGCCAAGTTTGGGGGGAGAGTCCTTTTTTTTTTTTAAGTCTACGGATGTATTCAGGAAAATTAACAGGATTTGGAGTCCAAAAGGTTTCTTCTAGGTCACAGAGGTTTATAGCATGATTTTATAAGTACCTTGACTGCTTTCTTATGAGAGAATGGCTGTTACTAATAGTTTCTTAGGAGAAAAATACCTTCATTTTTTTTTTTTTCCTGGTGGAGTGCTTTACTGTATTCACGAGAAATACAGTGGATATTTCTGTCCCTGTAATACACAGTATGATTCAGAATTTGATAACTACGAAAAATCATTCCAAAGCAGGAGTCCTATTTGAAAAGTGATTGATTTGTGATATTTTAAAATATTATTAAACAATTATTAAGCGTACAGTATCTATTTCTTCTGTTGGACTACATTTAATCTTAGCTTTACTAAATGTTTTACCCATTACTTTGTTTTATCACATGAAATAAACTTCTAATATCCATAACAAATATTTGAAATGGAAAAGAGTTATACTCAATAGAAACTAATTTCTCTCTACAATCATAATTTCACAATATGTCCAACTATTTTTATTGTCATACTTGTTTTTTAAAAGTTTAAAACATTAATATGTCAGATAAAGTATTACATTTTTATGAGTCTCATTAGAGTCTTCAACCAGTGAAAATCACAAGGCTTGATGGATGAGGCCCATGCTGGCACTTGAGGACAATGTGGAGGCTCACTGTACTGAAGTAATCTATTGGGTTTTGAAGAGGAACAACACTCATACTCTATTTCCAATCAGAGAAAGAAGAGTGAAGGCTCATTGCCTCCAAACTCCCTTGCCTCTTTATCTCGCACATCAACCAAAACTAGCCCAAACACCATCAGAAACACCCCAGAGCTTGGGCAGGTTAAGATGCAAAGTCCTCAGAAGAGTCCAGGTCCCTTGTGGTGTGTGCAGTGTTGTGCTCCACAGCCTGCACTGGATACTGAGGACACTGGAGGAGATCAGCCCTCAGCACACAGCAGTTTGAACATTCTCATCGAGAATTTTTTTTAGATGGATCTAAAATGGAATATACTTGGAAAGGGCACCTCATGCACCCCAACCACAGCCCATGAGAAACAGTCCCAAAAGAAAAGAAAAAAGTAGAAACAAGCATACAAACAAACCCCCAAATGCATGTTGTGTAGGTCTCAGTCAGGTTCTTGCGACCAACTCCAGCCCTACAGAGCTGTTTGGCTGCTCTGTTTGCTCATGTAGACATAGCTGTAGTTTCTGCAGATTGCAGGTGGGGATGTATCTGACAGCAAAAGTGTATCCCTCAAAAGATTAAATCCTATGGAATATTTAAATTTACACTGATGATGTTTGGATTCAAGATGGAAAAAACAAAGATGATGACACTTTTTCAGACAATATTAAAGCTATAGGTAGCAGCCAACAGACCTTGTAGTGGGATTACTGCACAAACTGCATAGCGCTCCTTGTTCACAGTGGTAATAAGGTTTCTACTATCTCAAAGACCTGTATAATTTTGAGTTTGCATATTAATGGCTTCTGAATCTGTATACATGTACACATTTTTCTTATATTTTTTAAGTTTCTGCTTGTGAAAGCAAGAGTTAATATTTTCTTTAATATAAAATGAATGAAAACAAATTATTGGCCATGATATATTCTGCAGTTATTAAAATTAAACTGTATGTGTCTATGTGATACAGAAAAGTATATGATTTTTTAAAGGTAGAAAAGAGATGTGCATTTTCACCCCTCTCCCTTAAAGAAGGACTTTCTAGAGAAAACCAAATATCTCAAAGGACTTTATTGAAAAAAAAATAGAAGCAAATACAAATCAGCTTTGTCAGATTCTGGATTATGCCCCATTGGGGATGAAGCAAAACAGCAAGAAACAGAATAACTTCAATTATAAGGAAAAATCAGGCTTTTGTAATAAGACTACCTGTATCCAGCTGAAATGATCCTATGATTCTATGCTGCAGAATTCATGGTGAAACCTTGGGTTGTATTCAGCTCTTGTGATGCTCTTAAAGGAGGCAGGCTCTTTATTTTAGTCCTCTGAGAAAGCTAAGAGTATGGTGGGGAAAACATCACACATAAATTAGAAAAATGGTGGCTGTAAACTTTGACAAAGGACATCTGTCTTCGATACTGACAACAGAAACCTTTGAATATTTGTAATAGCAAGTATACCACAGAAAACCAGAGCCTTTATGCTCAGAAACTTCATTACCTTGTCTTATTGTGTGGCAACAAGGTTTGCATTGTGAGAAAAAAACACACACCATTTGTCTGAGTAAAATCCTGCTAGCCCTGTTGATGCCAATTCTTGTTGACTTCGGCAGGAATAGAGTTTGAAGCAAAATGTCTTCTGATACATACTGGTTAGGTAATAGAGAAATTAAATTAGCTGATCTGGTAGAAAAAATACAGCGCCACTTCAGGAACATCTTGTACTATGCTCATTTTTCTTTTTCAGATTTTTAAAAGGTACTTGAGACTCTAACAGACTTTCAAGTTTTTGGTTTTGTTTTGTTTTTTCCTGCCTCATTGGAGTCAAGCTTTACTCATAAATTGTAGGTACTAGTCAAGGGAAGAGCATGGATCCATCATACTATTTTATGAGATGCCCTGTCCATGTATGATGCTGAAGCATTTTCAGTTACCACAGACTTGAAATAGTTCAACTAAGATCACTATTTTATGACTATTAATCATTTCTTTCTGCCCCCTGGCAAAATTATTGTGCTGTCTAATCTTGTTGTGAATAGGTATAGTTACCACAAGATTATCCCACAATTTCTGCTGGAGTGGGATGTTAAAAAGATCCTCAATAAAACCAACCAGCTTAATTTAATGAGCGCATGAAACAGGAGCACTGAGGATTAAACTAGTGTTTTTATGTCCTGTACAAATGGCTGCAACTACTACAAGAACCAAGTTAACTGCAAGGAGCATATATCAAGGAGCATATATCATATGCTCTTATACATTGTTATACATAAGATGGGGGGAAGAATTACTAAAGAAGAAGACAGATCCAGTGTGAATGTAAATAAATGCATGGTGTCTTATATATGGAGAAATCATCCAGGCTCATCAGGAACACTTGACTATTAGGCAGTGGTCATCACTGTTCAGAATCATTTGGCCTGACAACGTCCTTTGGGCAATGACTAATTTATGACCATTTCCTGACTAGTTTAGCTCTGCTGGAATGTTACATTCTGTGAGTTCCGAAAACTTGCAAAACCCACCATGGCTTCTACTGGAGCACATTAAATGCTGTGGTATGTGCAGAGGAAAACAAATCCCGAACAAATTCCACAAAAAACACCACCACCAGAAATCAGGGCAGTATTTTTAACAAGTTATTCAAGTGGAGTGATGTAGTTGTTGCTGATGCTGGAATATCTCTCACTCATAGAGTACAAACAATTTGCATTTAGATTTTACTACAGCTGTTTACTTCTAGTTCCAGAGAAACATCCTCACTAAACAAACCTCACAGAAATTGAGGCAGTGCTGGTTTTGGTTTTTTTTTTACTCTTTGAAATTCAATGGTGTTTTAAAGAACTGAAATAATTGTGCAGGGGTTTTTTTTGTTTTTGTTTTCCCTACTACAGTCATTAGGGCAAACTTCTTGGCTCAAGTTAAATGAAACGTTCAGCTCTTATCTTTGGCAGATGGATTTTCTTGACAGTGAACTGAATTTGAGGCCCTGTGTTCAGAGGTCATGTGTGAATTTTATTATGCTTCCTGGTTAACTCAACAAAATAAATGAATCTGATGAAATTCTCATGAAGTGTTTATTTTTTATTGTTTCTATAACATACAATAAATTATAATTTATGAGGGACAATTGAGGAAAAGTCTAGAGGAAGTTGTGTATAAGATTAGGAGAGTATTAAATCCACTTTACTATATTTTCAAAACTTAAAAATGTTTTACAGCTACCATAAATTCCTTGAGCACTATCAACCTATAAATTTCAATAATTTAATAAATATTCTACCATAAAGTGAAGCATGTGGCCAAATCCCAGAGCCATTTGTGTACAGAGTATCATAATAGTAATGTAATGTTTTTTGTTTACCTGGCTAATGGAAAAGTGACCTGTTCTTATGCATAACACGTAGTGATTGGTCATTAATTTTAATGAACCACATCTGAGAACTTGCAGGAGTCAGCAGGATAGCTGACATCCCCCTCCTCTTTCCCCATCTGTTGCAGGCTGTTAGATACTGCTGTTGAATATAAGGAGGGAGCATCACTTATTACCTCTCTTGAAGCATGCTGACCTTTTAGGCACTTGGCAAAGTGACTACAATGTCAATATACATCTTAATGGGGGGCAGAAGGTGGTTATTCATCTCTCAGTGCTTGCCCAGAAGGACAAGATAGGCAAAATGTGAATTTATTTCACATGAAGGCGTAGGAGACTGAATAGATTGGGAAAGCTGCTGCTGCATTTGTTTTGGGAATGTTTTTGTGTGTGTATGTGGTTTTTTTGGTTGTTTGGTTTGGTTTGTTTTTTGGCAGAATTGCAATTTAGAACGCTAGCTGACTTTGATCATATCTGAAATCAGTGTCATCAATTATCTGGGGTTTTCTTTTGCACATGAACTTCGTAAACTGTATCCTGCCAGTAGAGTGTAATGTAATGGAAGATCTAAAAGGTCTCCAACAGTATCTGTCCTTCACTGAATGGTGTGAGCATTGCAGTGAGACAGAGTCAGTGCAGGACTCTTTCTGGATCTCAATAAGACCCAGTAAGAAATTGTTTTAAAATATAACTGTTTTAATAAGAATATAGATACTCAGAAAATCTAGCATCCCTTCAGCTGCAGAACACACTGGATTTGTGCAGTGTCAGCTGGAGCTCCGGTAGAGTTTTTCACAACACGCTCTGGAGAGCAGATGCTGTCTGCAGAAAGAAGCTCTCCCTTTTGGTCATATAACTTCTTTACAAGAACACAACTCTAATCCTAAAAGGATGTTCTCATGAAAACTTCTAGCTGCTCTTTTAGATAAAGAGAAGGCCGTGAAGGTGGAGCAATCATCAGTACCCAGTGGGAGTTGTCTATGGGATTCTCTCTTGTGGTGGTCTGCTGAATATATGCTGCAGCCAAGGAGTTTGTGCTGCACAACACAAACCTGAAGACCACACAGCATGTGTAGCACAGTACAGCACAGTGCAGAGCAGTCCTGCACCTTCCTATGTTGGCCATTATGTGCATCACCAGTTCCTAAACATGCAACTCTGTCCCATCAGGATCAATGACATTGCTATCCATCAGTGAAATAACTATGAGTACAGAGTTGTGTGTAGTGTGATAACTGCATTTGTTGATAATATAGCACTTATAAATAATAATTGAATTTGCTATTTGTTTATGTTATTTCTAAGGAAATAAGTGTAAATTAAAAATAATTCCCTCATAATTTCCTCTACTTCTCCCATGCTGAAAAATACCCAACGGATGAGATGGATGAGATTTAATCCAATTTGCAATGACTTAATTGAGGGATTGGCTGTACCACAGCCGACAATCTGTATACATTGTTTGCATCTTATACAAATATAATTTCAGAACTTCTTGAAAGGATATGCATGCCTTCATTCATTTATCTGTGTATTTTGAAGGTAGAATCCATTTGCTTCCAGATTATGCTTACCTCCTGTGAAAGGAGTCCTCATTTACTGGTGGAATTTACAAAGACCATGTATCAAGTGATTGTTTCTACCTTTGTAGTAATTTTCATTTTATGACTATATAAATACATATACATATGTGCACATACTTCAGCTATACTTTGACTTAATGAAGAGCTTAATAAAAATCAGCATTCATAGCTCCTGTGTAGTCAGATAAATTAGTTAATGCACAAACTGAGCTCTTATGTATTATGCAAAAGGTTAGTTTTAACATTTGCATAATGTGCTACAAATGACCTACTGTTTCAAGCAGTAGAATCTTGGTTAAAAGTAGATTGAAAGCTGAAGTGACATCAATAAAGTAATTGCTCCTAGCTTGGCACATCTCACTCACTGTCAAAAGTTCAAGACCCCTAAAGCACTGAGAGAACAGCTGGAAGACACTGAAGGTGGGTTAAAGCAAAAATAATACAACAGGAATTGGCAGGGACAGCAGAGAATGATCCATGTGATTTGGATAGCAGGGATCCTTAGCTCCTCAGCATCTGATTCAAAATCCCATTAAATTGAAAAGGTGCCTCTCTGCTTTCTGAAGGGTATTAGTCTCACCACAAGCTGCAGATCTGAGGTATGAGATTGCACTAATAGAGAAATGGCTATTCTGTGAGCTAAACCTTAGATCAGTGTAATTTCTGAGGGGGTTAGGGGAAGTAGTCTTTCCTTACAAATCTGGAAATAAGTATGTGGTACCTTCTCTACATGAAAAACAGCAAGTGTCTAAATTTACATCATGAATTTGATTATATCTGAGGGTAGCTCAGAGAGTGGACTGGAAATGCGTGGTCCTTGGTTTGGTTCATTACATGGTCATAGGTCTTACTGTTTCCCCAGGAAAAGGTCATTAAAGCACTCTCTCAAAACTTTGGCTTGCTATGGCACAGAGCTTACAAGAAAATAGGTCCATGGTACTAACACTATTCAATATGGATTGTCTGAGTCATCATTATTCATAAAACACTACTTTCGAGCTGTCTGCTGTTAGATGTCCCGTACTGACAGCATTTCAGTCCCTCTGCAGTCCTGAGGGTCAAATCACCTCTTTAATTGGTGCTATTAAAGAACCTTCTTCCTCTCAAACAAAGAATTAATTGAACATGTTAGAATTGTTAACTCTAGATTGACTGAAACGTGTAAACAGAGTAATTAAAAGAGATATATACTATCACTGATTGTATAATGGACTTCCTCTGTCTTATGTTGGAAGAAGCATAAAGGCATCTTGTGCTGTATACTTGGCAGGCATACAGGTATGTAAATTCATTGAATGTAATTTAATTTTGAAGGGGATGCTTGATAAAGTTTCAGAAAAAAACAATCAATACACAAAGTATAACTGCTTTGCTTATTTTGTTCTTATTGAAGAAAAGAGCCTGAAACAGCCACCTCTTAGGAGCAGAGTTTGCAATTAAAACAATTTTTTCCTCAGACTATCTAAAGTTATGTTTTTCTCAGGGTAGAATAAGGTCTAATCCACTCCTATAGTATGAAAATGTGAGCTGCAGAAGTTGAATTTAAATGTTGCCAATTCTTGCAGCTTGTTAGGATGGTCTTTATAATGCCTTGTGATTTCCGGGCCTTAATGCTGTGTGAAAATACTAGCAAAACAAATTATTATGTCTTCAGGTTACAGAAGAGAAGCTTTAAAAATGAATATATTTGAAGAACTGAAAAAAGGAATAGTCCATTTTAGGGTCTGGGGACAGGGAAGAAAGAATAGTTGGCCTGCAGCAGGGACAGGGGCATTACAGCACCCACTGGGAATGGCTGCCTTGAGGTATCCATGGTAAAATGGCCTCTGTCACATGGGACGTTGGGTCCTGTACTCGTCCCTCAGCATCACTCACACTGTGCCATGCAGTTCCGCTGCTGACATGGCTGTGTTTGGGAAGCATTGAGCTGTTTAGAGCCTGAGCCTCTTCCAAAGTGGGAGCTGCACCCCCATGCCACAAGCTGAGGATGGTGAATGTTTAACCTGCACACTCCATCCAACACTGGTACTTCTTTCTACTCTGGCTTCTGATGTTCTTAAAATTCTTTACACAGTACTGCTCAAATATTTGACTTCTGAATAAAAAAATTGTGCTGCTCAGGAAAAAATGGGAGAGTGACAACCCCTTCCTTGCCATGACAGGCACAGGCATAGCAAACAGAGTAAAAAGACCAGCTGGCTCCAGCTCTGAGATACCTGTGTCTCACTCCAGCCTGGTGAATGTTTGGTTAAAACCCCATTTGGGAGAAGGAAGAAAGAAACACAAAATTATATATTTAATTCAAAAATAACACAATTTTGATGTTTTGGTTGTCATGATGGGGAGTATAAGAAAGTGATCAGGCCATCTAATTATGGTAACTGTTTTCAGAGACTTGATAACATCCACTGGCACAGGAGATTGAAGGCAGGTCATTTTTATCAATCAGATGAAGTCTCATTGTTTCGCTAGGAAGCCGTGTTTGCAACTGTCTTTATGACAGCCGGTGTTCTGTCTTAATTAGTAGTATTATTTCTACTTCACCTAAAATAGCTGAAGGGTTCTCCTGAGATCTATTCTTGGATACAATTTTGTTTAATCTTATTATTAATGGTAATAATTTTTTCTTACTTGAATTATTATCTGTATGCCAATGATTCTATTATTTAAACAAATAATTATTACGCATTACAATTCCATTTACTGTATGACAATAACAAATCATAGTTATGGCTTATTCAAAGTAAATTAGTTCTAAAACACTAATAAAATTAATTGCAAGATGTTTGATTGGAAACTAGAGCTGGTTAAAATAGGAGCTCTTTGTCATAGTCTTTGATAATACATTACTTACTGTATTACAGCTACCAGCCTTAAATATCTTGGTGCATGTTAGCAAACAAAGAGTAATTGAAACTTGGTTGCTAAGAGACATTATTTCTCATTGTTGACAATCATGGTTTTCTTTGATTGCTGCTTCTATTGTTGTTCATTACACGAGCTAAATGTTTTCTATAGCATTGTGAAAACATGCTTTGGATTCCATTTGTTCTATCACTGGGTCTATTTAAAAAGCTTTTAGTCAGGATGGTATGCTCTTGGAAGAGTGGTGGTGTGGGATTTTCTGTTGTAGATGTACATTTTTGGAATGCCAAAGAGACATGAGTGGGAGCTGTAATTACAGTCCAATGTTAGCAATACTAATGTTCTCTCATACACTGCAGGAGGAAAAATTTGTAGCAATTCTTTGTTTGATGTCAAAATATCTTAGCAGCAGCAGATACATTTTTCAGATGCTAACACAGGCTTTTGAGGAAGCAATTTTAATCATCTGAAAAGGGGTTTTATTTTTAAAGCTGCAGTGCTCAATACTCTTTGTAAGCTAAGTCCCACAAAAGTGTCTCTATTTCACCCCAAACCATTAATCAAAGTCCACAAAAAAAATTGGACACCTTCTGGAATGGTATTCTTTGGCAACTAAAAAAAGTCAAAGCTCTTTGATTGCTGCTGCAAGCAGCCATCTATCATTTTTTCCCAAGCAATTGTGTTGGATGAGGTCATGTAGCTGGCAGATTCTATTCCAAATTATTTGGTGATTAATACAAGGGATGAAAAAGTAACAGCAAAAAGTCCACCCACATTAGTTAACTATTTTGACCCATTAAATAGGTAACCTTTGGTTTAGGTCTAAACTCTGGTCTGTGGAAATTACTTAAAAAATTAAAAGGTGAAAAATTTCAAAGACAGCTTATAAATATTTATTTTTTAAGTTTGGATTTATAAATTGTCTTTTAAATTAAATAAAATGCAGTATATGCATATTCTGATCGTGTCAGAAAAAATTAGGAAAAGATGGAAAGACTTAGAATAAAGACGTACTATGAACCAGAAGGGTCAGTGCAGATTCTTTGTTCTTCAGTAGATGCATTATTTTCTTTGGAGAGAGCTATGCCATATGTCTTTTCTTTGGTCTGGTGAGAAGCCCTTCAGCTATTAACTTCTTCAGCATGCTGAGCAGATGCTTACATCTCTAAGAACAAACAATTCACAAATACAGGAAGTACACACTGCAACAATTTACATGACAGGATTGGTTTATGTAGCAATTTACAGCTTAAATTTTCAAGAGTTTGTATGCTTTGCAAAGATGTCAGTAGTGGTTCAAGGAGGAAGGAGGTATGACCAGTTTTGTTTAAACTATAGTTTTTTTCAGACTGGGGGTTACATCGCTGTGTGTCTGTGAAGTACCTTGAAAAATTAAGTTGGAGACTGTTAGTACTACAGAGCACAACTGACATCAGTCCTTGTGATGTAAACAGAACTTGTATCATAAGACACCAGCTTCCATCAGAAAGAGAAATGGAATTTGTTTATATCTGTGTGTGCATATGCATGTGCACATATTGCTAGCTTCAGGTGAAACCCAGTGTGGCAAAAAAATATTAAGTCAGTTTCAGTCCCCTAAAGATTGAGTTCTCATGCTGAAAGTTTGAGGTTGAACTCTTTCACATAATTTCTCTGTTTTGAGATATTTTTTCACTTTAATTGAATGACCTGAAGAGCTGGCTCTTCTCACTCATTTAGAGAGGAATGGCTTCTGTTTCTTGAAACCACTGGGAAGTGAGGTTTGTGTTTAATGTCTTAGTATAATAGAAGAGGAATATTGTGGAAGGGCAGCTGATCTTTTCATTTTCCTTTGAATGGAAAGTAACCTTTGCAATGTATTGCAACAAGGATGTCCTTTGTGTGTTTTCATACTCAGTAAATACATGCTGATGTTGATATAACCTGTTTTCCTAATGAGTGTTTTGCTTTTGTCTATCATTTGTCTTAGTATTCTTTTCTTTCTTTGTATTAAGTTCCTATTTATTGGCTTTCTGTTTAGGTACTGTGACTAATTCTTGGTTTCTAGTTTCTAATTTGATTATTTAATTAATGGTTTCCAGAGTCTGAGAGAATGATGGTAGTTCTGTAAATACAGCACAATTGCCACTGGTTTTTAGAAGGAAAGGAAAGGAAAGGAAAGGAAAGGAAAGGAAAGGAAAGGAAAGGAAAGGAAAGGAAAGGAAAGGAAAGGAAAGGAAAGGAAAGGAAAGGAAAGGAAAGGAAAGGAAAGGAAAGGAAAGGAAAGGAAAGGAAAGGAAAGGAAAGGAAAGGAAAGGAAAGGAAAGGAAAGGAAAGGAAAGGAAAGGAAAGGAAAGGAAAGGAAAGGAGCTCCTAGTGAAACATTTTTAGAGAGTGGGGATACAATCATAGAAACCTATACCTGGGAAGCACAGAAATTAGACATCATCCAGCAGCCAAGGCAAGATTTTAATGAGTTCAGGTACCTTTTATGTGATCTGAATGAATTTATTACATATTTAAAGGGAGTTACTCTAATAGAGTCAACCAGACTGGAGGTCTCCTGAGAATCTCTCCAATTTTCAGCCCAATTCTATATGCACCATATGACTTTGCACAATGCAGGAACCAAGCCATGAATTCTACAATATATCATCTTAGTGGAATTACAGAGTATGTAGCAACCTAGTCCTTTGGGGATTTATTCATTTAAGAAGAAAAACTGTATACATAAAACCTAGTCACCTAGTAACAATGAGAGAGGACTGCTTGTGTACAGAAAGCAGATTAGGCTGGGGTTGGTGGCTTTATGACAGCTATTTCGATATATTTTATTTCAAAAGGAAAAATGCCAGAGGTTTAGCACTCGGAAAATACTGCTATGTAAAGCCTATGCTGTATGATGAGCACAATAGGGGAACAGCAGTCACCTCAGAGATTTAAATTTCTTTAAATCTTGACTCTTTCCATAACAGTCCCTGTGTTATATCATCCTTACAAACTTTGCTGGAGTCTTGCAGTAGGACATTTGCTCTAGAGAGGTGTTTGTCACTGTGGTGCACATGGGCTACCTTCCAGCCAGGGAGTCAGTTGCGTATAGGGCAACACGGCAGTTTGGACAAAAAATTGAGAAAGTCTTGAGATGGCTTCAATAAAATAATCATTTCCTGCACAGATAAGCTTCACCCAGGTGGTATCACTGAAACAAATAAAAAACCACAGCCACTGTTATGCTGCATTCATAGTATAAGAATGATTATAAAACAAGATGCTGAACAGGTATGATAGTAGAAGTCAGTGTAAAAAGAAGGGAGTGGAGCATGTTTTATCAAGCTGTGCCAAATGTTCTGTGGAGGTTGGTGTCTACACCAAGATCTAATCTACATAACATTTCATCTCTGCGTGTCCAGGTGTTTGTTCTCCACAAAAGGCAGTTATAGATGGATGAATGAGTATAAGTTCAAGGTGGGTAACTTCTTTATTTGCATTCATAGCCACATTGTGTGGTCTATGAGGTCAGTATCAATACTTGAGTTCCCAGTTTACTTCAGAAATGACCCCATTAAAATCAGTGAGCATACTAATGCCATACAAAGGAAAGGGAGCTGGTGTCTTATCAGTTGAGAAGTGTGTCCAACATGAAAAAGGGGCCAAGGGTACTCAAGGCTGCTACTGCTACCTAAAACAAGTAAGAGGGTGTTTTCAGTCTTTTACTTTAAGTAAAATGAAGGGTTTTAACATCTAGACCCTCATCTACTGATGATGACGTACATGACAGTAACTATGTGCACTGGATTACAGTTACTGCAGTTACTACAGGAATTGTCTGAACCCTCTCGCCCTCACATGGCTATTTGCAAATGGCCTCTTCATTCTTATTTGAAAAGAGACCTAATATTCTAGCAAGCTTCATTAAAAAGAAAAATCCCAGACCTCAAAAACAAGTTTGAGAGTAGTGCAGGGCATGGTTTAGAGCAGCTTGAAAATTTTGCAGTATTTATTTGCATTTTATTCTATGTCAAGAGCATGAGATATTTGCATGCTATGAAAAATGAGTCTATGTGCTGCTGTGGCCACTTGCACCTCTGTGTTCTGAGTATGAAGTAGATTTAGTGTGTTATCAGCCCAGACTGGTAATATTTTATTCCTGCATTGTAACAATGTATGCACTGATGAACATCAGAAAGTAAAATGTTGTAGTGTTGCCAATTCTTGTAATGTAATTGTGAGTTTCACACTATTTTTTGGTTCTTATAATGCTAAAAGTGAAAAACTTGGCTTTTATTCAGGAAAACTTTAAAAAACTTATTATTATAGAAACATGCTTGAA
Source organism: Nesoenas mayeri (assembly GCF_963082525.1). Classification (NCBI taxonomy): domain Eukaryota; kingdom Metazoa; phylum Chordata; class Aves; order Columbiformes; family Columbidae; genus Nesoenas; species Nesoenas mayeri. The sequence goes on along the minus strand of NC_137542.1, from coordinate 48,158,501 downwards.
AGCAGGTACTAGAAACAGGCATGAAGTTTATATTCAGATCTCTTTCAGGCTGCACACAATCCAATATCATCTAACTATATGATTAATTTAACATTAACAATTTATTCAAAGGATAAAATGCTCCTTTGGATTTATTCTTTATTATGGATACTTGTAATGCATAAAATATGAGCCTGAAGCAATTAAAAGCAAGTTATTGAATGAAATTCCCATTGTTTCATTTTACACATTTTTGTTTTAATTTGTCTCTGTTTCTACCAGCTTTCTGTACGTGGCTTAGTTCCATACTCAGCGTTTGTTTGAGATCACCCAGCTGGGCTCCAGTCAGTTCTGAAAATCCTTCCGCATGTGTTTAAAGTTAAGGTATATGCACATGTTACTAGGTTACTAGGTGTGGAGATACCACTTGGTGTGAGTAAAGAGCGCAGGAGCTGTATTTTACCTACCAGTTATGTAACAAAATGCCTTATGCATGTGAAATAAACTAGTCATGCAAATTGTGGAAGATGGAACCTCACAATCCCTCAAAGACAATTTTTGAGGGAGTCAGAAACTGTACGATACACATTATTCTATTTGAAATGCTTTGCACTTCCACAGTTTCTACTTTCACATAAATCTTCTTTGGATATTGCTTATGTTTTAGTTTTCAGGTTTTTTTAATGTGGTTGTAACTTTTCATTTGCAGCACATGCTTTTCCAGGGGAATATAATTGATCTATTCCCTTTTGTAATGTTCTTTATTTTGTATTCATTTCAGCTGCCTGCCTTTGTTCCTCCACCCCAATAAATTCTTTATTACAGAATTATTTTCTCAGAAGCTTCCTGATTTATTGTTTCTGTTTTAGGGAAATGCATAAAATGATAATTGGTTCAGGCATTACTGCTTTCCGTTTACAATTGTGCTCTCTAACTAGAAAGACTTCACTGATAAATTTGAGCTAAATCAAAAATTCAGAATAAAGAAGTCGTTACATTTTTGTTTGAGAAAAAGATTTTTTAAAGTCCACACTGTAGCTTGTCAGTGGAGACTGGATTTTTAGTAGCCAGGGCTTTTACCAGTAGTGAATAAATGCCTCAAGGACAAAGACCTCCCTCAGCTGTCAATATTCAGGCAATTGATCTTTTAGTTTTATTTAATCTCACCAGCCACTTCCCTTCCTTTCCTCTCCCTGCCCTCCCTGCCTCTTTCCCCTTCCCCCAGTCTACTTAGGGAAACTAAATGTCCCCGCTGCCAGCAGAGCTTAGTGTAAGTGTAATATTACATGAATCAAAGGCCCTTTAGGCCATGATATAGACTGGTAATTTATTACTGAAGAACAGAGACTTTTAAAAAATTTCCTTTAGTTCAGGCAGATCGCTATGAATTAACTAGGCAAGAGGGCAGCAGGTGCTCTCATTAAATTTACAGTCACTGGCAGCAGACAGGGAAGTATTTAAAAAAAAATAATATGCAGCTGTGCTGATACGTAATCACAACCATCCACAGACACACAAGATGGGGGTGGGGAGGGGCAGCCACAGACTTTCGATCACTGTGCTTGAGCCATGCTGGCACACAAGGACCGATGCTCATTTTGCTTACTGTTAGGTCCCTAAAATGGCTGATGACTGGGAGGAGGCCTCCAAATATTGTGTGAGAAACAAATGAGCTACTTGTAGAGCTGGGCTTAGTTGAACCTTCCAGCTGAAGTGACCTTGAACTTCAGAGAAGTTCATAGCCTGATTGCAGCTTTGTGGTTTTGGCATTTCTCCACTTACCGTTTTGTGAGTCTGTGAAATAACTGCTTCAACAGATCTCTCCTTGATCTATGTTCTTGGCTTAGTTTCTTCAGCCATCAGATAGTGTTTTGTGTATAACTGGTATTCAAAACTGATGAAATGACATTTCTACAGAACCAAACCTGTATTTTCCTTAAAGGAAAGGAAATTCCATACAAAGCTATTTCCATCTGAATAATAGTGATATCTTCTCAGTTTAATTTTGTAATTGTTTATTACAAAAAAAATAGTATGGAAATGCTTATTTTGTACCCTGAATACTGCTTGGAGAAATGTTTACAAAGTAAACTCTTGGCATTGATCCAAAGCTCATTTAAGTCAAGGCTTCCACTGGCTTCAGCAAGGTTTATATCTGACCTTTAAAACATAGTTTTAGCTTTAGATGCCTATACTTTGTTTTCATTAATTTTCATGGCAGTTGTGCACACATGTCTAAAGGCATTACACTGACCAGGGTTTTATGGCTTGTTATCTAAGTTCAATACAATCCATAAGTGCGCATATATTGAAGTCAGTGCTCTGTATTCAAAATAGGGTTTACTTTTTCCATCACTATGCAGCATATGTCATTTGTGTACTGTACACTGTTACAAAATTATGTATCTATTTTTCCTAAGTTTCTTTTAAAAATATTATTTTGGTTGACTAGAGAAAAATCTAAATTATACAATTCACCATGCATAGCTACAAAAAAAAGAACTTTTTTTCTTGTGTAGACTTTTTGATCTTTAAGTTAACATTGTAGGCTTTTTTTTTTTTTTAGGTTTTAGAGAGCATAAATCAAACTATAAAGTATAGGTTTCAGTTTTTCATTCCCTTTAATCTTAAAAAAAAGATGCTTCATATTAGACTTTTTAGTATGTCTGCCCTTTAAAGCAAATAAGTCAAACATATTGTCACAATTCCTCAATATACTTTCTATTCTTCCTTTCACAATTACAAATCACCAAAAACAAATATAGTCATCTATACGAGATCTGAGGAAGATGTTTCCTCTCTCTTGTTTTCTATTTAGTTTCCTTGGGTTCATAAAATAGTCTGATGCTACAGAGCTGTGAACAAAGTATTCCAGTTTTAATAGAGCCATTTATCTGATTTTGAGAAGATTAGCATGCAATCTCTAGAGACATTTCTCAGCTAACAAGAATAAAATGAATGCTACTTGAGCACCTGTAATCAAATTACTTTTTATTCCCTAAACACTTGACAGAGTCTGAAGTTTTGTACTTTCCTAGGTGGGCATTTTACAGAGTCTGGTAGTATAGTGCTGGGATTTCCCTTTACTCTTCTCACATTTTTCCCGTTCACTATCCACCACTACTTGAGAGAACAGCAGAACCAACCAACCAAATAGATGACACACATCAGGATGAAAATCCCAGTATTTCTGAGGGATGAAGCACCCCACCAACCATTCCTTTGCAGCTGTCACAGCCTAGTCTGCAATGCTGGTGGAACAAGGCCAAAGCATTTTATTTCCTGCTGATGTACCCTGCTACTGCAGACTTGACTGTTTGCAGACAACTGTTGCAACAAGACTAAGGTTAATTTCAGGAAAGAAAAAAAATGTGTGTATAGTAAAGTCTCTCACAGTTCAACTGAAAAGGAATGTGTAAAACCAATTCTGTGCAATTCCTTTTCAGGGAATTATAGTGGGCCCAGTAGTCTGAAGTCTTCAGGCAGAATTCCATAGTTTTAACTCAAAACACTTCTAATAGATATTCTGAACTTGTTATATGTATATTGACAAATTAAACAGGCCTTTGTTTTCTAGCTCTCACAAATTTTTCTGTTATCTCCACAGAGTGAGGTTTGGTTTTGTCATCATACTAAAATGACCTAGTTGTGATATGCGGATCTACTTCCCAGACTGGGAAACAGAAGTTATATTTTATGCAAAGTTCATAGGTTCTTCAAGTTGGAAGCCTATTTGGGTGTCTAATAGGTTTATTCTTGGCCCTCTGAAAATGAATTCATCTAATTCATTGACTACATCTTTAATTAATATTATTGCCAATAAATTTGCTAGACTACTAGGAAAAAAGCCAACAGAAGAGAGCCAGAATAGTGTTAGATAAAAAAATGGCAAGTACTAACTGTTGGTTGAAAAGTCAGTATGTAACCAGATAAAATATGATGTCAGGATATCTTTTCATGGATTACTGATCAGGCATGACATCAACTTGGTACTAAATCTTTTATTCTCAACTCGTTCCCTATGTTATCCCTGTTATCCCTAACATTCTGTGATTCTGTTGTGTCCAGTTCTAGGCCCCTCAGTTCAAGAAGGACAGGGAACTGAGAATGTCCAGCAGAGAGCAACAAAGGTGATTGAGTGGAGCATCTCCCTTATGAGGAAAGGCTGAGGGAGCTGGGTCTCTTTAGTTTGGAGAAGAAGAGACTGAAGGGTGACCTCATTAATGTTTATAACTATGTAAAGGGTGAGTGTCATGAGGATGGAGCAAGGTTCTTCTCAGTGACAACCAACGGTAAGACAAGGAGTAATGGGTGCAAAATGGAACACAAGAGGTTCCACTTAAATTTGAGAGGAAACTTCTTCTCAGTGAGGGTGACAGAAGACTGGAACAGGCTGCCCAGGGAGGTTGTGGAGTCTCCTACTCTGGAGGCATTCAAGACCTGCCTGGACACATTCCTGTGTAACCTCATCTAGGTGTTCCTGCTCTGGCAGGGGGATTGGACTAGATAATCTTTTGAGGTCCCTTCCAGTCCCTAACATTCTGTGATTCTGTGATTTTGTGCTTTTGTGCACAGCATTACCCCTTCAATGAAATAAACGTGAGTAAATACTCAATATTTCCATGACCAAGGCCTGTATTTCTTGCAGTGCCGTATGTCTGATGGTTGAATTAAGGCAATCTGTTAACCTCTCTTTCTTGTGTCTCTGTTTCCTTAGCTATGCTAGCAGCTGAGCAGGTGAGGCAGGCAGGCAGAGACCTGGCTTGCAGCAGGCAGGGTGGCCGTGCCCAGTGCCCAGCAGATGAGACTGGGCCTGGCCGCGGGGGGCTGCAGGGACCGGCACGCAGGGCAAGACCTTCTCCCTACACCCCAACAAACCTGCCCGAGCACATGGAGGTGTGGATCAAAAAGGCTTTATTGGGGGGAGCAGTCAAAAGGGCAGCGACCCCTCGCTGACCACAGTGAGGATCCTTCCCACTGCATACGCCACGTTGCAGTAGGTCTCCTCATTCAGCATGTGCAGCAGGAGGCGGTAGAGGAGCTCAGTGTCGGAGCAGGAGGCGTAGAGCACTGCAGCCGCCAGAAAGAAGAGGACAACCAGCTCCGGGATGACGAAGAGCACGCAGAGCATCCTGTGGGGCAGAAGAGACATGGGAGACTGGGCAGGGTGGACGCCTTGCAAGCCCTTCTAGATATGGGATAGAGGGAACCCTTCTAGGAGCTCCACAGGCCACCTCCCTGGCCATTTCTCCTTGCTCCCTTGGGCAAGCTGGGACACGAGACTCCGCAAGCCTGGGAAGACATCCCGGCCCAGGGAAAAGTGACGCTGAGCACTTCTCAGCTGCAAAGGCAACAGCCGGCCAGCAGCTTGCCAGCAGCCTGGCGTGTGAGCCCCACTGGTTGGAGCAGGTGTCTAGCCCACCATGCCAGCCTCTGCCCAGGAGCGGGCCCCAGGACACGGGGGACCCAGTGGGGACACTCACTGCAGCCAGTAAAGGAAACCGCGTCTCCTCGCCAGCAAGTCCTTCTCCTGCAGGTCAACACAGAGCAAGGACACTTGTCAAGCACTGACGCACGGTCGGGACAGACGGAGTTACACGGTGCCCCCGACCTCCGCCTTGAGCAGGAGCGTAGCCCATGGTGGCTGTGACCTCCATGGAGCCCTCTCCCCAGGGAGACCCCCGCTGGCCGGGGGGCAGGGGCTGGCACACGCTCTCCTGCTTACCATCTGTTCTTCCACCACCTCTGGCAGCGCAGTCTCTGGCATCTCAGCCTCCTTCATCTTCTGCAGATAGCTGGGGGCAACAGGGCTTGGTTGGACGACCTCCATGGCCACGCAGGGGTTCCCCTTCCAAACATACGCCACCCCAGGCAGGGACTGGGCTCCCCTGTCACACCCCCACTCCATTGCCTGGCACCAGCACTGGCAGCCCCATCCTTGCGGGTGCTGCAGAGACTCCCTGGAGACCCGTATGGGCTGAGGGGCCCAACTCACCAGGCCTCTTCCTCCTCCACCTCCTCTTCAAAATCACGTATTTCCCGACGCAGCGCCTGGGAGTCAGAAGAGTTGCGAGTGCCTGAGCCCGCTGTGGCCCCCCGCCAGATCCCCCACCCCAGGGCCTGTGGGCACCCACCCCTTTTCCCCCAGCCCTTTCGGCTTTACCTCGGTCTCCTTTATAGCCTGGTGCAGCAAGTCAACAGTCTTTGCATAGCGCCTTTCCTCCTGCTAAACAACGGGTACTTCATGCGGGTGGCTGGGCTGGGACATGGACACCCCCGGCCCTCTCCTGCCCCACGGCCGTGCCCACTCGGGCCTCCTTCTCCCCTCTACCTGCTGCGTCTCTTCTCCTGTCGCGCCTCCCTCCAGACATGCTGCCTCGCACTGCTCCTGTGGGAGAGGAGGGCATGAGGAGCAGCCATCAGTCGGGGCACGGGGACAGCCCCACGAGGGCACTCCCCTCGCCATTATCCCCTCTCCCAGCTCCCTTCAGGCACCGTCTTTGCCCCCCTCGCGTCCCCTCTCCTTCCCAGCCCTGCAGCCACTGTGGGCAGACAGAGGGACCCCCATGCCCAACTCGGGACGCAGTCCATGTCTGGACACAGTCCTGAGCAACTGGCTCTAGGGGAGCCTGCTTGAGCAGGGGCACGAGATGAGACACCACCATCTCCAGAGCTACATTCCAAGCTCAACCAGCCTGCGATTCTGCAACCTCACCTCACACTGGGCCAGCAGAACCTCCAGCTGCTGGAGCACCTGCTGGCAGTTCTGGTAAGATGCCGCCACAGCAGAGTTCTGCAAAGAGGAGCCGCATGGAGTCACTGAGCCCCTGACACAGCCTGAGCTGGGGCAGCTGGGGGAACATGGGCAGAGGAGGGGACACTGACCTCGTTGCTCAGCAGCCCCTTGCTTTGCTTCAGCTCCTCCTGCTTTGCCTGCATGGGGAAAGGAGGAGTCAGGGGCTGAAATCTCACAGCCCCAGCCCGCGGCGACAAGAGGACAACTCCACACCTACCAGTGTCCCCCTTGGCCTTTGAGTCATGGGAGAACCCTGAAACAGGCACTCCTCGAACATGTAAAGGTCTTCCTCCAACATGTTCATCTTGATTTCCTCACTTGTGTGTCCTGACACTGCAAGGTCTGAGGGACACGGCTGTGGGCACTGTTGGGCACAGACGCAGTTGGGGACGCTTCCCAAGAGCACCCGCAGCCGCGCTCTCTCGCGCACAGGACACGGCCACACACGTTGCACAGTCAGGGAAGCCCAGGGCCTTCCACTGCACAGCGAACACGGGACAGGTCGTTGGCGACTAGTCTCCAATCTCCTGCCCCGCAGCACCGAAGTTCTCCTCCGGATGCTTCCCCGCCTCGGGGAGCAGCCCCTTTTATTGCCGCCAGGGTGCCCATGTCACAAACCCACAGTGTGATCGCGATGACACGGCCAGCGCTGCCCATTGTGACATGGCCCTCCCCTCCGCGGGGCTGGTGCCAGGAGCAGATTTGGGCTCCAGCTGCGGCCGCAGGAGGAGCAGGGCTTCCCCCGCAGCACCCACTCTTAGCACACAGGCGGGAGCGAGTGCGGGCGCCACGTGTCGGCGTCTCCCTGTGGGCTTTGCCTGTTCCTTGACCAGCCGGCCGCCTCAGCTCCCCAGCCCAGGATCAAGCAGGAGCCAGGCTGCGCATGTGCTCCCAGCCGGCACCTGCAGACGCTCACACACACGTGCGTGCACACGTGCATGGACGACCACCCCGTGTGGGCTCCAGCGCAGGGCTCAAGCATCCAGCCCCAGGAGGGAACTACAGCTCAGGAAGGGGAAAATCAAGAGTGGGGGCCTCTTCTCCCGCGTGCACAGAGCCTGTGCTCTGGGGGTTTCTCTCTCGCTCGGAGAGCCGCAGCCGCTGCCCGCGGGGGGACGGCAGGAGGAAGGCGGGGGCAGCCGGCAGGCAGGCAGGGAACCCCGTGCTTCAGCTGCGGCCCTGCCAGCGGCTGCGTGCAGCGGCGCTGCATTCAGCAGGTACAGCCCGCGTCGCTCCGGCCTCCAGCCAACAGGGCCTTCCTCCTTGGCAGCCAGTGCTAAGGGGAGGAAAAGAGGCACCAAGACCTCAACTCTGCATAAGAACAGAGCAGACTTCACGTTGCTCAGAGAACTACTCAGTAAGAGTCCCTGGGAAGAGGCTTTTGAAGGCGTTGGAATGCTTTTTAATTGCCACCTACTGAAAGCACAGGACTGGGCAATTCCAAAATGCTAAAATTCTAGCAGGGGTGGCAAAAAGCCAGCTTGGTCAAGCGGGGATCTCCTCCTTGAAATGTGGCAAAAAAAATAAACGTTATGGTGTCGTGGCTGAGACGGACAAACGACATAGACCAAGTTCTTCCAGGATGAAAGTAGTAGGTGCCGTTTATTGCCACAAGTGCATTTTTATACAGTTTGACCAGTTCATGTGTCTCTTCATTATTGGTGACAAGTTACAGCAGTAACATCTCATTGGCTAATTTTGCTGTCATCAAGGTTACTCTTCTACTCCCTTCTCTCTCACGGGTACACCTTAATATCTCCGGACACTCCTTTACTCCCGTCTTTCTCACGGGCAGGCCTTAATATCTTCAAGGGTAATTCCTGTTCCCATGCCCTCCGTCAGGGAGTCCACACACCCACTGTAGTCCCCCACAGTGTGGTCCGTGGACGACAGGTCAGGCGCCATGGGAGGAGTACAGAGGTGCTGCTCACCTCTGCAGGGAGGAAATTCGTGCAGCCACAGCTCAATTAGAATTGCAGCTGGCCAGTAGTGTCCGGGACAACAACAACGGCTTTTGAAAATGTATTAACAGCAAAAGGCAAACTAGAAATAACCTTTGCCTATTACTCCATTAGCATGGTCACCTTATTAACAGGGACACAGACAAAGCCAAAATGTTTAATGCTTTCTTTGCGTCGGTCTTCAACACCAAAGATGGACTTGGGGCCTCCATAGCCCTGGGTTAGAGAACCATGGCTGCGAGAACGATTGACTCGCAATCAATCCGGAACTTGCACAGGATTCGCTACTCCAGCTGCAGGTCTACAAGTCGATGGGGCCTGACGGGGGTTCGTCCAAGGGTGCACCAACGCATGCAGTGCGGGGAATAACAGGAGGAGTTAGAAACCTGTGCTTGGGCAGGAGATTATGATCCGGTGGCATTTACAGATACAGGGTGGGATAACTCACACAACTGCAATGTGGTCATGGATGGCTATGCCCTTGTCAGGAAAGATAGGCCAGCAAAGCAAGGTGGTGGAGTTTCTCTTTAAGTGAGAGAGCAACTACAATGTATTGAGTAGTGTCCAGGGGCAGACGAGGAGCGAGCTGAGAGTCTGTGGGTGAGAATTAAGGGGCAGGCTGGCAGGGGTGACACTGTTATGGGTGTCTATTACAGGCCACCAGATCAGGATGAGGAAGTTGACGAGGCACCCTACAGGCAGCTGAGAGCAGCCTCTGAATTACAGGCCCTGGTTGTTGTGGGGGATTTTAACTACCCTGATGTTTGCTGGAAGCCAGTCAGCCACAGGCCAGGAGGCTCCTCCAGTGCCTTGATGATAACTTTCTGATGCCAATGGTGGAGGAGCCGACGAGGAGAGGAGTGCTGCTGGATCTCATCCTCACTAACAAGGAGCTCTGGTTGAAGCGGTAAAGGTTGAGAGCTGCCTTGGCTGCAGCAACCATGAGATGGCGGAGTTCTGGATCTCACGTGGCAGGAACAGAATAGCAAGCGGAATCGCAACCCTGGACTTCAGTAGGGCCAACTTTGGCCTTTTCAAGCAATTGCTAGGGGAAATCCCATGGCCAAGGGTACTTGAAGGTAAAGGGGCCCAAGATAGTTGGTTAGCATTCAGGGACTGCTTCTTCCAAGCTCAAGATCAGAGCATCCTGACATGTAGGAAGTCAAGGAAGGGAGCCGGGAGACCGGCTTGGTTAAACTGGGAACTGCTGGGCAAACTCAAGTGGAAGAGGAGCGTTTACAGATCATGGAAGGAGGGGCTGGCCACTTGGGAAGAATATAAGGCTGTTGTCAGAGGATGTAGGGAGGCAACTAGGAAAGCTAAGGCGTCCTTAGAATTATAAATCTCGTGAGAGGGATCAAGGGCAACAGAAAGAGCTTCTTCAAACACATGGCAGATAAAACTAACACTAGAGGCAACGTAGGCCCACTAGTGAATGAGGTGGGTGCCTGGTGACCGAAGATACAGAGAAGTCAGAGCTACTGAATGCCGCCTTTGTCTCTGCTTACACTGCCGGAGCCTGTCCTGAGGAGCCCCATACCCCTGAGGCCCCAGAGGAAGTCAGGACAATGGAGGAGTTTGCCTCAGTTGATGAGGACTGGGTTAGGGAGCAATTAAGCAATCTGGACACCCATAAATCGATGGGTCTTGATGGGATGCACCCGTGGGTGCTGAAGGAGCTGGCTGAAGTCACTGCTAGGCCACTCTCCATCATCTTTGCTGAGTTGTGGGAAATGGGAGAGGTGCCTGAGGACTGGAGGAAAGCAAATGTCACTCCAGTCTTCAAAAAGAGCAACAAGGAGGACCTGGGTAACTATAGACTGGTCAGCCTCACCTCCATCCCTGGACAGGTGATGGGACAACTTATCCTTGGCGCCATCTCAAGAAATATCAAGGAGAAGAGGGTCATCGGGGGCAGTCAACATGGCTTCACCAAGGGGAAGTCATGCTTAACTGGTGTCATAGCCTCTTAGGAAGGCATAACCAGGTGGATACATGATGGTAAAGCAGTGGATGTGGTCTATCTTGATTTCAGTAAAGCATCTGACACAGTCTCCCACAGCACCCTCGCAGCTAAACTGAGGAAGTGTAGTCTGGATGATCAGGTAGTGAGGTGGACTGTGAACTGGCTGAAGGAAGTAAGCCAGAGAGTTGTGCTCAATGGAGCAGAGTCTGGTTGGAGGCCTGTATCTAGTGGAGTGCCTCAAGCGCCAGTACTGGGACCAGTACAGTTCAATATATTAATCAATGACTTGGATGAGGGAATAGAGTGCACTGTCAGCAAGTTTGCTGATGACACCAAGCTGGGAGGAGTGGCTGACATGCCAGAAGGTTGTGCTGCCATCCAGAGACCTGGACAGGCTGGAGAGTTGGGTGGGGAAAAACTCAATGAAATGTAACAAGGGCAAGTGTAGAGTCTTGCATCTGGGCAAGAACAACCCCAGGTACTAGTATAAGTTGAGGAACGACCTGTTAGAGAGCAGGGTAGGGAAGAGGGACTTGGGGATACTGGTGGACAACAGGATGACCATCAGCCAGCACTGTGCCCTCGTGGCCAGGAAGGCCAATGGCATCCTGGGTGTATTAGAAGCAGGGCGGTTAGTTGTTAGAGCGAGATAAGGACTCAGCAAAACAAGTCAATTCAATGTGAATCATGCTAAGCCATTTATTACAGAAACAAGCCTCCTTATATATGTAACTATATTCTAATCACGCGTCCACGCTCCAAGCATGGATTCGTTAAATGAGTATCGTGGGCTGTCCGTGTGCTGGAGTCTTACTGATGATACGTCCGATGATTCATGCCACGCCAGGACCCCAGTGATTGAGGAACGCCCCTCTTTCTCACAGCAGACTCTGTCCTCAGCTCCCCGAAGTGGCCTTGAGGTTCCTTTGAGCCTGACTAATTCAGCAACAGAATTATCTATCAAGACCCCTCCACAGTTAGTAGGTTGAGGGAGGTTCTCCTCCCGCTCTACTCTGCCCTGGTGAGACTGCATCTGGAATATTGTGTCCAGTTCTGGGCCCCTCAGTTCAAGAAGGACAGGGAACTGCTGGAGAGAGTCCAGCGCAGAGCCACAAAGATGATGAAGGGAGTGGAGCATCCCACTTATGAGGAAAGGCTGAGGGAGATGGGTCTCTTTAGCTTGGAGAAGAGGAAACTGAGGGGTGACTTTGTTAATGTTTATAAATATATAAAGGGTGAGTGGCACGAGGATGAAGCCACGCTCTTCTCGGTGACAGCCAATGATAAGACAAGGGGCAATGGATACAAACTGGAACACAGGAGGTTCCACTTAAATATGAGAAAAAACTCCTTCATGGTGAGGGTGACAGAGCACTGGAACAGGCTGCCCAGGGAGGTTGTGGAGTCCCCTTCTCTGGAGACATTCAAAACTTGCCTGGACACATTCCTGTGTACCCTCATCTAGGCGTTCCTGCTCTGGCAGGGGGATTGGATTAGGTGATTTTTTGAGGTCCCTTCCAATCCCTAACATTCTATGATTCTGTGAGTCTGTGTTCTCTGTAATCTGTCAGCATGGGATTCCATAGCACTTGCATTGACATTCATGTCCATCACACTCCCATATCAGGTGAAACTGATCAGAAAGATTCAGCAGGAAAGGACTTCTTCAGCTACTTTCACATTCTATGAGGATAGCTTGTCATGGGCTGTTTAGAACAAAGAGAAAGGACTTGCTTGCAAGGACTGGGTCTTATTAACACCTTTGAATTTAGTGTAGATGAATTCCAGAAATCAGCTCTGCCTCTTTATAAAGGAAGAAAAGTTGTACGGAAATCACAGAATCGACTAGGTTGGAAAAGACCTCAGAGGTCATTAAGTTCAACTCTTGGTCCAGCTTCAGTCCATTTACTAGATCATGGCACTAACTGCCTCAAATGATCTGAAAATGACAGTGTAAAACAGGAATTAACAAATCCCATACAGTGGCACAAGATGTCTGAATCCATTTACTTAATACAAAAGACTTTTAGCAATCTGTTTGATTTCCACATCTTAGGCATGCTTTGTAACTCCAATTTCATATGAGGTGACTAGATCAAAAATCTGATGGAAGAGTTACTAATTTGTCATCTCTTTTTTTCCTTCCTATAGCTGAAAACTTTTACAAAAATTAAGATGTATTCTGTAAAGTGAACAGGAGTTGAAGCATATTACCAGCAATGAGCTTATTTCTGTAACAATGAACTCGTTATCTTACTGTCTGTTGAAAAAGAAGGAGGCCACACTCATACAAAAAGCCAAAGGGGTCCCACAGTGAGGACCCATTTGCTGGAAAGCTGCAGGAAACCTTTATTTGGAGTTTTTAGAGGGTTTTTAAGGAAAGAAAACTTTTTTTTTTTTTTCTGTTACTATTTTGGCTGAATTGAGTTCACTTTCTTGTACTGCAAGGTAATGCAAAACAAAGGGAAAAGGCATCCAAAAACCTTGCATGGTTTTCATTAGAAGTGAAATAATAATAGTTCTTGAAAACACATGTTTAGCCCTGGAATAATTTTAATGATTTAGTGAATTAGTCTATGAGCATCAAAATATTTCACCCTGTTCATAACTCTTATATGTTTATCTTAGGCAAATTAATTTGAGCTTAAATGTATTGTATCCTTGATGAGTCACCTATGGTATCGAAAGCTTAGAGCAAGCATCTTTCCAAATTTATACAGGAATAAAAAATATCAAAACATGGCATGGTTTCTTCACCACTGCTAGCTGAAGTTCCACAGCAGAAAAAAAACACAGTATGTTGCCAACTCTCTGTGTTCTTCAGTGTCCAGAAATTTCATTCATTCTGATATTGAGACTCTTCTTTGTAATAGCAAGAAAAGCCACTGACCACAATCCTAACTGATTGTCATCAAATGCAAATATCTGCTCTCAACAACATTTTGTTACTTTCCTGCTTAAACAGATTCTGTGAAACTTTATGTAAGATAGATGGCATTTAGTGCACCTTTACTGCAGAAGACCTCATGATCTTGGTATGTGTGTATACAAGGGATATCTGGTTTACTATCAGTTCAATTTGTTAACAGACTTCAGTGTGACATTTGTTTACAGTGGTAAGTTCTTCAGATGCTTAATGTAGAAGTGATCAGATTTTTATTTGTCATAAACACCAATTCTTTCCAGAGGGCCATACCCTTTCCAGTACATTTATCATACAGATGGTCTAATTAAAATTTCTTTCAAGAGTATCATTTGGCATGTTCTGTTTCCTTTTTTTTTTTTTTCCCTCTGCAAATTAATATCATGCTCTCATGTTGCATTTTTAGTGTTTTGTTGAGGAAAATAAAACAGAATAGATACACCATTAATGAGGCACAATGTAACTCAACCGAGAATACGAAGCACCAGATGTTCTCACATCAGTCCATATCTAGAATGAGTATATTGACATGCAACACCTTCATGCTCCTTTGATCAATGGCTTCTTAATGCCGTGCCACTTGATCGACGCCTAACAAGGTTCTGCTCCACTAACTTCTTCATTTTAACCACTGTTATCTTACACACCAACTCTGTCTACCATATTTTTTGCTGCCTATGGTATCTAATGTTTCTTGTCACATTAGTTATTCAGAACAAACATATCAATTTATTCACCCTTCTTGGGTTTTCACAGTGTTTTACTTAGATTTTTTTTTTCTAGGTCCCCCAACAAACATGTTAAAATTCAGGGACAAAATGAAAATAAAAATCATTGTGGTTTAATGAAGTTCTTCTAAAACAAATCATTAAAAAATATATTTTGACATCTTTTTAAATCCACCTATAAACAAAAAATGGTAAGTGTATTATTGCATTTTAAATAAGCATAATTAAAAGGTGTAAGAGGATCGAGTACGTTAATTACATCATTTCCTAGGCTGTTTTTTGTGTATCATCAGTTTAAATACAGAAGGGATTTTTTTTTCCACTTGCGCTTGGATGTCTCATCCTTACAGTCTCTGAAATACAGCAGGGAAAAAAAAGTCATGGCATAAGGAGAATGCAGAAAAGAAACAGAGGCTTACATTTTCTAGTTGTAACTTAAGGCAGGATTTTAGGCTCCCACCCAGGAACCCAAGCACTTTGTTTTTTTATTCAGGTGAGTAATTTATATTAGAAACTAAGAGTGTAAGAATCATACAATTCAGTGGATTGGAATGGTCATATCTACCAGATGTAGAAGTGGGTGGGCAATGAGGGCAAGACAGTGATGGTGCCTAACCTTGAAGCATATACTAGTACTTTAAAAACATGTTGTATCACTGTGTGATCAGTATGAGAAAACACGATGATGGTAAACAACTAGAATTGTTTTGCTTTTTCCCCAAACTTGGGGAAAAAAAAAAAAAAAAAAATAAAGCAGTGGCTGACACAGTGTTCATGTTATGAAGATTTTAATAGCTGAAGCTGAGATGCACCAAATTCTGATGTTCATACTTTTTTTATCATACACTTAAATAGATGCTGCCTATCACTGTCTTGTTCTAACCCAAATAACTGTGTTAAACTGCACAGTTCTCAGGTTTTTAAGTTAGTGTAGATGACCAAGAAATATCTGTCTAAAATAAATAATCAATAAATCCTCTCTATTGTGGCAGAAGTAATGTTGCACTCCTTTGGCATGATTCTATCTGTGAAGGAAAAAGAAATTTAAAAAATGCCTGTGATAAAGTCTTGTCTCAAGAGGCTATGGAAAAAAGAAAAGCAATTGAAACTGCCTAACAAAGGGAAACAGCAATTGCTTTAAAATTAGATGTTTATGCTTGCCTAGCGTTGGTCTACAATGATAAATTTGAATGACTGTTTATTGCTGTACAGTGACTCTCATATCTCTGCAAGATAAAATTCTTGAAAACACACAGAGTTTTACATAGCTGGTGTTATGGCCTTGACAAACTTTGAAAACTTCTCCTCTAAACAGTACTTGCACAAGGCACAGATTTGGTGTGAAGGCTGTGATGTTCTCCTCTCAGTGACGGCTGGTGAGCAGGGGACAACTCCCAGTCTTTACAGTTTGGGTGAAGGCATCTGTGGGTGTCTGTTGAACATGTGTTGATTCTTATCCAACATACGCACGTACGTGTGATGAAAAATATCTGTGTGTATTTTAGCCTGCCTTTTATAAAAAGTGTGTTGCTAAGTAACCCTTTCTGATAAAGAAGAGATTTTCTTCGGGATTTTAGGAGGCTATTGTAGTACACATTGATATATTGAGTAAAGCACTCAATGGACACTGCAGGTGGGGCAAGTATAACTCCTGCCATCACAGGAGATTGCTTTGCCTCTAGTTTGGCAGAGGTAGTGATGTTTCAGGGGCCTGTTCTTATACCTCTGGTTTTTATTTTCCTTTTTCTTCCCTAAGGTTGTGAATAATTCTCTGCAAATTGAGAACTCAGAGTCCACTATAGCAATAGTTCATGACATGTGTTTGTACTGGTGTTGTGGTTTAACACCAGCCAGCGACAAAGCCCACACAGCAACTCATTCAGACCTCCTCTGCCCTCGTGTGACAAGGGAAATAATCATAAAAAAATAAGAAAACCAACAGACTCATGGGTTGAGATAAAGATAGCTTAATAGGACAGTAAAGGAAAGAAAATAATAATAATAACAATGCTAAAAAGAGTATACAAAGCAAGTGATGCACAATGCAATTGCTCATCACCTGAGATCAGTGCCCCAGTTGATACATTGAGCATGGTATGGAATATCCCTTTGGCCCTTTTGGGTCAATTGCCCTGCCTATGCCCTCTCCCAGCTTCTTGTGCTCTTCCTTGTTGGCAGAGCATGGGAAGCTGAAAAGTCTTTAACTGCTTAGCAACAACTAAAAATATAAATATGTTCTCAATGCTATTCTCATACTAAATCAAAAACACTGCACCATACCAGATGCTGGGAAGAAAATTACCCTATCCCAGCTGAAACCATGACAACTGTATAAAAGGAGGTGTGGGTTTGCTGAAATACATATGTCCAACCAGGAGGGATCTGC
Organism: Nesoenas mayeri; assembly: GCF_963082525.1. NCBI lineage: Eukaryota > Metazoa > Chordata > Aves > Columbiformes > Columbidae > Nesoenas > Nesoenas mayeri. The sequence continues at coordinate 48,141,762 of NC_137542.1, read as the reverse complement.
TCAGCACACAATATTGTCTTCTGAGCATACAGATGTGTTCAGAAAGAAATAGTTTGTTAAGCGTGTTAAGGTATCTGGATTGTAGTTCTAGTCAAGTATCTCCCTCTCTCTCCATCCCATTCTTTTTTTTTTCAGTCTTGTTAGTCCTTCTGTCTCTGCTATTTGCAATATTTCTGGTAGGTAGTCCTGGAGGTAAATGTAAGTCTCATACATCTGCGATGTGTGCAAGTGATATACTAGCCTGTTGAAGTCTCCCATGGCTTTAAAATAATCCCACCAAGTTTAACTTTTACTTTTGTGGAGGATTTTTAGCATCAGTTGATTGGTATGGTAACATGGCAGGGTGATGTGACTGAATTTCTGCTTTTTTCACAGTCTCCCACATGAATTTTAATTTCTCCCTAGCTGTTTGGTGTCTTTGATTGTGTTTGGCCCCTGTACAGAGTCTGTAGCATTCCAGTTACAGGTTCATACTCCAGAACGGATTTGGCATATTTTCTGAGAGAGTTTGTGCTCTCAGTGAAATCTCTCTGTCTGTGTGATATGCATATATATATATATATATGTATATATGTATATGTATATATGATACTCTTCTGTACACTCATTTAATCTTAATAGCATCATTGCATTGATGAAGTGGATGCAGGTCCTCCAGTAGTATCTGCCACTTCTGACAGAATGATGGAAGTGAGAATTTTATCATGAATGTACTGTATTTTTTTAAGATAGGAAGTACACTTTGATGTTTTATTTCCCTTCAAATTGTTTCTAGTACCTGCCTTGAAGTGGCACACTAGTTCTTTAATTAATGCTTTTTATCAGATTAAGGATGCTTTATTCTTGTTCAGTTGCCATATTTCTGGCCTGCAAAACTGTTTTTCAGTCATCTATGAACACAAAAGGAAAAAAAAAAGAGGACTGTTCTGTTCTGTGCCCCGTGTCAGGACAAACTATACCAATCTGTTTTGAAAAGCCTCCAGTGATGAATATTTGACAATCTCCCTGGGCAATCTCTTCTAGTGCTTCACCTTCCTTACCCTTAGGAAATGTTTCTTAATCTAATCCTATGCTTCCTTATGCAATTTAAACCCATTGTCTCTTTTTCTAACTGCTATTGATGTGGAGAACAAGGTATTATCCATTTTCTTTCTCTACTTCTTTTTTGTGTATTTGAAAACTGCTACCATGTTCTTCTATCACTTTTATCTTATTTGAGCTAAGCAACGCTATTTATTTTAATCTTTCCCTATGGGTCATGTTTCCTAGAGATCTGATTATTCTCCATTGCTCTTCTCTGGACTTTTTGTGGATTTGCTTTCTTCCACCCCTCACTTCCACCCCCTTTCCCCAACATACACATACACCAAGGGAACTGGATTTGTTTATCTTGGATAAAAGAAAGCTGGAGGGAACTAGTTTTTGTCTTCAGTGGCCTAACACTATATAGAAAAGACAGCTAAATTCTTCTAAGGTGCCTAGTGAAAGCATGTGAGGCAATGGTCACAGGTTGCAACATTGGAAATTTTTCCTGAATACCAGGAGTCAGAGTAGTCAATCAAGGAAACAAAGGCTTTGAGATGTTATGAAATCTCCATCCTTGGAGATTTTCAAAACTCATCTGATCAGGATCTTAGGCAATCTGACCTAGCGTGGAAACTAGTGTTGCTTTGAGTAGAGTGTTTGCCTAGATGACCTTGAGAGGTCCTTTCCAGATTAAATAATTCTGTCAATCTGTGTTGCCTAAAACAGATCATGTTACACTGTGCATCAGTAATGCCATAGAGGTATAAGGTGAAGGGATTAATTCTGTAGTTATAAATTTCAGTCTTGTCATGTATCCCCATGCTTTTTTTTTCAACGTTATTGACTGCAGATCCCCTCATGATTTTATTGTAGCCTCCAGACTGACCAGTAGGACTTCCAGGAGGCTTTTAATTCTCTCTTTATTCAGATGACTATTCCTACTTAACCGTTTTCTGGCTATTTTGCGTTCTTTTTTCCCTTTTTCTTTTTTCAGTTTGTGAGAATCCCTTCAAATTTCAGGCCTGGCCTTAGGAATATTTGCAGCCCCTACCAGCTTGCTTAGCATATGACAAATTTAAAAAGAATGCTGTCCCATCTAAATCGTTAAAAAAAAGTTGATACTACAGGACCAGAATATATACCTTCAGCTTTGGTAAATTCCTTCTTTAAGTCAGAGGAAAACAACTGCTCTCTGAATACAGTTTACTAATAATTTTTGGGACCATCTTAAGCAATTTCATCTCTACAAGTTTTGCTAGCTTGCTTATGAACATGTTATATGAGACAGTCAAAAGCCTTACTAGATTCAAAAGATGACATTTTCTTCTGCTGTATTCATAAGGTATGTTATTCTATCACAAAAATAAACTAAATTGGCTTGACTTAATTTGTTCCCGACAAATCCTTGCTGACTGCTGGGGGTTTTTTTGTTTGTTTTGTGGTGTTTTTTGTTTTGTTTTGTTTTGTTTTGTTTTTTAATGATGATGCTGGCAAAATATCTCATTGCGACTTTGCTGAAGCCTTTTCTGTTTTCTGTGATTTCTTGAAGATACCAGATTATGCTGCTTCCCTGACAACCCAGAAGGATGAAGCACATCATGACTATATAATGAGAAGTATTTAAATTTTCAGCTAATCTGTGATCTTTTCTGCTATAATTGCCTCCTCTTTTTTTTTTTTTTTTTTTTTTTTAAATCCTGCAGATCATTCAGCTGAATGTGTTGATTATGGGGTTTCCATGTTTGGCCTTAATCATGATCAAAGTCTTTCAGAAGGTCTGTGCTCCCTCATAGCTAGGACTTGTTTGCTTCTTCAGAGACATATCAACATATTCTAAATCTTTCCTTCTAAACATATCACTCTTCCTAACAAACAACTCTTGTATAAGTTAAATCACAGCTTTCATCTTGAGTTAATACTTAGGTCTCTTGTCAATTTTTTTGCAGTTTTTTTGTATCACCACATAGAAATCACAAACATACAACAGGTTCACTGAACTTATTTCCTTTCCGTGATGCTGCTACAAATAACGTTATCCTTCTCATTTTAAGGGACTTTACCCAGACTGTAACACTTCCATGTTCCCAGTCAGGCAGACCTGAAGAATTCCTTCTGTAAAGCCAGTGAATGTCATGTAAAGATATGTAAACCCTTTTCATAATATAGAAACCATGCTCCACCAGTGGTTTATGGAGCATCTTCCCAAAGTCAAGTCAACCCTTCTGGAGAACCATCTGTGCAGCTTTACTTTCATCTGTAGGCTGAATCTGTCCTGGTCTGATCCTTTGACCCTTGATGGAAGGATTAATGAAAATACCATCTGAGCCTCTGACTCCTTCACCCTTGCTCTGAGCTTCATTGTCACTTTTGATCTGTTTAGAGGCATTCTTGGCAGTATTGTTAGCATTCAGGTCCTTTGTTATATTGTATTAACTTCAATGGCATATTCCCTTGAATGACCGTTTTGGAAGGTCTCTAAGATAATTTGTCATTAGTGTTTGTGCAAGTAATTATCTGCTCTTTGGTACACTGCAGAAACTTTTTACATGCAAACACTATTGTAAGGTATTATTTTACAGTCTGGATAAGTTCCTGCTTTGTTGATGCAAGAGTCCTTTAAAGACCCAAGACTGTCTGTGCTCTAGTAGTTGTTCCTCAGTAGTTCCTCGCTGTCAATACCTGACAGCTGGCTTGTTTACATCATGAAATATCAAGATGTGACTGTGATCAGTGCTATGGTAAGTAGGTCAGCTCTATATTTGGGACATTTCTAAAACTTGATAATCACTTAGTTTGCTTTCATGGAGATGGGTATCAGGAGTGAAGTCAAAACAGAGAAGTCATAAAGTGACCCAAGGATAATATTGCATTTACTTTTAGCATTTTGTTCTTGTTTTAAATCAATTTCTTATCTATTTCCTGGCTATAGCAAGCAAGTGTGGGAATGGCCATGCTATGACATGGCTGGTATCACATTCTATTCGCAGGCATGATCCCAGTATGTTTGGTTACAATGCTGGCTTATGCAAATCATATTGTTACTGCTTGTTGACAAGCAAAATTTGGCTGTAGGTTTCAGAAAAAGATGTACCTGGCTGCAAGTATCTTTATACTGTAAGGCATCTGTTGCTGTGTTTTTTAGTTACTATTTTTTGCCAATATTTTTCTTTGGTATTAAGTATATAGAATGAGAATGTGTGTGATTTTTTCTCCAGTGGTAATAAGGATATCAGGGAGTAGGGATGGAATACATAAAGTAGTTAATGGTTAAGATTGAATTAATTTAAGGAGATTCCTGGATCAAAAGGAAGAATTTCTACTTGATGGTTTAGACATTTTTTCAACATTTTCCAAATGAAACAATCTATTTCAAAAGTTCCAATATTTTTATTTGAAATACTACAATGAAGGGGTTTTTTTTTAAAGATTTACTATGGTATTTTTAATTTCAATGTAGTTTAAAATATTAAGCAAAATGGATAATTTAGTCCTGAGCCAGATAAAATTTCATTCCTTCTTAATGAAATTACAAATTGCAGACAAGTTATGATACTGAAGAATGCAGAAGCAAAAGGAAGTCCAAGTTACTATAATAGAGATCTTTAATGTTCGTATGTCAAAGGGGATCTAGAGACTGGTTATAAGACGTGGAGTAGAAGGGTTTGATTTTTTAGGGTGTTCTGTTGGAAGAAGGGTTTTAGTTAGGTTATGTGATTCTCTGTGTTTGTGAGAAGAGAAACCAATTGTGCTAGGTCGAGAAGACATGAAACTAGGAAGAAATGAAACTGAAGGTCAGTGACTGAGATAGCTCAATTCTGAACAACCTATGTTTTCTCAGAAAAAGTTCATCCTGTTGTTTCTGAAACATGGTGAAGAGGTCTGAAGGACAGAGACCAGGGGCTCTGGTCACTGTAACTGGATTGACAAGAAGGGAAAGCCAACAGATATCTGTCAGAAATAGCATTGCTTGTTTGTCACAGGTGATACTGAACAGCTATGAAGCAAATCATGACAGAATACTAAAGAGCAGAAACCAGGATGTATGCTGCAAGTCACCAAAGTGCACTCAAGAACAAGATGGCAGCATTTGAGCTGTCTATCTGGATATGGAAGGAGGAAATCAACCTGCATTACTAGGGAGAAAATTTCAGTCTGATTGACATCTAGGGTCTCAGGGTGCCAGAGTAGAAGTATCCCAAAAAGGTCTAAAAGTTCTTAATGACAATCTGCTAATCTGAAAATAGTTGCTTTCAATAAATGGGAACTTATTGTTCAGCTTAGCAGGTAGAGATCATGATTTTTGAAAATAGTCCTTGTTTAAACATTGCTGCATTTCTGCTGTGCAAACACAATGATGACTGAATGCCAGTATTTTTTTTGACTAAAATATCTGTTTTGAAGAGGAAAAATATGAATGATAACTGGATCCTCCAACAGAAATATCATTCTACAAGCTCCCAAACTAAATTTCTGGTAATGAAACAAAGAGCAAGACTGTTTAAGCTACAAACTAATAAGAGACAATAAAAGTATCAGTGACTGTTGATCATTAAATATTCAAACAAAATACAAAAAGTAATCAAAATATCCAGAAACTAGTAGAGGGAATTACAAAAGTTTATTGGAACAAAAGTTGAAATAAAATCAAAAGGTGCATTTTAATATTACAAGGATCAAAATGGAGGCTAAAAATTGTATTTATTTATTATCACATGGAAATAATGAGATTGTCAGTAATAAAGTAGAGGAAGTGTTCAATAGAAGTTCTTATATTGCAATCAGATATTGTACATTTGGTGGTAGTAGTGGTAATGACAAATTTTTTTCCCATTCTATAGGTAACTCTGAAGGATGTTAAACAGTTAAATCATCAGGTCTAAATTATATGAAGAGTTTTTAAGTATTCAAAACACGATCGCTGTAAAGAAGCTAGCTGGTGACCTCTCTAATCCATTAAAACTGGTTTTCCCTATTCGTAGGAAGATACAACAGTCAAATAAAAGACCCTTTGGTTACATTACATGAATAAGTAGTAAAGAAAGAATAAAGAATAAAAGGAATGGAATACACAAATGAGGAAATTCTTAATCCAGTGTTTTGGAAGAGAGAGGTTTTTTTATTGGAAAAAAAAAAACAAACAGTTTTTTCTATTTTCTTTATTCTTTTTACTTTTTTCTTTTTAAAATGATTTTTATTTTCTTTTTTTTTCCTTTTTAAAAAAAAAAATAAATCCTGTTCTTCACTGTTTTATTTGTGACGAAGAATATGTTTACCAACCATGAGTGTTAAAATGACCACTAAGAATCACAGTATATAAAATCATTTTGGTTGGAAGAAACCCTCAAGACCACAGAGTCTAACCATAACCTAACCTAACTCTAGCACTAAACCATGTCCCTAAGAACCTTGTCTAAACACCTTTTACACACCTCCAGGGATAGTAACTCCACCACTTCTCTGGGCAGCCTGTTCCAACACCTGACAAGTCTTTCTGTGAACAAATTTTTCTTACTATCCAATCTAAACCTCCCCTGGCACAACTTGAGGTCATTTCCTCTTGTCTTATTACTTGCTACTTGGGAAAAGAGACCAACACCCTCCATGCTACAACCTCCTTTCAGGTAGTTGTAGACAGTGATAAGGTCTCCCCTCAGCCTCCTTTTCTCCAGGCTAAACAGCCCCAGCTCCCTCAACCGCTCCTCATAAGACGTGCTCCAGAACCCTCACCAGCCTCATCACCCTCCTCTGAACTCTCTATAGTACCTCAAAGTCTTTCTTGTAGTGAGTGGCCCAAAACTGAACCCAGTATTCAAGGTGTGGCCCCACCATTGCTGAGTACAGGTGGACAATCACTTCTCTAGTCCTGCTAGGCACACTATTGTTGATACAAGCCAGGATGCTGTTGGCCTTTTTGGCCACCCGGGTACACTGCTGGCTCATGTTCAGCTGGCTGTTGACCAACACCCCCAGATCCTTTTCTGCCAGGCAGCTTTCCAGCCACTCTTCCCTGAGCCTGAAGCATTGCATGGGGTTGTTGTGACTCAAGTGCAGGAATCAGCACCTGGCCTTGTTAAATCTCACACAATTGGCCTCAGCCCAATGATCCAGCTGGTCCAGCTCACTCTGTATGGCCTTCCTGCCCTCCAGCAGATCAACACTCCCATCCAATTCAGTGTTGTCTGCAAGCTTACTGAGGATGCCCTCAATCCCCTTGTCCAGATAACTGATGAAGAGACTAAATAGAACTGGTCTAGATACTGAGCCCTGGGGAACACCACTTGTGACTGGCTGCCAACTGGATTTGGCTCTGTTCATCACTACTCTTTGACTCCAGTCATCTAGCCAGTTCTTTATTCATCAAAGGTACACCTATCCAGGCCATGACCTGCAGTAGAATGCTGTAGAAGTCAAAGGCTTTACTGAAGTCTAAGTACACAACATTCACAGCTTTTCTCTCATCCACTAGACAGGTCACCTTGACATAGAAGGAGATCAGGTTGGTCAAGCAGGACCTGCCTTTCATAAAACCATGTTGATTGGGCCTGATTGCATGCTTTTCTTGTATATGCCATATGTTGTCACTCAGGATGATCTGTTCCACGATCTTCCCTGGCACTGAGGATAGGTTAACAGGTCCATAGGTCCCCAGAAATTTCCCTCCAGCCCTTCTTGTAGATGGGTGTCATGTTTGCCAACTTCCAGTCAACTGGGACCCCCCCAGTTAACCAGGATTTCTGACAGACAATGGAAAATGGCTTAGTGAACACCTCCACCAGCTCCCTTAGCAATCTTGGATGAATTCCATCTGGCCCTACAGACTTGTGGATGTCTAAGTGGTGTAGCAGGTTACCAACCATTTCTCCTTGGATAACTGGGTCTTCATTCTGCTCCATGGTCCTGTCTTCTGGGTCTGCGGGCTGGGTACCTGGAGCACAACTGGTCTTACTATTACAGACGGAGGCAAAGAAGGCCTCTAGTAACAGAACCCCACCAGGATGCCTTGTTGCCCTTCCCCTTGATTCTCACCCATGGACACTCAAACCTGTCATCAGTCTCCTCAAGCTCCAGACAATCAAAACTGTCCCAAACATACATGGCTACACCACCTCCTCTCCTTCTTTGCCTATCCCTTCTGAAGAGTTTATAGCCATCCAATGCAGCACTTCAGTTGTGAAAGTTGTCATGTTTCTGTGATGGCAACTATATCATAGTTTTTCTGCTGCACAATGGCTTCCAGCTCCTCCTGTTGTTGCCCATGCTGTGGGCATTGGTATTGACACACCTCATCCAGGCCATTGATCCTACCACCTTTTGCTGGTGGGAAGGCCTAAATTCTTTGTGGCCATCCTCAGGTGCTTCCGTGGTTTCCAACACATGTATAACTCTTGCGTCTCTTTGACTTCACAGGTCTTCATCCCCTGCCTCCACTGTGACAGCAGACCGAAGGGCCTCGCTAGCACCTCTTCCCTCAAATACTGGCATATTACCCTTGGGTTTGCTTCTGCCACATCTGGTTTTCTCCCTTACCCCCTTCAAATCTAGTTTAAAGTTCTTTCAATGAGCCCTGCTAACTCCTGCCCCTCTTAACACAACTATTTGGCAGAAGAGGATGAATATTATAGATCGATTAAGCTACCTGTGCTCCTAGGAAGATGAACATCAGTGTACATATGTAGTCAAACATTTAAGAATATAATTTATGATGAATATAAAAAGGTCTTTCACAGGAAGCCGAGCTTAAAAATACATTTTGTGAGTAAAAACGATATATAGCAGCTGTTTGTGTCCAGCTTCCCATTGTTCAAGAAACATGTATATAAATTGTGCAAGCTGAAAGGAGGAGACACAAGCATGGGAAAATATTCCCCTTCGCAAAAATCTCAGAATTTTCAAACAGCTTGCTTGCTGTTCCTTACTGTAACAGAGGCGATGCACAAAAGCAAAGATGCAGAAGTCTTTAGTGAGAAAATTTCAAAACCCAGAATAGAATTAACAAGATAAAGAAGATTTACAAGTTGGAACCTTGCTAGGTCACATGGCTGGGGTTACAAACAAGCTAAGCCCAGACAGTCATGTTTCCTCCTTATCCATCCTCTGTGATTTCTAATGATATTTCAATCACAAATTAGAGGTGAAGAGTAGCTTCATAACTACATGAGTCAGTCACACCACACAGCTTATTCAGACATTTTTTTCTAGGCTTTTGATCCTGTCCTTTTTAAAGATATAATTCAGGATGGACTTTTGGAAACAGTGAAACTATTTGTGCACTTTCTGAATTTTTCATCTGCCACTCCATTTTGTTATCAACTGACTTAAATAACAAAGGACTACATTGCTGTCTTTGCTGTCTGTAGCAACTCTTCCAGTTGTGCTTGCTTGGCTTGGCTTTGTATTGAGCTCTGCTGCAATTTCAGATTTTTCCCATTGTCATCTAAAGAATGTCCAGTTGCAAAACACATCCTCTCCTATGTCCATCTGCTCGTGATGTGTCCATCTGCTCGTGAGAAAGGAATTTGGCATACTGCCATAATTATTGTTGGTGTGTTGTTTTTTCTTGTCTCCCTCTCCACATATTTAGTTTCTGATTTCACGCACCTGCAGGAGCTGGCTCATTGTTGACCCCATGTTCAGTGTTTCCAAGTACAAAGAGAGAAAGAGCACCATGACAGTGGGATATTTCAAGCTTCATTCTTTTCTTCACATATTCACACTCTGTTCAATAAGTACATCCTTAAAATACATTTCCCTATATTTCTAGACATAAGTCTATACTAAGCATATCTTATAAATTTGTATTCCTCTGTTGGTAAGTTATGTAATTGATGCGATCAGTGTATTACACTAATTAGCATTCAGATAAACACATTTATTCAGGTTTTTTGCAAAAAGGTTAATTTTGCTTGCTTAATAAAAAGGTTTAAAATTAAGACCCTTCCAGTACAGAAAGTTTTTTTCTGTTTGTTTTGGAGTTTTTTGCTTGGGTTTTTTTTTTTTTTTTTTGGGTGGCTTTTTTTTTTTTTTTTTGTTATATTTATAATATACTTTTGACCTCAATAACAAGATGGCATCTCATTAGGAAGCATTATTGGCACTTAGAACTGTCTGTAAATTACACTTTTGTCCTATTGATTTTGTGGAGTACTATGTCGCTTTTTCACTTTGAATGTGAATTCCTTTTCTTCTATATTGTTTCAGGGGAGTATGTTGCTGCATATCATCTTGCTCTACACTTAAAAGCCACTTTTAAAACAGGCTAAACTTGCAAAAATGCTGTTTTGTTTCCTTTGGCACAGTTTGGAAAGAAGTTGTCAGCAGATTTGTAGGAAACGAAGCAGCATGAAGTAATAAGGGGATACTTTTGAGCCTTAACAAGAACTAGTACAGCTTTTGGAATCCCAGGAAAAATAATTCAGCATGTCTTGGAATGCAACATTTAAAATTAACATTATGAATATTTTTCCTATTATTAGTGTTATTATTTCTGTTACTATTACTTTCTTACTAAAATAATTCAACTTGCAAAAATGGAATGGAGAAATTTATTCCAGGAGTAACCAAAGAAATTCTTTAGAATTCAACATTTGGCTTAAAGAATGAGAAATCATGTATTTAGAAGAGGCACTCAGGCAATCTTGTTGCAGAACAACTCTGTTATAAAATCCCTCTTTCTTAAAATTGTTAAATATTTTAAGAACTGTATCAATAGAAAATAAAGTACAGAAAGTTATTATTAATTAAAACGTAAATATTTTTCAAATTTCTTCTGCTGTGCAACACAGTCGAACTCTGTCCAGCCTCACACAGGGTGCAGAGCTTGAATGGACCTGAATGATGGTGCTCCATAATGTGCTACATGAAAGTGCACACACATATATGTAGAAGGAAGGAATTTTGTAACTACAGTCAAGGGAAAATATTGCCTACTTTCTTAGGCTCAAAATGTAGCTAATAACAAGAAGAAGATCAGATAGAAGCAGGGAGCAGAACTTTTGCAGTCTGTTCTGGTGTATTTCAGAAGTTTTCAGGGGACTGAGCTAAAACTGGTAACCTGGAGGAGTCAGATCTTTCGTGAAATGGGCTCGGTTTCATATTCTTTATCAAGCATCAAAAATAATTTACGAGGATTGCATACATGCTCATGTGTATTCCAGCAACTGTCTGATCTATGCACTGTGATTTTTGCTAGTTTGCAGCTATGCTTTTTATTTTCCATGTGTTGATACAGATTTAGATAGTGAGGAGGCAAGAAAAGCCTTTCCTCTGACCCTTTGCATAGAGGTTAATCTCAGTTGGAGATTTCCTGAGCACCAGGCCCTAGAAAATGAATCTCTTGAGACTGGGCAGAGTGCAGAGGGGGGAGGTTTGTCACTGTTGAGCTGCCATGCCTGGTGCCTGTGGCGATGTAAGTGGAATGGTAGAGAAATGGGTAGTGAGTCTGGGGAGGATGGTTCAACAAGTGGTGTCTCTTGAAAGCATGCCTTTATGTTAATTGAAACCCATGGCCAAGCTATTGCTTTACAGACATAATCTAGCCCTTAATCACCGCACATTACAAGCCCAAATGGGATCACTTCCCGTGTTACACACTAATAATATTTATTAGATGGTCCAATAAAGCATTCCTCATATTGCATAGTGTCATTACATGAACAAGTCTTGGAAAGTTGTTTCCAGTTACAGACGTGTAGCAGAAGACTTAATCTAAGAGGCCCAAAAGGGTGTGATTTTAGTGTGGGTTTGGTTTTTTTTTCTATCTACATAATAGCAGACTAAATATTGAGGCAGATGTGGGGACTACAGTGTTTCAGCCAAAAATAATTCCTTGCAATAAATTATTTCCCTTTTTTCCTTCCTTCACTTTAGACACTTGGAGGTGGTTTTTTGTTTTGTTTTTGTTTGTTTGTTTGTGGGGTTTTTTTGTGGTTTTGTTTGTTTTTTTTTCTCTTTATATTATTATTTTTTTTTCTAATTCTAGGGAGTCTGTACCAGCATCAGCTTACCATATGTTAGAGGCATCTCACGATTTATTAGTCAGCCTAGGTCAACAGAGATTTGCTGTATTTGCTTTCATAAAAGCTGTGTGTACTATATACTTCTTGAACTGGAAATCACACAATGCTCCTTATTTGCCTTCAATCACTAGCAGATGCAAAACAGTCAGATCATTTCCCTTTAAACTGACCTGAGGGATTAAAGGAATTCAAAGGAATTTCCAACTTACTAATAGCTCTGCTTTCCCTGACTTCTTGAGCCTTTGGAGTCAGAGTCTCTGGTAACTTAATCTGTCTCTCCCTCACCCTGATTTCTCCACTGCCTTTGTTTTTTTTGCCTCTGGTGCAGTAACAGAGTAGCCAGGTTCAACTCCCGTTTGCTGGCTTTTATACCAAGCATTTGTGTAAATCTGATGGGAGGTGGGTGTTGAGAGCACAGGAGTCTGAAATGCACCTTTGTAACAGCCTTCAACTTCTTATCTGCAGGTATTGATAAACACAGAATTGAATCAAAGGTAGATGTGAAAGGCAAAACTGTTGGCAATAGCTTAAATTTGCCATGCAAGGGCTCCAGTATCCATTGAAAAAACTCTAGGGATTTCAGAAGGACCAAAAATCATTCTCAGTGTAGCAGAGTACTGTGAGCAAGTGCAGGTTTCCCAGTGCTCATGAAAGCTGTCCTGGAGAGAAAGAGTCAAGAGGGGATGACTCACAGTGGAAGATGCAAGATCCAACTGCAAAATCCAACAGGGGGAAGAGGAGAGCAAGGCCACAATCTGCTTCCAGTCAGGGATGGCTAATGGCAGTTCTGCATCTTTTGTGGGTTTTTGTTTCAGAAACCGGTCAGGAGTCTTTGTGTGGATTGTCTCAGCTATCATGGGACAGGAGCTTACTTAGCAGGTGGCTGTCTGAAAAGTGGCTGATGCTTTTAAAAATACCTCTCCCTCTTTTGTTCTCTGCCTGCTGCCATGACTTTGGTGTTTTTAGTTTTGACATTTGCTCTTCATCCAATTACTCATTTTGACTATGCACTTGTAGGGCATGAAAGGGACTTTCTTTCAAAGGCTCTGTGAGTCATTACTTTCTTTGCTGACTGCAATCTACTCTATAAATCAGTTTCCATTTAAAAGAAAAAAAAAATCTCAAACCCAGCAACGTTCTAATCAGATTTGTGATCAAAAAATCAAGAAGAGCTTTCTCAATGTTTTTTTTTTTTCCTTTAATTTCTTGACATAAAGAATATTGATTATAAAAAGTAGACATCTAAAACTCTCACAATGCATTGTTGGTATCTGAAAGTTAGAAATTCTGAATCCACTGAATAAAAATCTTCAAAATATCAAAGAGATCTTCTCAAGTAAACCAGTGATTTATGCCTTGTATTTGCCAAGGACACGAAAAAAAAATCTCTTGTCATTTCTAGAATTGCCACCTTCCTGTTCAATGAATTATGGCCATCCCAACAAAGATAATTTAAATACTTGTTTTATCTACTCATTCATGATTTAAAAGAGGCACACAGAATAGGAGAAAGAATATAATACATTATTGTCCTGAACTGATGTTGGAATTTTTTAAAGCACGCAGCTGGCACTTAGAATCATCATTTTTGTTATTTCTTAATTGGAAACCATACAGGCAAAATCTGTAAAGATAGAGCAAAGCTTGAGGTACTTCTGAATCCATCCAAAGAAGCCAGATGTGTTTCCAGCAATTTTGTCATTATTTCTTTGGAACTGAATCCAAAGAGCCCGAGGAAATCCAGAAAGATGTCAAGTTTAAGAAATCAATGTGATTTGAGGGCAGATCCACAGAGAAAATCTAGACTATGAACCTAAGTGGGGAGGGGAAAAGCCATATTCTTATTTTGAAGTTCAATCCTATCTTTGGCTGTTCAATTTTTAGGAAGGAGGGAGGAAATGCTAATGAAGCTGCTTTATCTGCACAGCAGCCTTTTAAGCCCATGGCTTGTCCTTTTGTGTGCTGCTCCATTAAGAGCTATGTCCTGCCATTTGCTGCTTTCTTGGTGACAAAGAAGAAAGTAATTATATCAGGTAAATAAAACCTTAACTGTGGGAAAGATGGAATGAAAGACATTTTTCTTCATTTTCACACAGGCATCTTCCCATAAATCAAGCAGCAAGTTAAAGTGGTTTCAGATGAAATGCAAATATCTCAATTAGCCCCAGAGTATGTGATTGTTTCAGGCAGCCCATGGAAGCTGAGACAGTTTTAGCCTACGCAGGATGCACATACTCCTGAACTCTGAATCCAAAATATGATCTGCCATTTGTTTATATGAAATTTCTCACATGTTATACTGGTGAATGAAGCGAACCTTGGCTCAGCAGAGAGGAATTGGTTGATTTCTTCTATTCATGTCAGCTTGGGAAGGAGGCACTGGCTGCTTACTGGAAGTACCCTGTATGGATAAGTCTATGGACAGAAGGAGTGTGAAGGGGGCTTTTGCCCAGTCATTTTACTGAGGAAAATTTGTGGGGAGATTTACTTGGTTCTTTGAAGTCCAAGGCAGGCTGCTAGGCAGTTACAGCCAAAACAGGGAGCTGCATGGCCACAGCTTGTACGACACAAACCTAAACAACAAGTATAGTGTGAGATGTGCTGGGAGCGAACCACCATTTAAATTACTAAAATATGTATTTTGTAGTGTGTTACACTCCTTTGTTTTAAATGGTCCAACAGATGGTCATACTTCTTCCAAGTCTTCAGGGACGATAGACTTCGATTTCAGAGCAGGGATGTTTTTTTCTGATATTCAATCTACATTTATTTTGGCTTTCTTCCATCTTCTGACTCAGTTATACCTTCTAGGACCAAGAAATCTCTGCAGCTCCACACTACAGACCACCACGTAGTTTCCTGTAGATCCAAGCTTGTTTCCTTCTGTGAATGATGAAGAGGAAGAGGGACTCAGATGATCACTCATAGTCAGTCCTTGACCTGGGTAATCCTGATGTGTCCCTGGTGCCTGCATCCTGCAGTTAATCATAGCAGCCATTAATTGGTATTTAGCTGATCTCTCTGTATTTTAAGTCCATGGAAACACTGAAATTGATTTCCATAGAAGAAAGCTCAGGACCTCTGTTTTGATCATGCTACACAATCCTTTATTGAAGGAAGTTCTCTGTGCTTTCTCTGACATGTTAGCAACTTTCTATTTTATCTGCCAAGAAATGAATATTGACATTTTAGCTCAGTGACACTGCTGCTATACAGAGGACTGTCACCTCTTGCAGATAAGAAATGATGTGGTTTTTGTACAGTTTCATAAAGTGTATCTGTCTCTTTTACTACCACTTTTCTATTTCAAGTTCTTTATTAATTTTGATTTATTTATTAGTCTTACTGAGCTTTTTTACCTTCATTGTTTAGCAAGTGCCTCCCTTCTGCTGAATATCTGTTTCAATTTATTTTCCCTCAGTCACCTTAAGCTGACTTTTTCATGTTGAATCTCATTTTGTTACTTCCTGCCTATATTTCTGAACCCTCTAGGACACTTCATTTTATGATTAAACAAACCTCTTCATGGGCTCCATGAAAGAAGAGATCGTGCATTTGTAGGTTTATTTTTATTGAATCATAGTGAAAATTGCACCTTGAGGGAGGGCTTTATTACATTTAACTACTTAGTCAGGATTTACTGAAATAAACAGTGTAGAAGTCAAGACCTTCCAGATGAAATCTTACTCTAAGTTGTGCTTCAAAGTATATGTGGACTTATGGGTTATCTACATATAATTTCTCTGGTTAATAAAGCTTAGATCAGCATAGATCATAGCATAGCTCATTATTGTGGGTTCAGTTATTCTAAAACATTTTAAAAATCATGGATTTGGTTGGGTTAAGTGTGGCAACTGAGGAGGAGTTTCCCTTTTCAAGGTACCTTGTGTGAGGCCAATAATTAAAAATATAATGTAAGAAAGATTTAACTTGCACCCTGTGTTCTGCCATGATTAAGATGATTCCAGCATATTCCAGGAGTATACCTTTTTTAAGAAGTTCTAGTTTTTGTCCTGCTGTACTGCACAGGGAAACTCTAGCTTAAGGCAAATTAGAGGTTATCCAATATTGGTGGGAGTTGAGGGGGAACTGGATTCCTGCACTGAAAGTGTCTTTTGTCAGACCATAACTCTCAGCTCATTCAAGAACATTGTAAGAATCAAAGCCATATTTTTCTGTTGGTATGTTGAAGAGCCCCAAACCTCCAGTTAAAAATTGAATGACTTGATTTTTATAGAAAGTTTCCAGGAAAAGAAAGTATTTTGCCGTATAAGTGAAAGGGTTGCACTGAGCCAGGTTTTCATCTGTTGCATCAGTGAAATGCTAAATGAATTTTACTGATCCTAGAGGGATGACATGGGATTTTTCTTTGGATTCACACTGGCCTCACTGAGATCAGTGTCTAACCTACTATTTTTAATGGACTTTAGGGAAAGTATTAAGGCTATTTGAAGGATTTCTGCAACACACAGGGACTGCATGAACATGTGATTTTTGCTTTGCATATACATGTGACAACATTTTAGAGAAAACAGCAGGAAAGAAGTCCTTGACAGAGGTGAATTACAGGCAAAATACTTCTATTTTTCTTTTTTTCTTTCTTTTTTTTTTTTAGCACTACAGTGATGGTTGAGTTTAAATAAGCCTACTGCACAGCTATAGAAGAAATAAAACTCACAACTGTATTACATCAAAAACTGGAGCTCAGGCAAGCTAAAATCAAAGTCCATGTCAAGTACATCAAGATCACCATCAGGCTTTGTCTGCCTGCTCAAAGAGCGTACTCTTGATAAAGGGGAAAAAGGCAGGAGGGAGCAAGGTTTTACAATCATAACTCACATTCTGTATCACATAACAGCTGCTCTGGGCTTTGTCTCATCCTTTAAGTCTATTCTTTACTGAGGAATGAAAGAAAGGAATGAGAAATCCACAGGAGGAGGTGTGCGGTGCCTGTGCAGAGAATCTCACCATGCTGACAGCTTGCTGTAATGCCATTTAAACATAACCACCACCAGCTAAGGAAACAGCAACATGGCTGTGATCTGTGTGCACCTTCCCTTTACCCCCTGCATGCTCGTGCTCATTACAGCTCTTTCTTTAAACTGCTGGCTAGACAGCTGGCAGTGCCCCAGAGGAGCGCTGAGTAAGGGAGCATATAAATTACTGTTGCGTTTTACAGTCAAGATAAACTCAAACTGCAGGGTTATAGCCTGAACTGACACACACACAAAGAGAACCTAGCAGGCCTCTGAATAGCAAAGGGAAAAAGAAAGACAGAAAGAATATTTCCGCATATCTACCAATCATGCAGTGGGGTGGATGGAGGCAAAGGCACATAAAATGTAGACCTTCTCCAGGTCTGAAGACTAGAGCAGGGTTAATACTTCCGTGCTTGCAACCATTAATCTGTAATTTTAAATCTGTGAATTTTTTAAGTAGCTTTAGGTTTGCATATACTGTGTTATCACTGTATATTTTCAAATATGGCAAAGGCCGTGGTGGTGATAATTTCCAAATTATGCATTTTATTAAATGAGACTTAATATACATGTAATTTCATTTGGGTCGGTGCTTGCATAAAGTTTCCAGATGAACGGTGAACAGGTTGATCTGCTTGCAACTGTCTGTGCTGGCTCCATGCCTCCCACATGGCATAGGCTATAGCCTGTTATTTGAAACAATGAATTCATGATACACCAGAGTATGAGAGAGTTATTAAGGTTAAAATATTATTTCAGATTAATGTTCATTTATAATTGACTTTACACAGGAAAGAACAAATGGTGGTTCCTAATTTGAAGGATGTTATTTAATTCTGCACCCAATGTTGGGCAGGTTATGCTAGAGACTACAGGATTTGTTTCAATGCAAGCATGGCTTCACATTGCAGCCTGTGACACCAGCTGCCAAATATTCACATATTTTTATACAGACACTCCAGTCCATCACCTTTCGCTTCTGCAAGTATTCCCTGAGAGTGCCACATAGTTTATGCAACAAAGAGAAGCTGAAAATGCATACAGCTTGACTTGTTCCCTCAGGAAACCGTGCTCAAGTGTCAGAAGACCCACAAAATAAATGCTGGACTTACATAGTGTATGGTGCATATTACTGCTCTGCTACGAGGAATCATAAAGCATGAAGCTTTATCTTTCAGCCAGAAATCCTGGAACCTCTAGGAGATCACAGTCTAAATCAAAAATCAAAACACTTCCCCAGTGTAACTGCAAATTGAAAAGAAACCTTTGTACTTTGTACTTTGTACTGTGATACTGTGCTGCCAAACACATAGATGGAGGATGACTTTGAAATGCTTAAAAGGTTCTCAGATCAACTTGATAACTTTTCTAGGTAAGAAAAATATTAATGTCAGATAGGTATTTGTTGTGATTTGTGAAGGCCTGAGAGGTGAGAAAAAGAGCTCTTAAGAAAAGCAATAATTTGTTTGCTGTATGTTAACAGCATGATGTTTAAAAGTTATAGTGCACAAATAAAATGTCATTACTAAGGAAAGT
Organism: Nesoenas mayeri; assembly: GCF_963082525.1. NCBI lineage: Eukaryota > Metazoa > Chordata > Aves > Columbiformes > Columbidae > Nesoenas > Nesoenas mayeri. The sequence continues at coordinate 48,123,206 of NC_137542.1, read as the reverse complement.
GAGGCAAAATATGCTAACAATTTATTGTAATAAAAATCCTACAAAGATGAGCCATAACATGATTTTGATCTTTCAAACAACACTGTACTCTCTATACCAAGCTGAGAGACTGAGTTTACTGAAATTCTTCCGATTTCAGTTCAATTTTAAAATGTTATAGTACTAGGACTTAGTACCAAGAGAAATTGCTGAAGAAATGGTCTGACAGGAACTTCATACAATTCAATAAGGAGAAGTGTAAAGTCCTGCAGCTAGGCAGGAACAACCCTAGGCACCAGCAGAGGCTTGGAACTGCCCAGATGGAAAGTAGCCTTGCAGAAATGCCCTGGGAATCCTGGTGGACACCAAGTAGAACATGGGGCAGCAATGTGCCCTTGCTGTAAACAAGCCTGACTGACAGCGTCCCAGGCTGCATTAAACAATGTATTGTCAGCAGGTTAAGGGAAACGATCCTTCCTCTCTGTTCAGCGCTGAAGATGCCAGACCTAGAGTACTGTGTCCAGTGCTAGACTCTCCAGCTCAAGAGAGCCATGGACATACTGGAGAGAGTTCAATGAAGGGTCACAAAGATGATGAATGGACTGTAGCATCTCTCCTATGAAGAAACGCTAAGATACCTGGGTTGGTTCAGCTCGGCGGATCTCATCAATGTATATAAATACCTGAAGGGAGGATGCAAAGAGGACAGAGCCAGGCACGTTCCAGTGGTGTCCAGTGACAGGATCAGAGGCAAGGTGCACACTCTGAAACACAGGAAGTTCCCTCTGAGCATCAGGAAATACAGTGAAAGTGACATTTACAACATTTTAGTGACCTTAACAATAAATGTCTTGTAGCTTTTTTGAGGTTTCATACTTAATAATGACAGGAGTGCTGGAAGCTGCCTAGAAAACATTGCTGCAAATTGGAAGGAACAAGTATCAGAGCAAACGATGCAGTCTGGGAGGCTGGCTACACATCTGGCTGAAAGTACCTCTATTTCTAACACGCTCACGGTTTTTGCCAGATTCTTCTTTAATGAGGAAATACACTAAGAATTACTTTCTTGTGAGGTGGGCCACCACAGGAAAGACATACTGGAGAAGATATGTTCTCCCAGACCATGGCCAAAGCCTTGTCCTCATCATTGCTCTTAGGTAGTCACATTTGCATGGAGAACTTTAGTAAAGCAAATAAACTACACAAGTTGTTTGGTAGTAGCTATTATTTTCATATAGGCCTTGTACTGTTGCGGTAGTTGGTACAAACCTGTTCCTAGCTGTGACCTCTTGGCTTGGCCACCCACACTTTCTCAGCCCACAGACACAGTCTTTCTTTGCCATGCTATTGAGTTGAACAGCACTGCATGGTAAAAGCAAAGGCCAGATGATTTGCAACTTGCATCTGCACAGGCCAGAACTTCAGGGATGCTCTGGCACTTGAAGGAGACCGCCCTTGCTCTGCCCAGACTCCCATCACTTAGCTCTGCCCACAGGTTCCCAAGTCTTATTGTCCTCCTCTGCATTGTCTTCATATTTACGCCAGGCTTTCGTAAACCTCCATGAGCCTGATCCAAGTGAAGGAAACAAAATTGCTGATTCCTACTGGCTCTACGTCAAATCTGTCCTTTGCAGAAAAATATTTGAACCAGTAGAGAGAGTGTTGACTTCCAAGGTTGACATAAAATTATTGATTTTGTTAATTTGCTTTCTGAATTTTGAATATCAAAAGCATAGCAACCTATTTAAAGGAACAGGGGCAGTTTTGTATCTCCTGTTTTCATAGTTAGCAAAATGCATTTAGTGTTTTATTTCTGGTTACTCCTACAGGGTAGACGTGGGAGACTGATGAAATCTGGTAGCATCACCCAGGTGCAGGCACTGCCCAGGACAGAAGGAGTGCTACTGAAATCCCAGAGCCCTTTTTAGGCTAGAAAATAAATTAGGAGGAGCTGGGGACAGATTTTGATTTCCTTTCACCTGCCCTGATTGGGAAATGCCTTTCCACACAGAGCTGAAGAACCCAGAGGGAAATGCAGGGGTCCACAAGGCAGCTATTCAGAGCACCACATGGCCAAGGCCAAGCAATGTCTAGAGGAGGAGGTGCCTCACAAATGCAGCGAGCCGGACGCTGGCTGCAGCCCCATCTTGAGCAGGAGCTGGTGTGCCCTGCCTTGATAGCTTGCCTCCAGGAGGCCATGTTCCCACCCTGCTGTGTCCAGCATTATATACGCTCAAGGTGCTGAACCTCCATGGATATAGTAGGGAAAAAAAATCAGAGCTGCCAAACAGGGAATTTTTGTAGCATACTACTAAAGAGAGGAAATCTCTATTTTATAGAGAACCTGTCCGTTCCCTTCTTAATGGACATATAAAACTTCTGGGACTAACCCTATATTTTCTGTCTAAGGTGGATCAAACCCAAGTGCAGATTATCTGTCACTTTCATGATTATTACAGTTATAGGAACAGCTTTTTATCCTTAGAGATTTCTCCCTGAGTCCGACAGAGCACCTCTACAGTGTCCTAAACCTGGCATTGATATATAGTGTTGCCAGTATGTAACTGGACATAAAAGCTATCTAAATACTGTAATCTGTTCTCAGCCGACAATAACACATCACACACGCATCCCTTCTGCTGTCTGTCATGAATCATGATGTCTGACAACTATGGGTAATAGGCTTCATAACATTGCACGCAAGCAGATAGGGGTATTTTCTTTATCCATAAGGGAACTATGCCATTATAATTCTGTGGTTGTCAGCTCTTCCAGTCACACAGAGGCAGCTACGGAAAATGTTTTCCATTGTTTTTTAAAAAACATGATGTCCATATTTCCCAGGTTCTCCTATTTGGTTCTTTTCATTATAAATGAATGATAATTCCTACCTGGAATTCAATTTATGTTCTATGTGTGAAGCAATGATTAAATAGATAAAAATTTAGTGTTTTGGTAGTTAAGTAGTGTTTCAAAACTGACTCTGCTGAGGTTCTAATACTAACTTTGCTTTGGGGATGATGGGCTTTCAATGACTAAATTAAGCTTCTGGTCAATAGAACAAAATAATACACATTTCTGTTAAATTATTAACCATTAGCATCAGGTAGTCATGCATACTAATACTGTGCACTACTTTTGTGGCAAGAAAAAATATTTCTTTAATGGAATTTTGAATTTACGTTATAATTTGTTCCTCTAAATATTCATTCTAAACATTTACATCCTTTAAACACTTGTTCCTCTGACTCATAAAAGGCAGCTTTCAATGGTTACATTACCTCAAATTTTATACCAATGCTGTAACTTCTTGAAGACAGCACTGGAATCTAAATCAGATGTAATAATGGATTGCCTTGTGATTGAAAGAGCCATATTATTGTCTTTAAAAAACATGCTCTCCAAAACCTTTTTTGTCTTGTGAAGATAGACATTTACTGGAGTATCTGTCACATGATCAGCTGTTTCCATAGGAGGTTGCCTTTATAAAATCTGGGGAGTCACCAAGGTATTCTCTTTAGGAAATTTGTACTTCCTGTGATACTAAGTCAAGCATCAAGTGATATCAGAGTTGCGATATACATCAGCCTTTGCTGCCAAATTTTAATTCTCTCATCAGGGCTTCATGTGTTATTCCTACAGTTGTTCTGTTTCTCTTCCACAGATTATCTTCCTTCCTCAAAAATTGCACCAGATTTCTCTAACTTGTCATTTCCCGCTTATGCTCTTTAGGTTGGGTCGTATCATATGTTATTCTGTTTTGTAGTTGAATGGCATTCTGCTCAGTCACTTGACTTTCTTAATCATATAAGAAAGGCCACATGTGTAGCCTTTTCATTTTTTAAATTTATTTTTATTTATGGAGTTTAATTTACCGGGAAAACTCTAGAGGATGGACAAAGAAATCTTGGTATTGTAAAGCATAGCCCAGTTGAAAATCAAAGCATTACTTTTAGTTTCAGATTATATTTTTCCTGGACACTCTAATCTTGTTTTGCCATTATTTCTGATGAATTACATATTCCATATGCTGGATATCTATAGGGTCTTGCACATCATCTTTATTTTTGTACACGGGATGTATTTGGATGTTTCTGATAGTGATACAGTTTCTGTAACAACTATCAATAATATTTGGAGTTTACCCTTGATATGAAGCAGAATAAGAGGAGACTGAAAAGCAGTAAGGCCATCCTCAAGCCAGCATCATCAAAATAGACATTTTTTCTCATTTTAAGGCTTATTTCATGGAATGGATATGTATCCATAACTCAGCTGCGTCGACTATGCAAACTTCCATTTCTCCGGGCTGTCACACCATGTGAGACAGCATAAGTATTTCTTCTTGTATATGTGAAGGTAAGCAAATTTTGTATTAATAGGTGCTGTAGAGTGCTTTTCACCAATCAATGGGTGAAATCAATGGTAATGATACAGAAAAGAATGGTCTTAATGAAAAAAGGCACATGTACAATAATGTACATTATTTTTCAAATAGAAACACAACCTTTCAAAACAAAAAAGTGTGTGGTCTCTGAAATCCATCCTAGATAAAGCTTTGTGTATCCATAGCCAAAGTATGTCAATCAATTCCTCACTGGCTTTTCTTTGAAAAGGAAATACAATAGCAAGCACACAGAATGTGGAACAAATTACTGGAAGCATGGAGATAAATCAATTCTTCACCATTTATTAGAAAATAAAATAGCTCAACAATTCATAAATATAAGGTGTGCTAAATGCCCAAGCTATGACTATTACACATGGGTTTATTTCTGTCTTTATTACAGTTTGCTTTTAATAGAGGCCTTTAAAGGAGAGAGGATACTTTCTTGTGGCAAATTTACTGGCAGAAAAATTTCCATTCCATTTTTGGTGATTTCATGCACCTGAGATTTCACTCTTCCATAAAATTCCTCTGGGATAATGGAAATTTTTCACATTGAATCATATGAATGTTTGAAAAGCCAGTTCTGTGTGAAATGTCATGCTCTGCAGTTCTGATCAGACACATAAGAGGAACTGTGGCCACATTTTACATTTGTCTTTTGAAGAAAGATATCAGTAAAATGGAAGAAGAGATCATTATCTGGAGCAGTTGGCTGTTGAAATGTTCTTATGTATTTCTAATTTGCTACAGGACTGAAAAAATAAAAATCCTTCTTTCTTAAGGAAAGGAAACAGTGCTCTTCATACTCCAAGAGAGCCTTAATGTATGACATATTTGTAAAGGGAGTCAGATGATTTCACAGAGCCTTGTCTGCTGATAGATCGTCTGCCACAGCACAAGCTGCTGATAAATTCCTTAGGCCTGAGAAAGGGATGTACTGTGATTTCAGCTGAGAAAGAGAAATGGAGTGCAGCTTTCATTTCTAAGTGTTTTACTTTCTGTATGTAAGTCTTGAAAGAGCTGACTCCCTGTTCCTGTTTGTGAGATGAGAATTTTTGCATTGGACTGTGTGTGGGGAGGATGTCATGACATGTTAGGCAAAATCCTCATTCCACATTGGTCTCTTTTCTAAAAGATGAAAGGGCTGGAACACCATGAAAGGATCCTAAAACCCCTCTTTATAGATTGCAAAGGAGTTCCTTGTGGCAGGCAATCTCTAGTGAAAAGGGCTTTCTTAGAGTCAGGCTGCAAGCAGGAAGGGCCATGTTGACTCTGTTAAGCAGCAGAGTGAATCACCACATGTATAGTCTGATGGAAGATAGACAGGCTTTTAGGACCATTATAGATATGCCAAGGACCTCTGCAGTTCCTGGACCAGCAAGCTGTGGATGGAAACTGTCCACTTGACTCTTTCTTCTTTTAACTGCAAGCTCTGTGCTGCACCTCTACAAGACGTGGTTGCAGAGTTCAATTCTGTGATCTGTGGCACCACCCAGCCTTAAGTGACTACAGGAAGCAGAAAATTTTACATGCACATGAGGAGTCCCTCTCTGGTTGAAGCACAGGAGGTGGTGGGATGCAGTCTGTGACAAAGCACCAGAACAAACCACGTGCACAAATTGCTAATGTGGGGAACCCCAAATGCTATATGAATCAGTCCTTTAGAGCAAATAATTCTTCCTGTGATCTCAGTTCCTTATGTTGTAGTTCATGTTTTAAACAACTTTGAATCTGTTTGATGAGGGGACACCCAGTTTTTATGGAATGAAGTTTCTCTGGCTTTGCTGAATCACATTAATCACTCTACTTCCTCCATTTTGCCAGTAATCTGAGATTTAACCAGTATGTGTGAAGCATGATGACTCAAAGGTAAAGGAACATTTTAAAGCAACCACTCTGGCTATTAAGGACTCCAAGTGATGAAAGAACAGAAAAAAAACTAGCTAATATAGATCTGAGACTTTCTGAAGTATTTTTAAATTGGCCAGACTATATCTGCAAAAGACAGATGGTTTGAACAGAATTGCAGACATATTTTCTTCACAGATTTTAAGGCTTCCCCGAAATTGTAGCCTCTATGTTTACCAAAATGTCAAGAAGTACAAGGTTGGCTGGTATCAGAATTGATTTTTCAGTGCTGATCTCAACTCTGTGGTAGAACATAAGTGAACAATAGACAATGACATGCAAGTGGACAGCTTTGCAACTCTTAGGCTACACATTCTCCTGCTCCTTGGGGTGAAAAACAGGCATCAAAACCAGTCAGATATGTGTAGGGATGCTGTTTGCACATGTGAAAAGAAAACGATAGTTGGACACAAAAACAAGAAGTAAGTTTTGAATAGAAGGAACAGGCTTATTTCTCAAAAGAGCCTCACAATTTATGATCAAGTTAGCAAATGTCAAGTAATAGAGCTGTAAAGGGGGCAGGTGGTTGTCAAATCCAGAAACTATATTTGCATTTCCACTGAATTTTCCAGTCAGTGAGTCATTACAGTTTTTCAGAAGCTGTGATGCCAGGCAGAGCTTCACGTGGAAATCTGACTTTTTTAAAAATATACTTGTTAAGCATTTCCTCTTCATATCTGATTCATGCCTCAGTGGATGTCATAATATTTAAATGGTTGCTTACTGTTCAGAGTGTGTAAAATGCACAGCTTGGGAATGTACTTAGTCACTTGTGCAGAACTGTGAAGTCAAGGGCAAAAGGAAAGAGTGAGTTTCCAGGCTGAAGATTAAACTGCTGGATGAAAAACAATGAGGATGGTGTTGGATACAGACTCACAGAATCGCTCATACATCTTAAACAGATCTTTGTTAGGCAGATCACACAGTCCTCACAGTAATAAAGCAGCATGCCTTCTGCTTTTTTACACACTTCTCCCTTTGGAGAATTGTACTTAAGAGCTAAGTCTTCTGACGGTTTTGACAAATTTTTATTACTGTATGTCCAGCACAAACAGTTCTTCTCTATATACCTAGAGAATAGCAAAAAATCTTTTAAAAAACACAGAGGTGCTCTCAGCTCCAGTCAAGTGAGATTAGTCAGTTTAGTGTGGCTGCATGGCTGCAGTCATTAATTGAGAGCCAAGGGAGATCTGTTCTACAGAGAGCAGAATATTTTACAGCCTATCTCAGATAAAACATCTTCTGGTCAGTATTAACTCCCAAGCCTTGTTAAACAGCATAATTGAAAGAAAAATGTCACATAATTTTGCTGCTAAATAATTGATGGTGGCTGAGCACTAGACAAAAGGCCTGATTCTCCCTCGCCTCTCTAAGGCTCTTCAGGCCACATCTGCAGAAACCTGCCTGCAGCCAGTGGAATTTATGGGGGTGTAAAGCTATTGTAGCTGATAAAAAAAACAGGCTGCACAGCTTTTGTTTACTACAGTATTTCTATTCTTTTGAGTTTTCATAGCTCTGTTTTCTTTTGCTGAATACACAGATCTGTTCAAGAAAGTAAGGGAAAAATACCTTCAAGTATGCAAATAAAAGACATAACTGTCAACTTTGTAACAAACACTGCTGGTATGTCTGTTGTGCTTAAAGCAGCTTAATGCCTAAAGAAATCTAGGATTAACTTTTCCGCCACCACTACAAAAAAAATTTTAAAAAAGGTAAGCACAAAATCAGGTTACAAGCTAAGAACACTTAAAAGAGAAAAAAGAAACATATTTTTATTTTATGAAAGGCGGATGGATTTTAGAAGGAGATTATAAATAGTTCTTTTTTTTTTTTTTCCACATAGGAATTTTGAAAACAATTCATTTGCCGACTTAGGAATAATTTCCTCTAATGCTAGGGTGACCTTTCTAACTTTTTGGGTTCACAAATGACGTTATTCACAGCATGCAATTCATACATAGCTATGAAATTTTGCATAATGCAAGTGACACTTCTTGATCCATTTTCCTCTTCTTTCTCTTTCTTGTGAATTGCAGCTGTTACATCTGTAGCAGTTTCCATAGTAACAGTCAATTTTGGACTTTACTAAAGGGTGGGAATGAGTAGCTTGAGAGTGATTGACCAGGAAATGGGTTTAAAATGAACAATTATAAAACATTTAGAGCCTACCAGGAAAAAAAAAAAAAATCACTAAAAAACCTTAAACCCTTTCCAGCCCTTCACAGTGTTAACCCAGCCTTCCAAAACCACCCCAAACAGCAGTTCTTAACACATAAATCATTAACATTGTGACCTGAGACTGGCAGCTTGTTGAGACAATGGTTTCTGCTGTGCAGATTATGGTAGTATAGCTTGGTTCTAAATTTTAACATTAAAGAGTCTTGTCATTTCTGCAAATGTTCCTCTTTTTCTCAGGAACTGATCTTGCCCCAGCAATGTCTGCGATGGAGTTGCATATGATAGCATTGAAATGATCTGGGCAGGCACTGGAGTTCTATGGAAAAAAGTTTGTAAATTTAATAGATGTTTTATTTCTTTCCCACCCAAATCCACTTCAGGAACCAACATTTCAGCCTCAAACTGTCTTGAAGGGGTGCTTATATGTGTTTGGCTAAGGCTGTAAGAAAGAATGGCAGTGTTGTGAATGGGTAGAAACCTAAAGAGCCTGGAAGATGGTTTGAAAGAGTCTATCATGACTGCTGCACAAGACCTCCCCATGAAGTGAATATTCACTGGAAATGACTGTGGCAAATAGCTTCAAAAGGAAATACAGCAGAGGAGAGGACAGAGATTTGGTGGCTTAGCAGCTAAAACTTTGAACATTTAACCTCTGGATCTATGCTGAATGCCTAGCTTGAAGTTCTCAGAAAAAGTATTTTCTACTTCAAAATGGAAAGAACTTACCATACATAATTGGAAGTGATTTAGGATAAGGAGCTAGAATAGTAGTTTTATGGGGTCATGACATTTTAACCTGCACATTTTGTCATGGTGCTTTTTACAGCTGGTGACATTTAGTCCAGGGAATAATTTGTCTTGACATGTTTTTGTTTTACTTTGGGTTTGGTTTTGTAGCAGTGGAACATAGATACTTTTTGTGATAAGTGTTTGGATGCCCTAAATTTAATTATTAGGAGGTTGATTATCTAGCTAATCTTTACATAAATGAAATTCTGGTTTGTTGTAGAAGATAAATTACAATGCAATTGCATATCTAAAATCAGCATTAAAAAGGCATGATTGAATTTCCATGGAAAGAAATTCTCAAGCAGACTAAAGAGAGAAGGCAGATCATGTGCTCTAACTAATGTCTGCCTGGTGGGGATGGCCCATGTGATGGTTGCAGGTCACCCATAGGTCTTAATTTCATGTGATCACTGTAGATACGTTTTAGAAGACAGAAGCAAATCATGTGATTGAACCTAGAAAATAACATTTATTTCCTGTTATCCTTCACATTATGCAATTGTTACTATATAAGATGACCTAGCCCTATCTTGAGTTGGGCAATTCTGTCACAGCTGGGTTTCTGTGTGAGAGATGAAGATACTTGGAAGCTCACACAGTCTGTGTTTGCAGTGTATGTGAGCAACAGCTATAATTCAGTTGTTAACAAAACCTTTGCTTAAGTCTTCCCCAGAACAGACATTCTATTATATGCAAAACTGATGAACATATTTATGCATACATACATATATACACATTTGAAATAAAAACTAGGGTTTAAGGATTTGAATGAAATTTCAGCTTATCCTAATATGACTTGGCTCACCTTCTTCAGAAATACTGTGATAAGAAAAATAAGAGCATCTTAAAAAATAATGGAGCAGAAGTTTATCTCTATGGATCACGACAGCTTAGGGAGAGTGGGAGAAGGAAAACATAAAAACCTGCACTCAAAAAAACAAACAAAAAAAAAGTACAACAAAATGACTAGTGAAAAAGAGTTAAGTGCTCCACTTCATGCAGCTTGGCAAATGGAAGAACACAAATCATTGCAAAGGAAAAAGCAGCTTGGAAATCTCTGGAGACTGACTTCACATGGCTAATTTACAACCACATGCCGCATCTGTCACTTTTACAAATCAATGAGAGTGCCTACCCTTTAATAGCACAGGGTCACTGGTAAAGGTTGCTAGTGTCGACCATACAGAAGAGACCTTTCAGGATGTCAGAAAAGAACCTCGGTGACGCACATTATCACCCACATGCTCCTTTATGTCACTTCCAATTTACTTTATCTTAAATTGTCAGCTAGCAGAGCTCACTCCCGTATTAATAACTAGAGGTTTGCATCCAAGCCAGCAAAAATAAACCCTGCTGATAGCTCCATGAGGCAGCTGGCTTGCTCTAAAGGAAGCTGAAAGGGAAAGATTGAGCTCTTAGCCCTTCTTAGTAGAGCCTGTAATATCCAGGAAAGGAAATAGCTGATATGACTTACAGATGGTTCTTGTGTAGTGTATAGAGAAACATTTGTATTTTGTTATTTTCTGTAGCTACTGTTCAATAGAGGGTGATACAGTTCTTTTACAGTATTGGACTACAAAACAAGACATTAAGGCCACATATTAATGCAAAATGTTCCCATGAGTTGCAACAACTTGCTTCAGCGCTGAGTTCTTATTTCTCCATGGCATTACTGGGTATTTAACCCACTTTCTTACTCTTTTTTCTGGTTGTATTGGAGAGACTTAATAGGCTTGATTCATTGCTTGAATTCAGCTGGTGGAAGCTGAGCTCTGGGGTTTGGCACTGGAAACACTATTTGGGTAAATCAGCAATGCCAAACATGTCTCAGCCCAGCTAAGCAAGCAGTCTGGCAAAGCACACATTTACCCTGCTCTTTAAAAGCACAGGGCAGGATGCAGAGTGAAGTGCCTGGAAGAAGTGCTGATGCAGCCAGTGCCACAGGTGTACTTTGGCAGGGTTACTCCTGCAGGATCACAGCTACTCACTGGGGGGAAATCACAGAAGCCCTGCAGTACTCCCCATGGTAATTGCAGCTTCTTTCTTTGTATCTAATCAGGTGAATAAAACCCTAGATTTTCTTTCTAGCTTCCTCACCTAAGGAACTTTTATCTACGACTTTGACTGAATCTGCAAGCGAGAATCTTGCTTTTACAGGCAAAACTTGAGTGCATTCATGTATGTACGCCTGGTTAGGTGGTTGTTAAACTTGCTTCTTGATAACTTCGTTGGAATATTTCCTGATTTGTAATTTTATTACCTTGCAGCTGTATTTCTTCAGTCATAATATTTTCTCGATAAAGTATCCTGGTGCATTTTTTCTTTTTCTATGGAATCCATTTCATGCCTTTGATATTTCATAGAATCATAGAATGTCCTGAGTTGAAAGGGACCCACAAGGATTATCGAGTCCAACTCCTGTCCTTGCGTAGGACAACCCTAAAATTGACATCATGTGTCTAAGGGTGTTGTCCAGTCTCTTCTTGAACACTGTCAGGCTTGGGGCCATGACACCTCCCTGGGGAGCCTGTTCCAGTGCTCCACCACCCTCTGGGTGAAGAACCTTTTCCTAATGTCCAACCTAAATCTCCTCCTGCCATTACTTCAGGTTCTGTCATTGGTCACCAGACAGAAGAGTTTGGCACCTGCTCCTCCTCCTCCCCTTGTGAGGAAAGTGTAAGCCCCAAGTTTTGGCAAGTTTTGTCACCTATCTAATTGTCTTATTTTCCTGTTTATCTATAAATATGTAAAATGCATAGATCTCAGTAACAATCTTGTGGCATCCTCCCCTTTGATAAAAATAACCATTTCTTTCTATATTTTATTTCACATTTTTGATATTATACATTATTATTTCTTGGGCTTGTCTTCTCTCTTCTCTTGTAACACCTTTGGAACCAGCCTTTTTTGAGGATGAAAGCTGAAAACTTTACTGAAAGTTCAGCTACAGAGTATCAGCTAGCTCATGCTTACCCACATGTACAAGGCGATTTCTTCAGAAATTCTGGTGGCTATACTAGCTATGACTTCCATCTAAAAAAGCAGTGGTAATTATGTCCCAGTATGTCATACTGATACCAGTGATCATTAACTCATTTCTTTTTTTTTTTTTTTTTCATATTTCTGGAAAAGAATTTCAGTGTCCTGAAGTTTGACTTTCAAGTATGTGGTTTTCGGCGTTACCCTTGAAGCACCTTTAAAGATTGATGCCACATTTGTCACTTAGCTTTCCTTCCCTCTAAAAGGTAAATCAAATGTGTCTGCCTCATCAGCAGTCACACTTTTGGACTGCAGAATAGATGTACCCTAAATACCAATTAATTTGCCAACTGGTTGCATGTCAGGATGGCAAATGAGACAGAACTAGCTGTTTTGTGTGAAATGTTAAGACAGGACTAAGTATATCTTTACAGAGAAAGCTGTAACATTTATTCAGACTCTTAAGCTTCTAGTAAGAACTAGCTCTATTCACGTACTTCTGCTGAGGTAACTGAGTTTTGCATAAGAAATAATAACTGATCTAGCTGTCAATAATCTCAGCTACACACATTTCACAGCAACTGAACTACATCTGGTGGCAGACAGGTGGGAAAAGTGAACTGTAGCCACATCTTGGAGGGAAGGCTCAAAATAAGGATGTTAAAGAAGTGATTTATACGTTGCAGTGAAAATTTTACCCCTGGATTTACTGCTATTAGGATGGTGTTGACTAGTCTGGTGTAGTCACGATTTTGGATGTGATAGCAGAATAGAAAACAAACTTACAAAATTGTTATTGCTGTTGTTGACAATAAAATACGGAATAGCTTTTCTGCAATAAAGTAAAACATTTTCTCTTTTGGAGTGATTTGCAAATTTGTGGTATTAATGAAAAAGTATACAGCTATGATAGACATCTCTGGAACATTACTTTTTAACACTGAATGCAGGGCTTCAAGCAGTGATTTATGTTCTCAGGCTCTGATGATATCTGCCACATTCACATTGTGGCTTGTCAGATATAGGCTATAGATGAAGGCAGAAGCTGCTGCTATCTGGGCTTCTTTAAACTATACAATTATGTCATCCCAGGTTAAAAAAAAAATTGGTCCTTCAGCAAATCTTTCCTCAAGATTTGCAGCACAGACTGACTGTGCTATACTGTGCTAATCACTGTAATTAAGAATTCTTGTTTTACTAACACATACTTTATTGTGAATGTGTACACTGTACAGTGGATGTTGCACTGATGCTAGGCATTTTGGTCATGGTTTTATTTAATCTTTCAGAAGTTTTCAACCTAATATAATGACACAAGGGACCAACAGAGAGACAAAGAATAATACATTGATGCAATAAAAAGGCACAGTTACTGTTGTCCTGTGTAGACAGGCTAGTATTTGATCAGTCTGTGTTGTTGCTGTTTAGTTTCCTTTCTAACCAATACTTTCCAGAATGACAGAGAGGTACATAAACTCTTCAAGAAGTACAGCTGGGTACATCTGCTTGGCCGCTTGTGGCTATGATGCAGAAACTGCTCCTAATTTGTTCTTTTCTTTCACTTGTAGAATAGTAATTAAAATATGTTTGCAATACAACTTTGTTAAAAATAGTTCAGCTCATAGGAAATCAACACGTGCTGAAATCACACTGAACCACACTTGCACAGAGGAAATGAATACTGCAGGTAAGGTAAAAGCAATCAATGTAGTTCAGAGATAAGTGCATAGTATCAGTTTTAGCTCTTGCAGTGTCTTTATCCAGAAGATACTTTGTACAGGAGTGATACTGACATACCACATTGAAACCCATTAATTTCTTGAGCTGTCAATAAATGCAAAGCTCTGAAACCACAGATGATGGCTAGTGAGATGTGTAGAAATTATGTTAAAAAGATGGACTTCCATTGCAAACTCTCCTTGTTTTCCCTGTTCCATCGGTTCTTCAAGGAGTAACAATATTCCTAATGACTTATATGGGACAAGTTGTTTCTTGTTCCAGATAATCCTTTTAGGGCCATATACACTACATGGGATACGTAAGATAAGATAAACAAGAAAGCAAGCTGCACTTTAGTTTGCACTATTCATAAAAATAATAAAAATAAAAACAACCGGTCCATTTAGACACAGGTTACTTTGAATTAACAATAAAAGCACTAGAATTACAAGAGTTCCGTTTATAAATTTCATCAGAGTATTATATTTTTTTAAATTTATCTGCCTAAGAAAAATGTCTGTTGTCTGTATTTCTCAGATCTGTTGCCTGGAGAGAGTTGTACTTTATTGTTTTAGACCCAGTTTTTGCTGTTCTATCTTTTTACTTAATTCAAAGAGCTCCAAGGGTTGTTCTTTTTTTCCCCTCTTCTTCCATTTTATAGTTTTTGATCTTCTCTGGATAATATAGGCAGGTGAATAAAATAAAATTTTATCTATACATCACCTCTGCTCAATATGATCCTACAGAAGAAAATGGGAAGAATAACCGACATTGGTTGAGGAGCTAAAGGCTGAACTTGCTCCATAATTAAAAAATACTTTCACATGGCTGAGTGAAGAGGAAGGAGCTATCACTGTTCTCTGATGTTCTTTTATAAGACTCATCTCCATTTGAAAGCTTACTTTAAAAGTGGGTTTTTACCTGTTAGGATTTTCAGCAAAAATTTAGATTACGCGCTAGATATTGAAATTATTTTTTCTTTTATATATATACTCTGATAGTATTTCATTTGTTGATGCCAGCTATTGTACTATGGCATAAAAGCATGAATATACTGAACTGCAAAGAAATGCTGACACAAAATATACCCAAGAATTGACCGTCCTTTGCCCCTGCTACTGTGAGGCAGGAGGATAAACTGCCCTGAAGGGATCTGTGCTCCTCACTTGCTCAAGGTGCTGTGGAAAAGAAAAGGTACAAGGCGACACAGCTTGGCAGAAAAGGTGTTACACAGAAAAAATATGCTGTTCAAGCACCCTTGGGACATCAGCAAGGCTCCTGGAATACTGTATCAGAACAAGATTCCTCCAAAGCCAAAAATGAATCCTGAGAAATATATGCATCTGCTCTTATTGTTTGTATTCAGGAACATAGTCTTGACTTCTTGAAGAGATTCCTACTGTTTCCTTGCATGTGAAATTAGTTCTGGGCACCACTGTTGTCATCTCAAACTTTTGTTCTTTCACTTTGGATATAAACCAGAAATCACAGGCTCAGTGCAAGCCCCAAAGGATCTCTCTCTGACTACAGGTGCCCTCAACACCCACCTTGGAGGTGAAGTTCCCACTGTAGAGATTACTAAAGAAGTTATGGTCTTTCAGAATTTTTTACTTAAGCACTGCCATAGTCTTGTGTCTAGCCAAGGCCTGACAAACTAGATGACATCAGGCATAATCTAGAAAAAGTTCGTCAGCTCCACCTAGATTAAACAGATATTAAATAACTTTTTCTGAGCTAACCAGCTGGCAAACCAAAATATGACAGCAGTTAAACACTGGTGTCCTTGTAGTAGCTTTAATATCTTATGGCTAGAAAAATATTGCACAAATTCAGCTTCACATTAGGCTTCTATTGTAATTTGGACATTGGCTTTCAGCCTTCATGTGTGTCCCGAGTTTTCACAATATTGAGTTTTTCTGATGTATTAGAATGTTTTAATTCCTGCTTTTCTTTTACTTTAAAAGGCAAGTACATTAAATTCAGTCTCCCTTTCAGGTGGTTCTGGGATGTCATGTATTAATACTTAGCACTGCATATTACTAAGGAAGATAAGCTTCAGTGAATTCATGAATTCCTGGACATGGAAATAATGGTACTAACTGGTGGTAGTGACTGTGCTGTTACTTCAATGCTTATGAAAAAGCAACCTTTGGGTAAAACCATACCGAATGTTTTAGCAATACTGCACAAAACCTGGACCTGTATTTTCTCCTCAACCCAAATTCTGTCATGTGTTCTTCAACCCAGATGTTCAACAGAAGTGTTCATACATACCAAAGCAATGGTCTTTCTTTTTTTTCTTTTTTTTTTTTTTTTTTGATTCTGTGATGTAGAAAACATGAAAAGAAATTTTGGCCTCTGGGATTATTTGTTTTCCTTTCTACAGAAGAAAAGGAGAGAAAAGAGTATTATGAAAGCAACTACTCAGAACTGATCAGAACTTAAGCATGAAAGGAAAAGAATAAAAGGAAAATAAATAATTACAATGAGGGAGATATGAAAAGATTTACAGCGATCCTATGCCTGTGTATTGAGATAGTATTCCTTTGAAGGTCTAGTGAGTGTTTTCTGATAGTCATTAATACATAAATAACTTTAGCTGTTATAAAATATATCTGATACTGTTGTAATACCTGCAGTGGCATAATAATTAGTTATTGTGTTAGTCCTAAAATGTTAAAGAATAAAAGATCTATGAAGATGACTGCCATTTTAAGACAAAGAGCTTATGTGACAAAAGGTGCAGAGCAGTAGGCACTGAATTTATTGTAATGGCTAACACATAGCACCTAATCTGAAGAGCTCCTATATCTGCAGTGTGAAGATATAATAAGATCTTAACAGTGTGGAATATAGCCTTGAGAGCAAGGCTGTGAAATGCTGTGACTTGAAAAAGAAATAACAGAACAGAAAACAAGATAGTTGACCATTGAGAAGATAGAAGAGAAAGCAAGATTACATATTAATAAGGAACTCATTTCTGGTCAGAAATTATCATCCCTATTTTGTTTAGAAGAAGCTTAAAAATGGCTGATAAGTGTAAGGTAGGTGTTGTGAAAGCATACGATGTGGATTTAAACCACGCTTTTGATAAAAATGGTTTTGAAGGATTGATGGTGGGAGGCAGAAAGAAGAAATGCAGAAGGAAATAGACTCAGTTTCTTTTATTTCCTTAAAGGATGAAGTGATCCTAATTAAATACTCTCCCTTGATTTGCATTGAGTAGTAATGACATTTTCTTCCCCTGGCACTGAAGTGTGTTTTACAGTTTCAGCAGCACTCTGTATTTAAATCCTGTTATTGCCTACCAGAATAAAACAGAAGTTTAACAAGATTATTTGGGAGGTTCCACTTATTTAAGGCTGAATTTGTTACTACATCTATCAATATGTTCAACATTTTCTTAGACCGTACAATACTTTGAACATCTGTTTGCCTTTCTCTAATACCTGATGAAAATTACACTGTTTTCAGGGAGAAATTTCCTCAGAATATTTTAAAAGGCCTATTTCTAAATGTACTGTTCTTGAGAGTTGCAACTTTTGGAAAAGGGGGGATAGTGATCTTAACACAACAAATAATCTTGAACAGATGTTTAAAAGGAGGGAGTAAGACACGTGGGTATTTGCAGGACTTCTTCTGAAGCAAAAGATAAACACTCTTGTACAATTCAGGTATCACAGTATCACAGTATCACAGTATCACAGTATGTTTGGGATTGGAAGGGACCTCAAAAGATCATCTAGTCCAATCCCCCTGCTGGAGCAGGAACGCCTAGGTGAGGTTGCACAGGACCATGTCCAGGTGGGTTTTGAATGTCTCCAGAGAAGGAGACTCCACAACCCCCCTGGGCAGCCTGTTCCAGTGCTCTGTCACCCTTACTGAGAAGAAGTTTTTTCTCAAATTTAAGTGGAACCTCTTGTGTTCCAGCTTGATCCCATTGCCCCTTGTCCTATCATTGTTTGCCAACGAGAAGAGCCTGGCTCCATCCTCATGGCACTCACCCTTTATATATTTATAAACATTAATAAGGTCACCCCTCAGTCTCCTCTTCTCCAAACTAAAGAGACCCAGCTCCCTCAGCCTTTCTTCATAAGGGAGGTGCTCCACTCCCTTAATCATCTTGGTTGCCCTACGCTGGACCCTCTCCAGCAGTTCCCTGTCCTTCTTGAACTGAGGGGCCCAGAACTGGACACAATATTCCAGATGGGGTCTCACCAGGGCAGAGTAGAGGGGAAGGAGGACCTCTCTCGATCTACTAACCACCCCCCTTCTAATACATCCCAGGATGCCATTGGCCTTCCTGGCCACAAGGGCACAGTGCTGGCTCATGGTCATCCTGTTGTCCACCAGGATCCCCAGGTCCCTTTCCCCTACACTGCTCTCTAATATGTAATTTCCCAACCGATACTGGAACCTGGGGTTGTTCCTGCCCAGATGCAGGACTCTACACTTTCCCTTGTTAAATTTCATTAGGTTATTCCCCGCCCAACTCTCCAGCCTGTCTAGGTCTCGCTGGATGGCAGCACAGCCTTCTGGCGTGTCAGCCACTCCTCCCAGGTATACACTGTCTCTGCCACCCTTAGTTTATATAGGTGACAGAGCGATAGCATTTTTATTTTAAACTGAATGCTTAAAAGTGGCTGGGTAACACAGGGTTGGCAAGTTCCATTGGACAAAATACTGGAGACTTTTTCACAAATAGAAGGGTGGTAATAAGTGAGGCTGCCTAACACTGGGTATAGGTCTTTAGGTATCCTGACCACATCGCCTGTGTAGAGCTGCAAGCAAAGGAACCCTTGGGAAACCTGAAATATTCCCATTTATACATGTTTGGAGAGGCTGAATGGATATTTCTTCTATTTAAAGTGAATAATGATGTTATGACTGGTCATCAGACGACCGTTTTTAATGTGACTATTGCTGCTAATTAATAATCCTGTAGCAGTGCCCTTTTCCTTCTAAGAATGAAGCAGTAAATGTGTGACCACTTCTGGACATGACCAGCTCAACCCTGCTGCAAGTTTCATGGTTTGGCTTATCAAATGCCATCAAGCACCTTAGAGAGGGGAAGACCTGTGCCCTGTTCCAGAGGGCTGGATGAGGACCAGGGAAATGGAGCAGCATTCCACTGGCAGGGCTCTGGGGCGTGAGCATGATTGTGATCCTGCACATTTGCAGCTTACCCAGTGGCTCAGACCTTCCTCTTCTGTGTTACTGGCCCTGTCACCCCCATCTTTCCACAGAGAGACCTGCAGGACCAGAACATTCATAGAGCAGTTACATGGCTAAAAAAAGCCCTGCTAACTATTTTTAAAATGTGATTTCCTCCTAATAGTATCATATTTCTGGAACGCAGTACTTTGAAACTCATTTAGGTGCCACAGTCTCTATTGATTTTCTTAATACATATATATCTCCAGTGAACTTTTTCACTCATTAGGACCCATTAGCTAGTTTACAGCATGATATCATAGTCATTAGAGAGTTACTCATTGCTAATTGAACATTTAAGACTTCTACAATTCATATGAGTGAATTTGTCCAACATATGAGGACACTGTTGCTAATTTTCCTTATTTGTTATTTTTATAGTACGTGTTGTAATTTCAGCTTGTTCTATGTTAATATACAAATGCAATATCATAGCTATTTGCTTCTGAAACATGAGGTTTTGTGCAAAATGGAGAGAGGAGGTGGTGTACTAATTTTTTACCATAGGATTTAAGCTGGCTACTGCTGGTAATTTTCCCAAACTCTTTCAAGCTTGAAGTCATCAGCTGGTACGTGGTAAAGTCTGCTGCTAGTTTTTGTTTTCTGTTCTGATTTGAACTTAAGGAGATATACAGCCCTGGACTGTGGCACTTTTTCTCATTTTATTCTTACAAACCATGGCACATAGATAATGTAATCTTAGAATCATTTGGATTGGAAAAGACCCTCAAGACCATTTGGTCCAGCCATTAACCTGACTTTGAAACTAAACTATGTTCTTAAGAACCTCATCTACATATCTTTTAAACACCTCTGGGGATGGTGACTGAACCACTTCCCTGGGCAGCCTGTTCTAATGCCTGGCAACCTGTTCCATGAAGAATTTTTTCCTAATATCGAATCTAAACCTTCCCTGGTGCAACTTGAGGCCATTTCCTCCCTATCCTATCCCTTGTTACTTGGGAGAAGAGACCAACACCCTCCACACTATAGCCTCCAACCTACAGTTGTAGAGCTGTAAAGCTGTAATAGTTATGGAGTTGTAATAATGCACAGAAAAGTGTTCTTTGTTGAGAAATCTGCATCTTAGCATGATCAGTTTAAATTCAGCACTGAATGCAACCGTGTTCGAAGATTTATTTCATTCTTATTGGTAACATTGCACATTTTCTCAGGCAAGATGCCAGTATAGATGGATTCTAGCAAGTTTTGATACCTTATTAGGATTGCAGAACACAGGTGTTAGGATATCCTATATATAGGTATTAGGATACCTTATTTGGATTTTTATATCTTATTAGGGTTATAGTGCCTGTGTGTTTAAAATTGTAGGATATTATCAGAATAGAAAGAGAAGACCATAAAACATGATGTGATGCCATGGTGTGATGCCATTAAAATGCTTGCATCAGTTGGCTTATTGTGGTAGAAAAAGCAATCCTCAGAGCAGTCCTTATAGAAAGTTGTACTAACATGTTTATGCTGTTTATGGTAGTTTTCATTAATGCCTATTTTTTTACACTACATTTTGCCTGGATACTGTCATTCCAGGCCTAAGTTTTATTTAAGCAGAACTGGGTTTTCATTTTGCTTTTCTGCCCTCTCTGATCATGTGGCTTCTTTTCATTATATCATATTATTGTTAAATTTTGTATAATAACACAGGTAACAAAAAGATCTTCAGTCTTTTTACAGAGAAGATTTTTCTTTGGAAAGGAAGGTTGTTGTCACTCTAAATTGGCTACAACAAATTACAAGTAAAATTGGCAAAAATGGGTGAGATATGAATTGTATCTTCTCAGTGAATAATACCTATGATCTTCAATATACCACAGAAATTCAGACATCTGTTCCATTAAACTTCTGATTGCTTGAAAATTGTCCTTACACAAAAACCCCTGCGACTAGAGCATGTGGGTAGCTTTAGTGCTACAGTTGTCAGCTCTAGTTAGATATAATAGAGACTGACTGTAATGTGCCTTAGAGAACCTTGAATGAGGAAGTGAGTGTTGTCTTGAAAAATAGAAATTGCAAGTGTCTCTGCTATGATACTCCAGTGAGTATAATTGACCTCATCAAGTAATTCTGTCACCTGTGCTACATCCCATTTTGCAAAACTGCATGTGTAAAATGTCTAAACCTCCTATTTTTATTTCAGTGTTTGGAATCTTTTCAGGTCATCACCTCAGAAAAACACAGTAAAATGTTTGAAGCAGGATTTTCAAAACTGATTTTAACAACCAGTTTTCCACCTCCTGAAATTTAGTCTGATTTTCAGCCCAATAGCACTGAGGATTTCCTGAATAATAGGGGTTTTTTTTTTTGAGAATAGGCTTTAGGTGGCCTTGAGATTATATTTGCTCTAAACCTTAATTTGTGGCTTTTACCTCTGGATCACATTTTTTTCAGACCTTCATGTTCTGATTTTTGCTCGACATCATTCATTGGTCTTGGTCTAAGTCTGATTATGATACTTATCTGACCTGATTTCTGGTATTGCATTGCCTGTTGTTTCCACTCAGTTGGAGTGCCAGCACTTTTCCATTCTTGCAAAAAGAGTCTTTCTGGATTAACTTTATTCAACGGCTAGGTGATCTTGTAGACATTTTTCCTCTGATGTTCTTTTTTTTTTTCTAATTGGTTGGTTGGTTGTTTTGTTTACTTGTTTGTTTTTATTAGATTTATAGTTCAAGAAACAGATTTTTACTTAATCATTGTCATTGAATATTGTAGTTACATGTTCAGGAATATTTCTGAGAAAATGTAGAGGGCTTTATGAAGGGGTTACATTTGCTTGGCATGTGAAATGTTTCTTAAAACTTACTACATTAACTTCTTGTATTTCAACTTTTATCCTCCAGCCTTTGAAGAAGTCCCATATGATCTGTGCACATCCCAAGTCACTGCTTCTGACACCTTGGAAGATACATTTATTCAGACTTTAGTTACTTTTCAGCTTCACTGATTTCCTTCCCAGTCACCAGCATATTTCTTCCATAAAGAAAGAGGTAATGCTTCTTACACTTACTTACATTTATGATACTCCTCCTATTCTGGTTTTATTTCACTTCCTCCCATGCCTTTGGTGCATTCTGTGTATAAAACATTTGTGAAATGCAAATTATTATAACCTTCTTTTTCCATTTCACCAAGCAGATTTAGTCAGATGAAGCCTCCAAGGTATTTTAGGTATCAACAGGCAATACAGGACTGACCTCAGTGCGCAGAAGTGTAGTGATGTTTAGAGAACCAGGATACAGCCCTACCCCCAGATTGGAGACAAACCTGCAGAGCTGCCTGCTGAGAATCTTCTCTGCTTGGGCAGTGCTTTGCCTCAAGCACCGCGCAAAATAATCACTGAACTTGAAAACACCATAAACTAGGTTGCTGGGGTAACTTATTGCATAAGAACAATTCTGTTGGGGCATGCATACAATTATTGCTTGTCTTCGTTCCTGTTTTGAGTTTCACTAGGCATGACGCCCCCGCTTAGGGAGTAAATCCAGAGATATTATTGAATTACAGCCAAAGCTGCTACAAATATGGGCAATGATGCTGTTAATTGGACTTTTACAATACAAAACTGATCTGTAGTAGTCTCCCCAACCATCATATTTTGTGTCTATAGGCACATACATAGATGTGTATGATCATGTATGTGAAACTGTGCAAAAGGAAATCTGCTAAGTATTGTAAATCCATTCAATTACACTCTATAATGCTTCTTCATAATTCTCAGTTTTATTTTAAATATAGGTAATAATATTCATGTCCATACTTTTAGAAGACCGTTACACAGATGTTATAGTTTAATAACAACATTCCAGTTCTCTCTACAAAATGCAGGTATCAGAATCCACATGCATTGCCTTTGTCTTACTGGAAACATAAAATGTCCAGCCCTTAGTGTAAAACTGGTAAAGTTTCAGATTATTCTCAATAATATAATATTGGAACACATTTCCATGATGTTCTGTCGGCTACATTTTTACAAGTATATTTTTTTTTTGTTACAATTATGGTTGTGGGTTATAAACAATTGCTTTTATCAACATCTTCAAACTTGAAGCAAAAATCTCAAATCTTCATACAAGCACTCTTTAGCCACACAGTTCTTAAACTTGGGGCAGTATTATTGACTTTAGTATTCAAAATAACTGTTAACACCAAATCTATTATCTAAACACAAACCAAGCTTTGCTGTGACCATTCAGTCCTTTCAAATGTGCAACTGCATGAGACCAGTTTAAGGAAGAAACAACTAAAATAGTTAAGTTGCAGGAAGTAAAATACTAAAGAATAGGAAAGACAGCACCATTAGCAAAATGCCTTCCTTGTTTTAATTGCATTCTAAGCAAACAGGATTGTGCACTGCTGTAAGAAATGCAGTAATGTAAAAATTAGTTGAAACTGAAGGCAAACTTTAAATGAAAAAGATGAGACAGATCCTTTACATACTCTGATGGAAAATTAAAGCAAGACATTATTTCATTCTTGCTCTCTGGTGAGACAGAGATCATTATGAAGCAGGTTTACTTTAAAATCCTATCAGCTAACATTTGTTTACCTGACATGTGCACGAACACTCTCCAGTGGAGGTTTCAGCCAAGTGGAAAAAAACAGTTGAGACCTTGCTCTGTTTCAATTTGGTATTTGCAGCTTGCCTATCTGAATTTCACTGTTCCAGTAGCATGGTGTTTTTTAGAGTTCTGTTAAGATGTATTGGCATGTGATTTTGAAGTTATTTTTGCTTCAAAATTTATTATATATTAGAGATTTAAATATACTTACATGACCCTCCTATATAAAATTACTGTTCAGATTTAGTATCAGATTTAGATACATCTTCATAAGTATGCATTTTCTTGGCCATTCTTTTGCAAATTCTGTAGGATTTTGAATAGACACCAACAGGCCTTTAATAGGGTCCCAAAGATTAAAGTTTAACCCCTAATGTTCAAATTCTATTACTCTCAAACTTTCCAACTTAAATATTGACAATATTCATAATTATTTTCTTAATTTTTTATTAATCTAAAAACTCTTTTATAGACTAATGGTGCTTACTACCCTAAACTACATAAAGCTACAGAATGGAGCCAGGCTCTTCTCGGTGACAACCAGTGACAGGACAAGGGGCAATGGGTACAAACTGGAACACAGGAGGTTCCGCTTAAATATGAGAAGAAACTCCTTCATGGTGAGGGTGACAGAACACTGGAACAGGCTGCCCAGGGAGTTTCTGTCTCAGGAGACATTAAAAACCCACCTGGACACATTCCTGTGTAACCTCATCTAGGTGTTCCTGCTCTAGCAGAGGGATTGGACTAGATGATCTTTTGAGGTCCCTTCCAATCCCTAAAATTCTGTGATTCTGTGATTGTTTACATGATAAATTGTTCATTTTTTGTGTGTGTCCTTATTGGCAGTATATACTTTCTTTGTATATCTTCATATTTTCCATCTTAATTTGATTCAGGAAGAAGTGTTAGCAAAATTGCCATATGAAAATCTACTTTAATGATATCTCAAACCTAGACAAAATAAGGAAATTTTGAAAATAATCCAAGAGAATCTACAGCTGACTCCTAGACTGGTTGGATTTGAAATAGAAACAACCTTTTAAACCATTTGGATTTCATCTATTATAGAAGAATAAGAAATACTACTTTCACCTCTTAAAATTTCACATGAATATTTTCTTCAGTTTCACTTCACATGAAATTGCAGTAGCATCTCTAAGTTATGGGGGAGATGCTTAATAAAATCTCTGTCCATTAGAATTTTTGCAGGAATTAATTTTATGTACTTTCCTTTTTTTTTTTTTTTTAAAAAAAAAGCATAAATAATAACTGGAAAGTATTTTAAAGAAAATACTAAGACATAAAATAAAAACTAATAAATATTACTGAAGAAATAATTAGAGCACCTTTGGTTTTATATATCAAACACACAGCATACTTTATTAACCATTTACAAGATGATAATTACATAACAAAATTACTCTATAAATAACTTAGGAGAACAGATACTTCATTTTTTATAAAGAACTTTTGTAAAGGTTTTAGCTGTAAAGAGAAAAAACTTAATTTTTCAAAAAATATTTGTCAGTTTTCAATGAATGTGAAGTAATAATGTTGTTTGCCATATTTTGCATTAAACTATTAACATCAGTTCTGATATAAAATCATGAATCATCCCTTATTTGAAAGTATCTGTAGGCTTATCGACTTTAAAGATATTTTTAATGACACCAGATGAATTCAGAATTTACAATCACACACAAATCTATGTTTCTTTTTGTTTTGTTTCACACTGTAATCATATTACTCTTTTAGCAGGTATCAAATGCTCTATGTTACATCACGACCTTGAAACTGCACCATTTAGAAAGAAGATAAAAATGCAGTGTCTTCTCTGTAGAACACTACTTGACCCTTCTGAAGTAAATGGAAATTTTTTGTATGCCAAATATATTTCTGGAAACTGCCTAAGCCTGTGATAGTATGTGAATATGTTCACACAGTTCAGCTTTGTCATACTTTTCATTTGATCTGAACAATGCTCATTTTAAACAGTATATTTGACTGTTACATAAAAAGCAAAAGCTCACTAATTGTAATTACCAACATCACATTCAGGAAAAATGTATGTAGTATCTTTTGTCTCCTTGGTTTTCAATGGCAAAAGAAAAAAGTTGTAAATGCTTCAAACATGCAAATATAAATAAATTCTTCATGCATACCCTTTCTCCAGAGTTACAGCAATTGGCTTGAACAACATTTCTGTCAGGAATTCCAAGGTTATGCAAGAGTTTAATTCGTCCATTTGTTTGTTTGTTTGTTTGTTAAATTTAAACCATCACACAATCACATTTGTTATTGCTGCTGGCCTGAAGAAAGGAAGTTCTCTTTGTTAACAGAATCATTTTGGTTGGAAGAGACCCTCAAGATCATAGAGTCTAACCATAACTATAATATCTAGCACTAAACCATGTCTCTAAGAACCTCATCTAAACACCTTATAAACACCTCCAGGAATGGTGACTCCACCACTTCCCTGGGCAGCCTGTTCCAATGCCTGACAAGTCTTTCTGTGAACAAATTTTTCCTGGTATCCAATCTAAAGCTCATCTGGCACAACTTGAGGCCCTTTCCTCTTGTCCTGTCACTTGCTACTCAGGCAAAAAGACCAACACCCTCCATGCTACAACCTCCTTTCAGGTGGATGTAGAGAGTGAGGAGGTCTCCTCAATCTCAGCCTCCTTTTCTCTAGGCTAAACAGCCCCAGCTCCCTCAACTGCTCCTCATAAGACTTGTGCTCCAGACCCCTCACCAGCCTCATCACCCTCCTCTGAACTCTCTATAGTACCTCAAAGTCTTTCTTGTAGTGAGTGGCCCAAAACTGAACCCAGTATTCAAGGTGTGACCTCACCAGTGCTGAGTACAGGCGGACAATCACTTCTCTAGTCCTGCTAGGCACACTATTGTTGATACAAGCCAGGATGCTGGTGGCTTTTTGACCACCTGGGCACACTGCTGGCTCACGTTCAGTCGGCTGTTGATCAATACCCCTAGAGACTTTTCTTTCAGGCAGTTTTCCAGTCACTCTTCCCTGAGCACTTGACCTTGTTAAATCTCATACAATTGGCCTCAGCCCAATGATCCAGCTGGTCCAGATTCCTCTGCTTGGTGTCGTGTGCAAACTTACTAAGGTTGCACTCAATCCCCTTGCCCAGATCATTGATAAAACGACTAAATAGAACTGGTCTAGATACTGAGCCCTGCGGAAAAATACTCGTGACCGGCCACCAACTGGGTTTGGCTCTGTTCACCACAATTCTTTTGGCCCAGCCATCTAATCTGTTCTTTATCTATCAAAAGGTACACTCAACCAGGCCATGAGCTGCAGGAGAATGCTGTGGGTTATGGTATCAAATGCTTTATTGAAATCTAAGTACACAACATTCACAGCTTTTCTCTCATCCACTAGACAGGTCACCTTGACATAGAAGGAGATCAGGTTGGTCAAGCAGGACCTGCCTTTCATAAAACCATGTTGACTGGGCCTGATTGCATGTTTTTCTTGTATGTGCTGTATGTTGTCACTCAGGATGATCTGCTCCATGATCTTCCCCGGCACTGAGGATAGGTTGACAGGTCCATAGGTCCCCAGAAATGTCCTTCCAGCCCTTCTTGTAGATGGGCATCATGTTTGCCAACTTCCAGTCAAGCAGGACCTCCCCAGTTATCTAGGATTTCTGACAGACAATGGAAAGTAGCTTAGTGATCACCTCTGCCAGCTCCCTCAGCATCCTGGGATGTATCCTATCTGGTCCCATAGACTTGGGCACATCCAAGTGGTGTAGAAAGTGGCTAACCATTTCCCCTTGCATAAGACCAACAAAACTCATCTCATTATACCAGCTCTAACCTAATAAATCAAATATTTTCACATTTCCCCTTTATGTTTTTCCCAATAGATTTTTTTCTCATGGCCTTAAACTCTAGTGTGGAATAGGTGTCATATCTGGATAATACAAGAAATAAAAAGGAATGGGAAAGACTGTCTGTAATTCCACACAGCAGGAAAGGTCAGTTGAAAATGTCCCGAAGGCAGGGAAGAACTGAGGTATCTTCTCCCATTCACGCTTGAGGATAGCTCTCATTAACATTAACATGTTACCTTGTTACTACAATGCTTCAGCCAGTAAGTTTTAGCAGGCATCATTCATGTATCTCTAAACACTGGAAATATAGCACGGTTTCTAGTGTTGGGGGAGAGACAGTGCCATAAACATAGCTTAACAATTTTGAGAATCTTAGCCTAATATTTTAACAAAGGAAAGGGAAATATAGAGTCATGTTATGATTTCTTTCAGGCAGCAGGGTAAGCTGGAAGTCATCACTAACTCATGAATTCTTGAAGTTCAGCAACATTCTCAGTGTATGAGGTCAAACTGCTTCTCTAATCAGAACACACTTAAAAAGAAAAACATTTCCAGTGAGAGACCTCTGATTTAACACACAAGAAAGTTTGGTTACTACATCATCTCAATTTGTGCCTGTAGCCCCCCACTTAGGCTTTGTTTTCTTACAGAAATAAAAGAGTGCAAACACTTCAGGGGTTTGTTCTAGATTTCAAAATGTTGGTAGCCCCACAAAAGCTCTATTACATTCATGGAAGTTGCAATCATGCACCCAAACGAAAGCACATCAGAAGCTGCAGAAGGGTGCTGTTGCTGGCAGAAGAGAACAAGAGCATCAAGCAAGGGGTCAACATGTGCAGCTTGGAATGAGATCGAGCACCCTGAAAGGGGGTCAGGAAGCTTGACATTGACAGCAGTGAGTAGCCTCTCTTGAGTGAAGGAGGACCATGGTGGGTCAACGTTTCTTCAGAGAACTTGTGTGAGGAAGAGACTTACAATGGGGTTTTGAAGGGTCATTTGGCTTGAATGTGCTTGGCCTGCCAGTAGGAAATCACATTACTTTTGTGATTATCTCTGCTATATATCACACAGCTCCTCTCCAAGCACCAGGTACTGAGAGAAGCAGCATAAACCCCATTTCCCTGTGACCTAACCCACCATCTTTACTCTTCAGTCGGTTGGTAGGAACGCATGGCTGATATCCTTTGCTGGAAGAAGAGACTGGTGTGATAGGAAGAAGTAACCTGCAAGGTATTTGTTGTGCATAGATTTGCTGGATTTTTGTGCATTTTTACACAGTGCATGTAGGCAATAACCTGTAGTTCTGTGAGCTTAGAAATAACAACTGTGAAGGCTTTTCTGTTACTATGACAGTAATGCCAGTATTTAAACACAAGAGGCCATATTCTGCACTGTCAGTGTAAGCCCGGAGTGCCCTTTTTCTGG
This sequence comes from Nesoenas mayeri, assembly GCF_963082525.1. Lineage (NCBI taxonomy): Eukaryota > Metazoa > Chordata > Aves > Columbiformes > Columbidae > Nesoenas > Nesoenas mayeri. Next base: position 48,094,176 of record NC_137542.1, on the reverse strand, counting down.
AGTTTCTTTGGCTTATTACAACTGAGTCCTGCTGCCATTAAGTGCCTGGCAGCTTTACCACCAAATGTGCTGAAGCAGGAGCGCATCCTGAGCAACAGTTATCTTTAACTACCTTCAAATAACTGCCTCCTGTTTGAAAAGGTTTCTAATAATATCCCAATTTAATACAAATAAATACAAGAACAAAATGAAAAATTATTTTCTATGTATAGTACAAGGGGAAATATTGTTAATAATTTGTACATGAAGCTTCAAAAGATGCTGTAATAGTGAGTAGGCTACATTAAACAGGCATAGCATTCATTATTATAATGAGGTAATGCTATGTTAGAATGGATAGTAAAGACCTATAGTAAACCTTCTGAAACATCCAGTATGACCTAAATGTTTCCAGGAGCCGGAACGTCACTTATGAAGACATTTTTTTTCTAAAGTAGATGTGTTGTTTACATTTCATGAAGAAGACTGATTGAGCAATATGGGCCATATTATTTCAGTTGCCCGAAGTCAAAGGTGCTAACTTTGGAATGAGTCAAGGCAGATAAAAGTATAACTCAGGAGAACACAGAGGAATTGTGTTTCCTCTTAAGAGACTCCCTCGTTGAATCATGCAGAAAGTATTGATTATATTTCAAAGGCTGTTTTGTTTTGGTTTTTTTTAAATACATACCGGTGACTTCATCTGTCTAGAACTGTGTGAACTTCAAACAGATTTGATAAATACAGTACATAAAAGGAATTTATGAGAAATGAATTATGTCATAAGAATGGCAGAAGTCTTCTCCCCAAAGAAGGGTCTTTAATAGAAAGAGTAACCATTTCTCTGCTTATTGATAATCATTGAGAGTTTTAAATGAGAGTTTAAAAATAATAATCTTCATATTATGCACAAGAGTCTGTAACTTCTTTCATATTATCATGAAAATAGGTTTTACTTTCTAATTTCAATGTGTGTTACTGGTGTTTGTTCATTTAGATTTTTCTATCCTCAATATGGCCAGATGAGTGGAAAGCTGACTTGCACTTCCCTTACTCTTTATTATGACATTCATAGAAAGACATGAAGAACCTTGAGGAAGCATGCACATCTTTGTGTATTGTTTACAGCTTGTGATTAGAGAAAACTGCAGTATTGAGCCAACAGCTTGAAGACATGGAAGATATCCTGGGTCAGCTGTGTACTTGAATCCCTGCTTTCAGTCATGCAAAACAGTGATCAGCAAGGTGTCAGCCTTCTCACTGAGCCCCTGGGGAAGCAGAGAAACATGAACGGCCTGAGATGTCCTTTCTGTGAGGTCTGATGCTTGTGCTTGAACCTTGCTGCAGAGGGCGGTGGAACTGTTGGAGCTGAGGTGTGGGGACCTTCGCTGATGAGCAGTGTCAGGAGCCTGGGTGGTTGCAGCCCTTCCCATGGACACAAGTGTCAGCATGTGATGTGCTCTTCTACCAGAAAAGTGGGTGCTTCTAGCCCTTTGTGGCAGGATGCAAACCCGCCTCTCTCCCCCTCCCTTCCTTTGATATGGAAGGAGCAGACACACCTCCCTCTCTCGCTGCTGTTTAAGGCTGACACCTTCTTTTGTTTGCCCTCAGGAGTGCCCTGGCCAGGGCCCGTAAGAGAAAGGAGAAGGGAGAGCCAAGGCGCCAGGGAACTGCTGGACACCCGCAGCCAGTGTGGGGGATGTTTGGAGGCTTCAGGGCACCCCACAGCCAGGGTGGGGGTGCACAGAAGCTTCTGGAATGCCCACAGTCAGATCTGTTCAGCCAATAGAAAACGGGACTCTTGTCGAGACTCCGCCCATTGTCTCGGGTCTCTTCGAGCAGGAAGGAGAGGCTGTCGCCGAGAGCCACCCCGGCCTCGGATGGAGACTCCGCTTGCCTCGCCGCCACGGCTGTGAGTAAAATTAACCCTCGCAGTGTTGTGAGTGTATTTACTCTCCGTGCACATATGCACGTGTAACTTTCCGTGCTCAATATGGGCACGTGTAAAATGAATCCTCACAGAGTCTCGGGTGTATTTTCCTCCCGTGCTTCCCCATAAGCACACGTAACTTTGCCTGCACATTTGCACGCGTACTTTCTGTGCTTAATACAAGCACGTGCAAAATTAACCCTCGCAGAATTGTGAGTGTATCTACTTTCCATGCACATATGCACGTGTACTTTCCGTGCTCAATACGAGCACGTGTATAAATTAACCCTCGCGGAATCGCGAGTGTATTTTCCTCCCGTGCTTCCACATGAGCATGTGTAATGTTCCGTGCACGTTCGCACATGTATCTCTCCTTGCAGGACTGCGAGTGTATTATAAATTTACCCTCACAGGATTGCGAGTGTCCACTTTCCATACTCAATATGAGTACGTGTATCCCTTTAAAATAATCCCACACCGTGTTCAGACAAGTGTGTACTCCTCCGGGACTCAGGGACGGCTCCAGTGTTGTTTTGGTGAAGCCACATGCATGCACACTATGGACCTCCTGATTTATTTGTTGCTGTCCCTTAATAATTTTCCTCAACTGATATCCGAACTTGTATTTAAGTCACTTTTGGAGTGCTAAAACCCTGTTTGTCACCGGTTTAATATAAGTTGCTTTGGACCCTGTTGTCCCTTAAACTAACCTCGGGGTGCCTCCGTGACACCCTCACCGAAGGGTTGGCAGTAAAAGACTTTGAAGATTTCAGTATATACAGTGGCAATAAACTTGCTGAGAATCTTTCTTTTCATCACTTGCTAATAAGGTTAAAAGTAAAAGGGGTTTCTGTTGATTAAAGAATGAGGTGAGAATACTGAAAATACACCAGGATTTTAATTTCAAAATAATTAAATTTATTTTGGAGTGGGAAGGAATTTAGTTAAAAATGTGGTAATTTGAGGATGAAGACTTAATCTTTCAGCACCACGTGAAAATAATTAATTTCCCAAGGTTATTGTAAGGGAGAATATCTGTAAACTGCCATCTTAGCTTGCTTTGTGCTTATGTTACTAAAAGTCTGTTTCGAGGGCTGTTTATACCAGGGAATTGTTTCTTCAGCATTGAGGCAGACTGCCTGGTTGGTGGGGGTTGGAGGAGGGAACAAAATGCACAGCACATGCCGTGAAGGGAAAAAAGCTGCTGCTCTATGCAGGTGGGGTTCTCCAGAGATTTTTCACCTGCCTCATATTCTCTAAATTTCCTACTCTGTCCACTGGATGTTCAGGCAGAGGCTGTAGAAGAAGACTATCAGTGATGCTGGGTCCATGCCAACTCAATGCATCCTTGCTGGTAGTTCTGTATACTTGACACCGTTTACTTATGATGGCTTGATCATGGCTTCTTTGTCCATCTGGGCTTTTCATTCTGGCAGATTTGCTTTCAAGTGCCCTCTACCTTTGTGAAGGTACCTTTAGATCTGGCTTTAGTGAAGCAGGTGGGGAGGAAAAGTGACAGATAAAATCGACACACTGAAAAAAACAGATGCATGTACACTCTGTGGGAGGCAGCACTTCAGATGCCTTTTGACTCACAGGTCTAAAATGCAAAATTTGTCCTTTCCCTGTGCCAGCCTGGTTCAGCTTTTTTTAAATGCTATTAAAAAAAAATGGGTAAATATGGCAGTCTCGCTTTCCAGTAGCATTAACAGGTAATCTGCTAAACTACTGAAGCAGATACAAATAAGTAGATCTCGTATATATCTGCTCAACAAATCTGCCAGATGTTATCAAACAACCTAGGATAAAGAAGTCCCATAACTCGCCTATGCCAGGAAGTGAGGAGTCTTTCTTTGTATCATCACTCGCATATATGTGATAAGTTCAGGATATGTTCTGGCATCACAGAGCTATTGAGATGTGTACTGCATCTTGGCAAAGCATGTGAGAATAATGCCACCTCACTCAGGCTTTCCTCACAAACCTGAAATCTGTAGGAGAGCTTTTACTCTGCAAAGCTGTTTGCTGATTGTCTACCTAGCCCTCTGGACAAACAGTAACGTGTGAGGCCAAACTCTGAAAAGGGACCAACGTAACTCTTGCTTTGGTCCACCAGGTCTGGAAGTAGTTCTGGACAACATACACTTTGGGGTTCTACTATTGATTCCCTACCTTGTGCATTTTGAGTTGATTAATTTAACATTCTAGTGGAAACCCTTTGAAAAGCAGTGGTTCTCTGTTCTTCATTGTATTCTGGACAAAGTATTTAATTTTCTTTTTCTTTTTCTCTTTTTTTTTTTTTTAACTGTTCCTGTCCCCAAGGTTGGTAGCAACTTACTTTGTGAGTAACAAGACCTCCTTTTCCCTAAATGAGAACCTGCCCCTCTGTATTATATGGGAGTAATGTAGGCTGTAAGAAATGATGACCTTTTATAATAGATTTTCTTCCATTTGTTCCACTGGAACATGAAGGAGTGCAATTTGATTCTTCCTTCATGGTTTTACCTCAGAGGCTGGCATGTTAGGGTTATGAAACTAGAAAAGCTCTAGTCAGATCAAAAGAGGTGGCAAATAAGTACATTAAGTGCATAAAGCCCTCCCCTCAACATATGTATCTTTTATGTGAGCACAGTATATGTGAATTATAGCACAAAATCAATGTAATTTACACAGCTTACACAAGTTCTTTCCACCCTGCTTCTACCTCTTTCCTCCTAGCATGAAATAAAATGAAATAATTCTTTATACATTTATCAATAAATGCACTTCTAATACCTTTCTTATCAAATCAGTCTGACAGTTTTCCCTTTCAAGCCTGACATGCCATTAAATTGATGTATAAAGATTTTTAAAAGCCTCATAATCCAACGTAATTTATACATTTCTTAATGGTATAAAGTAAAAATGGCCTTTAAAAGTGGAGACACTCTTATGTTTTAAAATCTCTGTCTTTGAGGGGTGCAATGTGTCTTACTTTAATCTGTCGTAGCAACTACTTCACTCATTAGTTGCTATGTCTCGTGTTAGAAATGCATAGCCACTGTAATCATGAAAATTCAACTTTCATCCTCCTGTCTGAGACATGTTTATTTTGAAACAAGAACTACATTGTTCTTCATTGATGCTATATTTACATGAAACTAATTACATATATAGTGAAATTTGCAACATCCATACTAATGCTATTACACCTGCAATTTGATAATCTATTGGTTTCCTTCTAGTAATGTCTGCTTCTTCATTCAAAACGTTACACTTAATATTCTCTAAAGAAATCCAGTGTTAATGAGTATAACGAATCAACTAAAAAAATATATATTTTTTTTTCCATGGGAAAGTAGTAGAAGTTATGAAATGTAACCATTGACTACCCTTGCCACTCCCTTCAGTTCAGTAAATTGTATGAGAAACAGAGGCAGCTAAGGACTGAGTTAGAAAGCCTTTGAGCTTGTGTGCTGTTGGGTAAGATGTTGAAAATAATAATAAGTAATAATTACCAGCAGATGCAACTGGGCAGCATCGTGTCATTGCAGCATTGACTTAGAAGTGAGTAAGCGTAATACAGCAGCGGACCTTGAGTAAAGAATTGGGGATACAAGAAACTCTCACTTGGGCTGGCTGGTGCCACTCCTGCTGGTCCGAGTGAAAACATCAGAATCCACCCACAAAATGAAAGTAGCTCTGTCTGCAGAGCTGCATCCAGAAACAAGTAAGATATTGAGAATGTTTTTAAAATCCTGTAACTATTGAGGAGTGTCATTTTCCTTAAATGATGGCTCCCAGATCTCTCCAGAGGCATTTCTTCATGCAAGTGCATTGTAGAAAACATAGCTAGAAGCCACAAAACCTTGGTTACCTAAATAATTACAGCAGCATCAGCAAACTAAAACAAATTCTTCTACCAGCATCACAACAGGAAATATTCTAAAACATAAAACTGTGCTTGTATAGTGCAAGGGATGGAAATCTCACATACTTTGCCTTAGTATCTTTCACAGTATTTAGAGGAGTGATTTTTCACTGTACAGTCTTCTACCTACATCTAGGTTACATTCACAGACTTGTCCCAAGTGAGTAAAAACACACAATGGTCATAAAACGTGTATTGCCCCATAAATGGGAATATAATAAACGCCATCTTCTCTTCAATCACAATAACAAAATGTATAGTTTCTTAGTGACAATCAATATTACTATGATGACAACTGTTGTGAAATATTTTCTTCACCTCTGTTTCTCTTTGAGGATGTGGCAGAAATGGTTTGATTAGTTTCTTAGTTAACTGCTTTTTTTGTTTGTGCTTGTATTCACAAGTGAGTGGGTGTGTTAGAAATTCACTGAGATAAAGCTAATTTAGATAAATTAATTTTGCTTTAATTATCTAGTTTATTAGTTATTTTTAACTCTCTCAAGGGTAGGGCCTACAGTAAAGGGCTGTGTAAAATTTCTGCCTATAGCACTGAGGTTTCCCTTAACTAAAGTGTTCATCTAGTACTACATAAAGTGGGGAGGGACAAAGAACAAGACTAAAAGTCACAAGACACTTGCTCTTCATCTATTCCTTGGCTGATTACTCCCTGGCCTCTTGAGACAGTCATGGGTTAAATACAAATAGGATAGAATATTCTCCAAAACCTCTTAGAAGGTGCTATCCGTCTTGCAGTAAAGTCTCATGAGAAAAAGGTGCCTACCACTATACTCTGTTGGACTTAGAACTCAGTTGTGTTGCAAGCAAAGACATTTGCTTCCTCAACCCTGCTTTATTTGGGTCCATGCCTTTCAACTGAGTCATTTTTTCAACCCCTTTAATTTACTTAAATCAACATTAGAACAAACCTGGTCTCATTTTAGTGGAAAATGAGGTTATAATATTGATTACAACATTGGAAGTATAACTCAAAAAGGATACCCCAAAATGCACATCTTATTCTGTTTCTCACCTGAGGAAGACTTTAGATACTCAAAAAATATCCAGTTTTCTCAACTAAATTAGTTTGTCTAATCCAAAAGCCAATCATTTTCTGCACACCTTGCCTGCCACAGTCTTGCTCTAGCTGTCACTTGAGGATTCATTTAGGCCTTTTCTTAATTGCTGTAACTAATCCAACAGCTTAGGTTGTTGCTTTCAGAGGGGATATTGTGAGTCTTCTTTGCCCTGGTTATAGCTGAGGTTTCTGAGATTACTAATGCAACAGAACCATCATAGTATATTTAAAGAACACTTTTTTTTTTCTTTCCTGATGCAACCTTCCTCTTACCCAAACCAAGTTCTGTGCTTTCAGTTAACCCCAGGCATGCATGCTGAGCATGGGGCTGGGTACCACTGACTGATCTTTTCAAACAGACAACACTGGGATATGCAAATTTTTCACAGTAAAGCAACTGAATTCCTCTTCTCTTTGATTCCTCTCTTCTCACAAGATGATTTGCATTTTGGCATTTTCATGTGTTTCTGAAAATGAAAACATTTTAAGTCATAGGAACCTTTCTGAGACTCTCACAATGTATGCTATTTATGCTTTTTATAAAGGTCACAAATAGTGTGTTAGTAATAAAGCTGTCTCAGCTGGCATTTAGAGCCTCTTGCTGCCCACTCTTTTTGAACACGCTGGGGTTTCAGCCATCAGAGCAGGTCATGTTGGTGACTTTGAAAGTTATGAGTAGAATGTGGAACTGAATTTGGTTTCTAAGGTGAAGGCTGTTTGCAGATAGAGGAGCTCAGGTATTCACAGCGAGAGGAAGCTAAGCAGGCAGGCTGCTATGGCTTGGTGCACGTGGAATTTTTCCAAAGCACATGGCTTTAGTCACAGGCATAATGAGCTGCAGTAATGAGCCACGAAAATTATGAATGTGTGGATCTCCATGAGCAGTTCCTGTAGGTGCAACTGGATCTGAAAGGTTGGAAGACTATCATCTGACCAGTCATAGGTGAAAGAGAATTGATTTGGTGTTCAGAGTTCAGTGAGACTTCACTACCTGAACAGAATTAGCAGTCTAAAACTAGGTGATCTCGATAGCTAGGGAAGTTACAGATCAGGGAACTGTAACTCATTTGCTTTTTCCCTCCAACTTTTCTATTTGACTAGCTACATCTCATAAATTATTTTCTATAGACAGGCATGTTACTGATCATATGGGTTAGAGACAGGCACAGAAAAGGATGCTGTCTTCAGAGATTTGCGTCACCTTTTTGTTCTCTGGTTGTGGCATCTTTAAAAGTACTCCTAAAGACTCTTTGAATTTAGGGCACTACTTAAATATAGCTTTTCTCTGAAGAGGGAATTGGAAAAGAAAAAATCTTAAAAAAAAAAAATCCACACCCAGTAAAGGATTTTCCGCTGGGGAAGTCTCAATTCATCATGTCTTATATGTGTCTCTCCAGCCCATTATAGACATTTACTCATCTGCTTCTCTCGGAATTGGTCGGTTTTTTAACGTGATATATAAATCTGTTCCTGCTTGGCTCTCACAGCTGATTTTGGTCAGGCTCCTATAAAAAGGAAATTTCAATTAGCAGTGATCCAAGTGTAATCTGGAGGTATATTTTTACGGCTGCTCAACAAATAGCATTCTTTGTAAGGGTGTGTGTGACTCTGAAGTTCAGAGCAGCCAGAACTGTGAGTCATCACCACAAGCACTGTACTTTGTTGCAGAGGCCAGACTCTGCCAAAAACAGAGGAATAAGCTATCCAGATTGAATTAGCAGTTGAAACGCATTAATTTATGCTACATAAATGTTATTGTGGCCCTGTGGGCAAGTGCTTAGATCATATGCTTTATGAACTATTTGCACCAAGAGGGCTCTCTAGCCATAAATCAGCTCCTAAGTGCACCTTTGCAAAGTGATCACGATTCTGCACTGTGCCGTCCGCTGTTGACGCTGACTCCAGCTTTTGGCACAACAATGTCTCGCCGTTCTGCACATGCTTTACAGGGTTTCCTGCAAAAGGAGTGAATCAGTGGCCAGAGCTGAGCTGAGGCTGGGTCTAGTCAAGAAGTTGAGACCTGGTTGCCCATGAGGTTGTGGCTCCAGGCATCTGGCAGCAGGCAGGGCTCCTCAAGTTGGTGCAGCTGTGTGGTAAATGGAAATCTTGATATCACAAACACACGTACAACCCAGCCCTTGACAAGGCTGTTTCTCTTCTGGGGAAGGAGGGGAATTTTTGGCCAGATTATTTCAGACTGAAAAAAGTAGAAGTAAGTGTTTTCTGGCTGCAAATTGTGGTAAATGAGGACACATGCCAAGAAAGAATTATGCATAAATGATAGTGTTTAAACTTGTTTTTATGTGTTTGGATGTGTTTCTGCCAAAAATCTGACAGGGCCTCATTCTTGGAGCTTTTTCATCATGAAGCCACTGACTGCACCCAGCAAACATTTCATAAATAATGAAATAATTGGGGGCATTTAGTGTTGTCTGCCAGTGTCAACAGCTGCATTTAATACACTCTACTTTCCAGCAAGCCAGGTATATGCTATAGGACTGTAAGGACAGAAAATGTCTGTCTCCAGAGAAGAATGGTGTCTTTAAATGGGTCTATTTCACTCTGTTTTTTTTGATTTGGGCTGAGCCTGCCTTTGCACAAAGTGTTGTTTTTTTCATTTTTGTTCAGCTCAGCTTGCACATCCTCTCCCTAGCACTACTGCAACTGTGACACTGAATCATGCTGTACTCACATCTTCCCCACAGAGTCCCACAACACGTGGCTCCTCTTCGTTTTAAATGTAATACAGCCAGCATCCTAACTGGGTGCCTCTAGTGCTGCTGTTCTCAAGGACACAACAACCCTGTTTCAGACTCCAGACTGCAACTTGCTTTTTATCCACATTCCCTGGTCTCTGGCCTTGTTGATCTAGGAATCTTGGACATTAATCATCTGGTGGAGATGACATTTTTCATTTTGTTGAATATTTCAACAGGATCACAAAAAAAAAAAAAAAAGAGTTTTTGTATCATTAAGCATTCATAAAATCATGCTAAAATGGTTAAGGGGATGTGGAATAGATGAAACTTTGAAAGCATAAATATTTAATGTTGTAATAGCTTTTCATAGGACATTTTTTTTCTTTTTCATGAACCTTGTGCTGTTACCACACACTTGTTTTTTGAATGGGGAAGCTATTATTCTTTTAAGCGTTTCTTATTATAAATGAAAATGTTTAGTCTACTTAATAGCTGTTGGGTTTTGCTTAGCTTATGAAAAGCAAAAAAAGGTCAGGTCTGAGAACTGCCAGCCCTGCTCATGTGAGTAATCTGCTCCTGAAACAGTCCTGTGTTAACTGTTTTTACTTCAGGATACATTACAAGGATTACAGGACAGCTATTTAAACTCCTAAAATATAACTTTTCTGCATAAATAGCTTTTTCTAGAAAGCAAATAAATGATTGTCTGAAGTGAAGTTGATTTGCAGCAATAATGAATCCATATGTTTCCCATTAAATCTGTTTTCAGAAAACTCATGACAGAAGACAAATCATTTGCAGTGACCAAAAAATTAAAAAGCTTGTTTGACTTACATGAGTTTTTCTTTGTGAAACCAGAACCACAGCATGTAACATTGGGTGGAAATGGTTGTTTCCTAAGCAACTGTTCAATCAATAGAAGTGGTAGACTAGGTATTTAGTACATTTCATTAATTGGGTTAAGAAGCAGAGATATTTATGGCAATTATTTGGAAAGCTGTGTGAAAAGATAGCCAGACAAACAAACCTCCATAATCCACTTATACCTCACAGATGCCAAAGGGCTGAACAAGCCTATTTAACAAGCTATATGCCTGTCTGTTTGGAGGAGCTGTTAAATCATGAATCTCTGCACAGCACCTGAGGCAGTCAGTTAATAAAGATCTTTTGTAGCAGATATCTGTACTATTAAGGACAGACATAAAGCAGAATAATTTAAAATGTGTCAATAACTCAAGGCGAAAATGCTTAATGCAAAAAGCATCATCTTCTTGTAGTCAAGCATACACAGTGGTAACTAGTAGGTGGAGTGCTACTCATGGGATCAGAAATCATTTTTTTGATAGATAATGTGGGGGGCTTTTAGCAAAAATATCCCACAGTGATTTATTATTGTGGTGTCAGTCTGGAAGCCAGATTTGAGCTTTAAAATGGAAATTAACTTATTTTCAGTCAGCTTCCTAGGAGAGAGTCTGAAAACTTGGCTGCCCTTTCAGGTGTATGAATTTAAAAAGTGGAGGCAGTTTCACGTTTTGTTATTGGAAAGGAATGCACCATTCTTCACTTCTGAGAAGACACAGTTCTGGAGGTGGTGAGGGTGGTTGTGCACAGCAGCACCATGGGCGTGCACTGACTTATTATATATGCTGCATTGCATGGACTAGGCTGCAGAACCATTAGCCACCTGCACAGCCCCAAACAACATGTGCCTGTTTGAAAAGTAGACACAATGTGTGCTTCCGTGTTTTTCTGAAGGTGTGTTCCCATAGACTTGTGAACAACAGGTGCTAATTCAGCACAGCTGCCCTCTTTCAGCTCTCTTGCAACCATGGCAGGGGGTTCACCAAAGCCGTATTGTATCACTCCCACTTGGGACTGACAGGTGTGCACCAGTGAGAACATGCCCAGTGGACGAGGCCTGGAGAATGCCTTCGGAACAGTAAATAGAGACAGAGAAGGAAAACCATAAATATATATATTACTCAACAGACAGATTTTACTGATTAACTCCAGGAGATGCGATCACCTAGCCTGACTTAATGTTCCTCTTTTCAGAATCGGTGCTTTCCACCTCCTGGGTACAGCCGGGACACAGCACCCTCTTCCATCGTATTTGCTTTGTGTTCTTCCTATCGCTTTTCATGGATCTTGCTTGAATGACGAGAGAAAAGGTGGCCAAGGTACAGTTTAAAAATAGCCAGAGGTCTATGCTAGTCGTTATACTTGAACTGTCTAGAGACACAACAGAGGCTTTAATTAAATTCACTATATTTAGTAATTTTTTGGCAGTTTTGATTGATTTATTATGTGTTACATCTGGTCTTGATTTACTACATTACATTTATACTACTGTTTGGTTTTTGTCACTTATGTGCTGCATATTAGTCATGAGTTCTTGTGGTTTGTAGTTTCTGAGTTAAGCTATGCAAAACATTCATGCTACAACTTGAAACCAGGTGTTTCAGTATGAAAGTAAATCATTCCAAGATCTACACAAACCACTGGGTCAGCAACTCATAGGGTTTGACAAAGTATATTTGTTTAGCTTAGAATTTCTTTTCTAAAGATGATGGTGTCTGCAGTGAATTTTCAGATGGGCATGTTTATAATTTGTGATACAGCTAATATTGTAATTATGTATCTTATAAATTAATTGTGTTTATGTTTTTTTAATGTACTTGCCTGGAATCCTAAATTAATATATTTAACACAAAACGAAACCAAACCAAAACAAAAATTCTAACAATCCTAACACTGTGACCTGTGCATTTTGATGATGTGTTTTAGACTAGAGAGAAGGATTTTTTAAAAAAAATTATTTGGACCACCATTAAGTTTAACAAGATGTTTCCTATGAAACATAGCATGGTTGTGATATAAAATATCTAAGATATAAAATATCTAAGTGTCAGGAATTTTGCAGATGCTTGAGAAATCAATACACTTGTTTAGCTCAAAATGCTATTATTACAGAGACCACTTAATAGAAAAATCATCTCAGTCATGGAAGCATTGAAGTGAGTATTCTGAACCTTAATAAATTTCAGTGTATTCGTTGTATCAAGCACACTCACAAGGTCACTGAGGGCAAAGGAGGCATTGCGTATATTTTTAATATACTCATCACATCACAGGATTGAAAATGTTCATAGTTTCTGTGGAAAGGCATGGATGATAGCTAGAAATTCAAAGGAACATTTTAAAACCTTAATTATTTTGCTGTTTATAGTTAATGTGGAATTTGTCCTTTTGCAGATGTATACATATTTATATGTTCTGGATGGCATTGGTGTGTTTCAGTCACAAGTAGCCACACTTTCAAACTGCCATGGATTTTCTGAGTTTCTGTGAAGCTGTCTGGAACCTGATCTTATTTGCACCAACCTAATAATAATTATTTCAGATCTATGCTGATTTCAGTGGAGTTTCTAGTGATTTGAGTTGACATCAGAATCCAGTTCCTGTTGGTAAAAGAGGGTTTTTTATCTGTCTGTTTTCTAAAATCGATAGTTACGCTCTGTATTTTGGAGGTCTTTGGATTTTAGTATTGCTTAATCTTATTTTTGTTGCTTTCTCTTTCCTTCAAAACAAGGCCTCCTCTTTATTTTTGGTTCCAGTTTTGTGAGATGCAATCATCAGTGGCAAGACACGTGTGAAGTTCTCCTACTCACTGACTCTCCTTCATGCTCCCACCACATATCACTGTTATGCACCCCTGGCTGCCTCCCCAGTTGTGCTGGATGTCCTTTCATGTGGCTGTGAATGGACAGCTCATATGAATATTATCAAATATATATTTTACTAATTTATTTTTCAAAAGATCATTTCTCCAGTGCAGCTTGCTGCATGGCACAGCCAAATGGATCGTGCTGTGGCAAGGGAGTGGTACTCAGAGCTAGTACTGCTAGCAGAGGTTACTTTGAGAAAACTGCCCTAGTTTCCACTAAAATTATCTAAGAAGCAATGGCTAGTATCTAAATTTTTTTTTTTTTTTTAATCTAGTAAATGTGGAGCTGGGTATTGGGCAAATCTTGAGCACAGATATCCCAATGGCAATGTAATTTTAGGCTTAGTTGTTAGAAACCCAGGAATATGAAATGGGCCTAAACTGTGCATAAAGTTTTAGCTACTGCCAGGAGCCTGTTCTGGCGTGGGCTCTCCATGTGCTGCAGCATCCTTCAGGGCACATTCACCTGCTACGGTGTGGGGTCCTCCATGGGCTGCAGAGTGGATAGCCACTCCACGGGCTGCAGGAGAATCTCTACTCCAATGCCTGAAGCACCTGAAGTTGATTTTCTCAGATTTTGTCACTCCTCTCTCACAAACGTTGTTCCAGAACAGTTTTTTCCCCTTCTGAAATATGTTTATCACAGAAGCACTACCAGCATCTCTGATGAGCTCAGCTTTGGCCAGCAGTGGGTCCATCTTGGATCTGGCTGGAACTGGCTGTGTTGGACATGGGGTCAGCTACTGGTGTCTTTTCACAGAAGCCACCTCTGCAGCCTCACCTTTCCCTGCTACTAAAACTTTGCCGTGTCAACCCAATACAATGTGATAAAAAGGTAAATGTGTAGATTTTGTTATTTATTTCTTATTGTGTCCACCGTTTCAGGTAGTGTAGGTACAGGACCTGTCCTTACACGCTAACAGAAACAAAGTGGACAGCAGCATAAGAGAAAAAAAAACACTGCAGAGGTGAGAAGGACTAGCTCTTTGGAGTGTTATCTCCGTTTTGCATTTTGTGCAGTCTGGAGGTTATCATTCACCTCCCAGAGAAACCGGAATAAACGGTATCAACTTTGGAAGACTGAGGAGCTGTTGATATGTGGATTTAAACATGTGAATTCTAATTTATGGAAAGCCAGTTGGGAAAAATGTGGCGGTGCGTTATATCATAGCTTATTCTGGTTTTCTGGTTATAGAGTATACCTTTGTACTCTAACTCAAAAGTGAAGAAACACCAGACAGTTCAGATTATCTATATTTCAGTTATCAAAGACATCAGTAAATTGCAACTGTTTTTTAAATTGCAACTATTTTTTAAATTGCAAATGAGAGTATTTAAAGATCTCGGTTTTGTTGACTGAATGAGACTCTTGGAAAATACAGGATTATAAAGGTAAACATTGAGAAGTATACTTAGCTGTGAGGACATATGAAGAGTTGGGGAGAAAGAAAAACACTGTGGAGAAATCCGTTGTCACTGAGTTATTTGGCTTTGTTATTAATTTCAAAATCAGCAGTAATTCAGGCATTGAATACTAGTTTGAACTCCAATTTGTAGCTGTGAGAATGAAGGACAGCATAAGATATTTTGCAAGTTTTCTTATTTCCTTACTCTCAGATACTCTCTGCTTTTGAAAATATGCCAATCCAGATATAAAGTCTCTTGACCTAGCTGATTGCTTTTTATGAAATACTAATTAAAATCTGGGGGGGAAAAAAAAAAAAAAGTACTAAAATAAGTTACAGCTAGATTCCAGTAACAGAGACTGGAAAGTAGTTTGCATTCTTCAGCCATATGAAGTTTGACTAGTCTAGATAGTTTACAACAGTTCTATAAAGAAGGCTGCACTTCTTACAGTTCATCTTTCTTTCAGAAAGAAATGACATAATGCATACAAAACTTGCTTCTTACTCAGATGTTACTTCTCATTCATTGACACTATAGGTTTTGTTATTCAAAATTGAAAGTTACCTGTACTACTGCTAGGTTTTTATATGCAAATTAAGACTTTTAAAGGACAGCTGATCATTCTTCATTTTGTCCCAATCGTTCACTGCACATCATTTGATGAGTCATACTTCAGAAATGCTCAACTGTGACATTCTAGATCATATTCTTATTGAATTTCATTATTATCAGGAAAATAGCTGCTTGTGAAGTTCTGCAAACGTTGAGAACTTAACTGTTTGTAGTCCCAAATGCAAATAATAAAATTAAAAGAAATCAAGGGAGAAGACTATTCCTGGTTATAACTCATGATTCTCCACCTGATTTCCTAGTTTTACTTTAAATCTCTGAGCTATCTTGTTTACTGTCAGGTACCTCTACATTTTGGTTTAGGCAGATTGTGGGAAACTTAAGATCATCACTCTTATTTTTAAAATGTTGTGCAGTTACATTGCTGAGATGGAGCTCCCTATGTATTGACATTGACTTCTTTTTGTCCCCCCATGCACAGATTACAAGTGTTATTGTTAGTTGTACCAAAATAAATAACAAAAAATGCATGGGAAGTAAACAGCTTTTATTTTTCTTTACAGAAGAGATTCATGTTGTCATTCAAGAGAATTTACATAAGCTCCTACTAATTGCAGACTTATTCCAACAATATTGACTCAAGCTAAATTATTGGATGATCTCCTCTGCAAATCACTTGGTATGTTATTTGTTGACACATCAAGTTTATTTCCATTAGAGGAAATGGGTTTCTGTGTTCGACTTTCAACCACTTCAGCATTAGCATTAAAATTGACAAATTACTTCTATAGTGATATGGAGCCAAGGGTCGTATGTGATAGAGCACATGATTTATCCCAGGGTTTTGATCTGATGAGCTCTAGTATTTAATTTGCAAAATGTTTTTCCAGCTTTTTCAATTAAAATATTTTCTACATGTAACACAATATTTGCAGATAAGTAGTAGTATTCTGTAGTACCACAACCCAATTTCTGGAATTTCCAAATGACTGTTCTAAAATGTTCTAAAATTTCTCATTGTTGAAAGTTTGGTTCCCCTTTTTAAATCAACATTTTTCCTCACTATGAAATCACAGATCTAACATCTAGAATAGATCAAAAGTATGCAGGGGAGATCTTAAACAAGCTTGAAAAAGAATTATAAACACAACTTCCAGTAACTTTCTGGGAGATTGATCTCCACTGGCTTTCCAAGTTAAGTCCCATATCTTCTATTTTCAACATAATTTTTAAGGTAGAATATATTGTGGTTTTACTTTAAAACACCACTAATGCCTGCTGAATTCTTATAGTACTGCAAACCCATTTTTACTGCTCTGGGATGATTCAGTGTTAACTCCCTTGTTTAAAAGAGAAAGAAAAGTAAACATGGTGTTTCCTGGGAATAGGTTAATATTAGAATTACTGGAAATGAACACAGGATTACACTGGTAGATAAAAATCAGTTTCTTTTCACCTGACACCTTCGGGTATTGTAATTTGATACATTAAACCTGATAAAGTTTTAAACAAAGAGGAAAAACAATGTTTGATCAGCAAAGACTGGGAGGAGACATAGGAGGAAACTAAATTTATTCATCTTATTAAACCTCATAAAGTAGCTGGATTCATCAGATGTCTTCACATTGTATCTGTACTATATGTCTTTTTTATTAAATCTATATGTGTATTTAAGGACAGATAAATCAATTTGATTAGCCTTGTTAATCTAATCTGAAAACTCATGGAGTCAACTTCTCTATTACTATGCACACTATGAAAGGTACACTTATAGTTCTGGATTATTATATTTTCTCGGCAATCTTGTATTTGGGCAGGCTTTTTTCATCTTGGATGAGAAACAGCTTTTGTGGATGGTGCATATTAATGTACCAGTAGTCTTAGCTCAATCATTATGAATACATCTGCAGCTGTCATAGTGCACCTGAAAAAAACCAGGGCTGAACAGAAGTCAGACCCCTACTGCTGACACACTTTATTTCTCTGTTTTCTCTGCTTTCCTCCTTTGCTTTGTACAGGAATGTGATTGGGATCGGTACAATTAGATGACAGCGCTTATCTCATGCTGCCACTTTCAGGGGCATGAAGTCACTCTCTCTCTCTACTTCCACTCTCCGGTACTTAGGGCCTCTCTGCAGTTCCTGCCATGGCCAGATGTTGAGCTGCTGTCTCTGCACGACATGTTAACTCCTACTCTTTTGTCTGCTTTTTAACACTGAAGGTTTGCCTCTCACAACACTTCTCCCAATGAGAGATGAAGCGCATTACTGCAAGGATGCAATTCTTTGTAATTATTGTATTGTAAACAGTTGGTATTAGAAGAGATTCAGGGAGTCATTTATCTTAAAAAAAAAAAAAAAAAAAAAAGTACAAGATTAAAAAATGCTAATACTTGACTGTAAACTTCTACAAAATGCTAGAATTGCACCACAAAGGCTTTTTTGCTTTTGCAGCATGGATTAAACTCTGGTGACAGTTTCTTTCTTAGTAATATTAGTCTAGTGCTCCCTAAACTCTGAGTGGCATATTAAATCAGATCTGATTAAATTGGGTTCCCCTGATAGAGCGGAAGATTGCTTAAACCTTTCTAATTTGTGACCTATGATTGTGCTCAGTTAAATGTGGTATTAAGGTCAAGGTCTAACATAAAGTCACAGAGTACACTGCAAATTCATTACTACATTTTAATTCATGTAGTGACACATCTGAGAACATGTTCCTTTACCTTTGACCCTCAGTTGTAAAGGAAATCCATCTGTACTTGCTAGGTTATGCAAACCTCTGGAGATTAGATTGCCAGGATTTTTAAGGATATAGAAGGTCACAAGAAGGATACATCCGTACAAATATTCTATCATTAATATTCTCCTTCACAATGAATATTGGCAAGAATCAGTAAATAAGTGCCACAGTTAACAATGCCTCGTGACTCCTTTCAGAGCAGAGGACACATTGTGCGTTATTTATAATCTTCATTCCACTTTGGGTGTCTTGCTTAGGTACAATTAAGTAGACCAAATAAGGCACCTAAATTTCCTCTGCAGTTAACAGAGACAGGTACTGACAGGTCAGCGATTCACCACCACAGTTAGATGCTGAGAAGGCAGTACAAATACTGCCTTGGTTCTGACTTACAATGCATATGAGCAAGATAGAATGGGCATCAAAATGCAAGAAAAAAGCTAGAGGAGAGAAAAAAATACCAGATTACAGTAACAATTAGAAATTATTTTATGATGAGATGCCTGTTTCCAGCCAGAAGAACTCTTTTTACACACGCCCAGTTTATTTGGCTCATTGTCTATATTTCAACGGCAAAAAAAAAGAGTTTATTGTTTTGTTTGCTGTAGCTATTCAGCTGGTACAAATGTTATGTATTTGGTCGTATCTTGTTCTTTAGCACTGTCAACTGCCTGTCAATCTTCAGATTTGCAGAAAAGAAAAAACACCAGCCACCCCACTGTGCTGAATATGACAGCATTGTAATGTCAGAGGACCAAGAGACAGCTGATGGTTTATGATAGAAATAAATCTTTTATGAGAGCAAACTTGGGAGAATTGCATGCTTTTATAGGGGATATATCTCTGCAAAGCTATCACTGACAGTTTTCTCAGTTTGATAAGGCAATGTTTTTATTGTGTCTAATCACGTATTGAGTCATTGGGGAGAAAGAAGTGAAGGCATATGCTCTTTGTATATGTAATATGTAATATATGTGTTTGTATACATATCAGTATAGGTGTGTGCATGCTTTCATACATATTTGAAAATAATTAAATTCATTAAGTGAACCTTAAAATAACTCCCACATTTTATGATACAATTCTGATTGCTACACAGTGTGCAAGAGTGCTTTGGCTTATTACCTTCTGAAATGCCACAAAATGTTTTCTGGAAAAAAGACTAATTTGAATGAGAGGACATGGAGTTAAACTGTATGTTTTGAAATACAGTGAGATGTTGCATTTTTCACATGTTTTCAATATGTTGCCTGTAACTAGGGTGCAGCATCTTTTCAAGTTTTTATCTGAATATGTATGAAAGAGTCTTACCCTTCCAGAAAGAAGCAGAAACAGAAAGCCACATGCCCTACAGATGGGTAAAATAATTTTAAGGATTTTATTATGAGCTTTTCATATAACAGTAGTCATCACATCCTGCCCTCCTGAAGATACCATATTTACAGTGAAACTATGCCACCCTGTCATGTTGCCACAATAAAAATAATTTTTTAGAATCACACTGTCACAGAGGCACCCCAAAAGTCAATTTTAGGTGGACAACGAGTTCCAAAACACACTTTAGCATAGCTGGAAAAAGTGCTAGCACAAAAGGTGCTAAAGAGCCACCAACTGTCCCATTGAAGGTTTCAGATCTCAAGGGGATGCGCAGCTGCCACACACACAAACCTCACAAATCTCTGCTTTTTACTTGTGGGAAAAGCCAGAAATGTGTGTCATGATGAACCCCGCAAAAAGAGTTGAAATTCTGTTCTCCCCTCAGCTGTCTATTGTATAACACTTTTGTCATTCAATTGCTGACCTGATTGCACATGAATTTATAATTAGAAACCCCACCCAGTTTCCTTCTCTTTAAAATGGCAGTCACGTAAGTTAAATGCTCAAGCCAGTCAGTACCACAAAAGCACAGCATTGATTAAAAAAAAAAGTGTTCCTATTTCTTCTTTTATCTCCTCCAAACTTTTATACAGTTCTATGCTAATTTTCCCTTTCTTCTTATACTGATGCTATTTTTCTTGTTTCATATTGTTTTGTTTACCTGACCAGCACAATTACTGCATGGTGCAGTCAGTTCTGCCTTTATCACAGATCCATGGCAAGGATCAGCATACAGTCCTGCAAGCCAAAGGGCAGATTGAGGGTGACAGTGTCTTTTTGTAGTAAGGTAATCTTATAACAGGCAAATTCTTGAGCCTGATAGCTAGTGCATCGTACTGCAGTTGATTGGGGTCGACAGGTTGAAGCTTAGACACAGAGCTGTGAAGGTAAGGAAAAAAATAAAATAGACATGTTTTGTTTTACACTGGGTAAAAAAAAAAAGGCAGTTGTACCTCTTGTGTGAAGATCTGTGCCAAGTATCCCACAGAAATACCTGACGATCCTGTATAGCTGCATAAAAACAGTTGTTAGGGTACTTCAGCAGACTGAAAGACATTACTGTCTTGCACATGACACATATTTTATTCTCATGGCATAAACTTGAACTGAAGGAAAATAAAGAATACATCGATGGGCAGACACATGGGAAGGATCCCAGCATGGTCCTGTGACAGTCAGGCTCAGTGTCCAATTGATTCCATCTACCAGTGTTGGAAAGTAAAATATATTGTTCCATACACTATTTTGACAAATAATCCTGACCAGTGAAATTTTTAAGTTCTGTAGACTTCAGCTCTGTTTGTGAGGTGCCCTATTTGTGTTTCCTGTGTATTGTCTTTTGTCTAAAACCTCAAATTTTGGCTTGTTGTAAATCTTTCTGTCTCCTCTTTTTGTTGTTGTTGTTGTTGTTGTTGTAACAGGTAAGATTATTATCAATCAACTCAGATAAAAAAGCAGGAGGAAGGGAATTTCTCAACCCAAACAAATTCCCTCTGTTATTTTGGTGGTGGTGGTGGTTGTTTGTTTGTTTACTGTGCTGTGTATTTATGTGTGGTTTTCACATTTTTTAAAATGCTTTGAACCTCATCTGGTGAGTAGCACAAAATGCTTCTTCCCCAACCTCCCACTCTAGGAATACTGTGCAACAGCCATAGTGTAGGATGTGTTTAAGATAAGGCCAAAGCTGGCTTGCTCTATTGTCAGTCTGTTCCCTGCCAAGCCTTGCTCTCCATAGCAGTCAAACATGGAAGTCAGCAGGAGTAGCTCAGACTAGTAGTCGAAGGTTTAAGGGTTATACAAATGGTTGTGATGTTTACTCAAGTGACCAGAACATTTAAGCAATCCACAGCACTGCCCATAACCCTGTCCCCACAGCTCACTGCAAGCCTTGTCACAGCCTCCGCCTTCCATAATTTTCCTTCCTTCTGGAAGGAGGAGATGGACTCCACATTCTGGTGGCATTAGAACATCTTCCTACATTTTTGCAGGTTGTATGAACCTGAACAGCCAGTATATTTCTTTGACACCAAGTGCTGTTGTAGCCTGTTGGTTTATCCCAGTAAGCCTGAGAATTTGCTATAAGATCTGTCCAGTTCTCTTTCAGTGATTTCTCCTTTCAGCTAAGTTCTTCTAAGTAAGTTCTTCTTTCCTGAAGTTAGCTGCATATTTTTGAGATGCTGCAAATTTTCATTCTGAATTATTGTAATATATTCTACCTCTGATAACACCGTTCAAGTCAAAATCAGTGACATCTTGTCCTTGTTTTGTTAAATACAAGACCAGTTCTTTTTCAGTGATTTTTCCTTTCAGCTAAGTTCTTCCAAGTAACTGCACTTTCTTGAAGTTAGCTGCATATTTTTGAGAGGCTCTTTGCTCTGGGACTGATAAGGTGGCCAATGGAATGCAGAAGAAGCTCATGTTTAGATATATTACTATTGTAACCAAGGTTAACTGATAACTGGACATATTTGCAAGAACAGGCGGACAGAACAGGTTACTAGAAGTGACAAACAGAGTATTCCATCCCTTACACGTCATACACCCTTATGAAAGAAAGAGATCATGAGGGTCTTGTTCTCTTTGTCCATGGCCGGCATCCAAAGAGGACCCTGCCACCTCTGCCTGTGATTCAAGGCCTGAGACCCTGCAACCCTGAATCCAGTTCTGGTTTGCTGTGAAGTCCCACCCTGGACTTTCGAGTGCCTGCCCTACAGCTGCTGGAACCATGCCAGCTCTGCCCACCACGGGAGGGGTTAAACGACGCATATTTTGTGTATTTTCTCTATTTATTAGAAACATTAGTAAAGCGTTTAAAACTTCTTCCAATCCTGCAAGTCTAAGCCTCCCTTCCTTCCTCCTTATCCTTCTTATTACATTTTCCTATCTAAGGAGAGGGTTGTGGAACGAAGAGGGGGTAACAGAGAGCATCTGCCACAGTTTATTGTCACCTTGCAATTAAACCTTGACATACCATAAAGGGGAAGGCTAAAGACCAGATCTATTTTTTTCTAGGTTAATGACTTAGTTGCAGTAAGAGCAGTGTTTATTCCAAACACAAGCACTGTTTAGCCCATTGGACAGCCAGAAGATTTGCCACTAGTGGGGCTTTAAATAGAATAACCTGAGACACATTATTGGATGTATAGAAAAAGACTAAGTACCTCTAACTTGAAGTCTGTGTAGCTATTTTTTCTCCAGACTGAAAGCAAAATCCGTCTGAATGGCCACTCTTCATTCGAGTCACTTAAGACTGAGGTACAGAACATGAAAATTTAAGGAAACGTTGTCAAATTGTTGTTTACTCACAGACCTATTGGTGAAAATAATAAACGTTACTTAAGTATTTTAATAAACAGGGAATTACTAAGTGTTTTACTACAATTAAGAATAGTTTTAAAATAACTTCGTGATTTTAATTGTTTTTATAAATGCCTATGTGTGTGTATACTTACGCAGATATAAATTTTACCAAAAATGTGTCTATGCAGTTCACTATTTTATCCCCTTGCTTTTGTAGAATGAAAAATAAGAGATCAAGAATGAGAAACCAAGCCTCAAAACATAAATTTAGCTAATTAAAATTTCACAAAGGACAACCAAAAGTATTTCACTGAAAATTAGTAGATTTTATTTTTGTTATTTTTATTTCACGAGATGAAAACAAACTCTGAACATGTCTTACAACTCTACATTTCAGAGGGTCTACAAAATTAAGAAGTCTGAGAATTGGACAGAAACATTTCTCTTGGTAGTAAACTTGTGGTAAAGATGTTATTCAAAGGCTGGGAAATTGAAATAAGACCATTCCTGGAAGACAACAAGTAATATAAGCTCAAAAAGTTTTGCCAAGACTAGGAAAAGACTTACAAAACATAGTCTCACAAAGAAATACAGGTTTCTTGGATATAGGTATCAAACTCTGTAAAAACTCCTGTAGAAAGCAATATTTAGATATTTTTTTATTTTCTCTTTAGATTATAGCTTTGGAAAGGCCCATTTTTCCCTGGGGGAATGGTGCTGGAAATGGCTTTTTGATCTTTCTTCTGTCTTGTAGTTCTTCCCCACTCCATGCTCTCTTGCCCAGACTACCATACTACTCTGTTGCCCCTGCCCAATGGATTGGTCCTATCGCCAGGTGCTGTTTTCAGAAGTCAGGAAACACTGGAGAACAGGGGCAATTTGTCCAAATGACATCTACTTTAGTTGTACCCCCTGCTTATACCAATTAACACAGCTGTACTGTCCTTAAAAACAAGTCAATTCTAATCCTATCAGAACATTGTTCTTTAAATCTGTGGAACGTATTAGTGTGGAAATTCATATAAGCTTGGGCCAGCTGAGATTCACCTACTAGTAAAATCTATCAAACAGTATTCACTTTTTTCTCACAGAACAAGCAACGTGGATGGAAATCAATGTAGTCTACTGACTAGATGGAGAACCATGCCAGTTAATTGATCTATGTTTTATATGTGAAGTATAAAATAATGAGGAGGAAGGGAGGATGCAGAGGGCATGTAAGTAGCTACATTGGAAAAGTTAATAAATATTTTGTTAGTTAGTGATGTATGTAAAAACAAAACACAAGAAGGAACCATGAAGACAAAAACAGTTAAGTGATTAAGTGACCTATGTGTTCTTTTGTTCCATGGCCTGTACTTATTTTTTTAATTCATCTGTATTTACACTATTAGAAAACCCTGTCAGAAACTGAGGTTTTAAAAATGAAATATGTTGCTGAATGATTTGAAGAGAGTAGATAAATAAACCTGTAGACAGGATAGGCATGGTCAGAAAGATAATGAGACCATTAGTGCCTTTTCTGGGTACGCTAGGTCCACCCTTGGGATATAAAGAAGGACAGAGTGAGAGAATAAAGGTAAGGAGGATGACATAATTTTTTAATAAATGGTAAGATGTTAAGAACCAAAGTTAAGAGTATTCACATGGTCAATGAAATAAAAAATGAAAGGCAAAGTGTGAACCAAGAGCACAGAAGGGGAAAAAAGGCTGAATGAGAAGCACTGTATAATTTTAGATGTTTTGGAAGACATATAAATTTGAGTCAAGGAGTCTATGTTCAAATCGAGAATTACACGTGAATAGACAGAGAGGAATCGTAGGGACAAAAGAGGCAGAACAAGTCTTTGTCACCTTCTAGAACTGCTAATGTAGTTACTGATTTTCACTGAGCCTCATTAGGCTTTGAATCAGATCCTCTGTGAGAACAGCAGAGAGAATTAGACAAGATTCCAAGGAATGGTCAGGAGAATGACCTCTAACGTTTACCAGGAAAGTTAAAGAGCATGAAGGCAGCAATGTTGTTTCACCCCTCCTTCTTGTGGTGATTGAAATTAACATGAATGAAATGGAGAGAAGCTGAAAATTAAGAGCTGTGAGTAGACTGATGGACATAGGACAGCCTACATGCAGGCCACTGAAGGAGGCAGCATCATTATCATCTACTTAGTAAAAACAAGGCAAACCCAAATATAAAAGGTTTTCAACCCTGTAACAAAGAACAGCCATTCTAAAAGCCAAAATCACGAAAAAGAACCAACTTTGGGGGCTTTTGACCTTCTCTTACTACTTTCTACAGATGCCTCTGTAATACAAAAATGGACTGTCATAGTTAAGCCCACCTTTTCCATTTTTTTTCCTGAAGTTCAAAGTTTGAACTTCCTCGAGTATTTTTCACTTTGCATACAGATTGCTTTTACCAGGTTTCAAATGCTCTAACTTAAATGTTTAAGATAAAAAGCACTTGCAATAGTTCTTACTTGTCACAATGGGGTTTATATATTTTTCATGTGATCCAAATTGCATATGTGGATGAAAACCAAGAGTGTATACAGACCACTGGGATAGTACTTCACACCTCATTTACTTTTAAGATGTTATTTCCTTCACAGGAGTGTAAAAAAAGCTACTTTTCCATTTATTTCTCTAAACTGCACATGTTAAAGAACTAACCTATCTACATCACAAAGCAGAAAATACTTACTAAAATTCATTATAAGTTGCATTAGCCACAAAGGGAGCTTTAATGGCCAACAATCACCAGTCTCCTAGGTGCTTGGCAGTTACTGCTACTTACATCTTCAGAGTTGTCTGATGTCAAAAACTTGATTCAACCTTCATGAAACAAATGTTGAATTTGTTAGATTTGTTAAAGTACTTTTACTGATATAAAATAAATGAATGCTTGATCAAGCATAAGAATTATGTGAAAATCTTTGTTAATCATGTTTAAAATAGTCAGAAAAATAAGAAGGTGTATGAACATTTCTGTTGAGGACCAAAGAAGCCCTCAACACAAGAGATGGTCCTGAGGAAGGTTCCAGTTCCACAAGCCATCTATGTGGCCTGTCATTGGGGAAACTTCCTCTGTAGCTGCTTATTAAACATTTGTCATGGTCGGATTAGAATGAACAATTTTCTTGCTAGCCATCCTAATATCATGTATTGAGGAAAAAAATATTTCACAACTAAGTAAATAAGCTTTAAAAAACCCCTCCATACGAGTCTTTGAATGAATGTTTTCAAAATAATGGATATAAATTTATCTTTGCAAATGGAGTGTAAAAGATTCAGAGATAGCCAAGGTGGGATACAGTTATAAAAACTTCGAAGTGGAGAGCTTGTCACATAATTTTTATGATCTCTTGTAAAATTAACACACAAAGAATAGATTAAATATTGCAGTTAGGGAACAATTTCATTCTCACTAGTGAGGATAAAGTGCGAAGTGTTTTGGGCTTAATTTGTCATTCACAGATTATCTGCCTTTGTAGCTATGCAGTTTTTCTTCATACTCTTCAAGATGATGTCTCCTTCTTAAAATCTGTCACTGAAATTGGATTTATTTGGATATTGAAAACCAGAAGGAAGTAATTGAGACTGAGCAGGAGAAGCAAAATATTGTGACACATGCATTTCCTGGAGCTGTAAAGTTATTATCAGAAATCAAGATAATCTAGCAATCTTAATGTAAGTCATGGAAACTTTTCCACATGTTACTATGTCCTGGCTACAGAACTTTTCCCTTAACCTTCTTAAGCTTTCATTCTAGTACTATTTCTAATGTTTTTATCATGTATGTAAATAGTATAATATCTCTTGTTGTGTAGGACATTCAACTCAAACACCTTTTTTTCTGGGCTGAATAGCGATTGCTTCTTCCTGACTCACTACTAAAGTATACATTTCTTTTTAATGACCTTATTTAAAGGTCAAGATAGTCCTCCCTCTTGCCAGGCATCCATTGAATTTGCCTTGCTCTACTGCGGGCTTCAGAGATTATTCTATCCTTTCATTTTTGAGACAAAGGAGCTTGCCAGGTTCTGATAAACATGTGTTTCATGAAAACACTAGGCAGGGCAAGCTGGATCATGGTAACCCCAGCTACCAGCATATTTAACATACAAAGCAGAAGTAAAAGCTGACTGTGCTGGGATGGGAAGAACAAATCAAACCTTCAGCTGGGATTTTCCATCTCTCATCTGTATCTTTAATATTAAAGCACAGAGTTGTTTGTACTTACAGGTATTTTCTACAACTGTCAACACCTGACCCTGTGTCACTGATGGTGTAATCTGAGTGTCATTGTATCTCCTCTGAAAAGTATGGTGTAATTTTGAGTGACTGAAGTCCTTTAGGACCTAATACTACCTGAAGTTTGATAGGCGTACATACACTCTGGGAGGGAAGAATTGGTGGATTTCCACTAATGAACATCTGGATGCTGCCAGTGCTCACAGCTTCTGAAGAGTTCATATGTATAAAACATGTTGCACTTTGTCCATTTGAAAACTTAACTGAGAGAAAAACTTTTTTCAACTAGACATGAATAAAAATAAATTACACCAGACTAGGAGGAATGGTTGATATGCCACAATGTTGTGCTGCTATCCGGGCATCCTCAGGAGGCTAGATAAAGGGGCTGACAGCAGCCTCATGAAGTTCAAGAGTAAGGCCACATGTGGAATACTGTGTCCAGTGCTGAGCTCCCCAGTACAAGAGAGACATTGACAAATGTCACCGTTTACTGCAGGGCCACAATAAACTGTGACAGATGTCTCTGTTAACCTGCCGCCCTCCCCACTAAGGAAGGGTAATAGGAGGAAAATGGAGAGAGACTTTCAAGTTGGAAAAAAGTTAAAAATGCTTTACTAATGCTACTAATAAATAGAGAAAATCACACAAAATATACAAAACCAATCTTGAATTTCCCAGGGTAGCGCAGCGTTGCCTATGGTGGAGCTGGGATCGCTCCAGCGGCTGCAGGACAGGCACCCGGAATTCCTAGGCTGGACTCAGCAGTAAACCAGAACTGGACTCAGGGCTACAGGGTCTGGAACGAGGCCTCAGATCACAGGGATGGCAGGCAGGGTCCTCTTTAGATGCCAACCATGGTCAAAGAGAACAAGACCCTCATGGTCTCCCACCTTTATAGTGTGTATGACGCATACGGGCTGGAATACTTAATTGCTCAATTTTAGTCACCTGTTCTGTCCACACCTCCTTGCAAATATGCCTCTCTCACTTACGGGACGTGAGAAATTTATCAGGAACCTTTGCTGCCATAGCAGTAATTCTAAACCTGCATGTCTTCTGCATATCATTGCTACTGTTCTCAGCTCCAGAGTGAACAGTGTCTGAAAAACATGCAGCCAAATTCAGAAAAGTGCAGTTACTTAGAAGAACTTAGCTGAAAGGAGAATTCACTAAAAGAGAATGTGGTCTTGTTTTTAACAAAATCAGGACAACAATACTGGAGAAAGTCCATTGAAGGGCCCCAAAGACGATGAAGGAACTGGAGAATCTCTTCTATAAGAAAAGTCTGAGAGACCTAGGACTGTTCAGACTGAGAAAAGAAGGTTCAGGGGGATCCCATCAATATATATACATACTTGAAGGGAGGGTACCAACAAGATGGAGCCAGCCTTTTTTCAGTGGTGCCCAGTGACAGGACCAGAGGCAATGGGCACAAAGGAGGCACCATCTGAACTTCAGGAAACACTTTTTCACTATGATCACGCCCAAGCACTTGCACAGGTTGCCCAGGGAAACAGTGAAGTCTTCATCCTTGCAGGTATTCAACAGCCATCTGGACATGGTCCTGGGCAACCAGCGCTAGGTGACCCATTTGAGCATGGGTGTTGGACCAGATGACCTCTGGAGTCCCTTCCAGGCTCAACCATCCTGTGATTCTGTGACTCTATAAATGTGTATTTCCTGATCTGCATTTATTTAAAAATCAGTGAATCAGAGAGATCTCAGTATAGTCATTGAAACTGTTACGGACAGAATGATCTTCCTATGTTCTCTAGGAGAAACTGTATTCCTGTAGTGTTTACACTAATGGTTCACACAATTTGTTAGAGTGCCCTGCTGCTGTAAGACCACCCGTGAAGTTTTTAACCAGACTCAGAACCATGTATTTTAGCACAGTTACATTGCACCAGTTCCACAAGATTCTTGCACAGTATATTAGAATGTATTTTTTCTTGATCTACGCATACAGAAGAAAAATAAAGGAATAGATGTAATTATAAGTTTGCATTCCTGCCATCTTCAGCAAGAGTCAATATTCCTGACATGCCAAAACTATTTTCTCTCACTTCTTTTTTTTTTTTCTAATTTCAGAAAGATAAGATACGCAAGGTATGATATATTTTTCATGCATTTACATTAGCCGCACTATTATATGGTGTTGATTTTCTTTCTATCATTATTTTGAAGATCTGCTCATACACAATATCAGCTGAAGACAAATCATCCTGCTTCAAATGTCAGAGGGGTTGGGCAATAGCGAGATTTTGTGTGAACTATCTTTCAGATATTTCAGAATGTGCAGATGTATGATGTCTCTTCCTTACCAGCTAATAAACCCGAACAGAGATCTCCTGGGTCATCTGCTGTTAGGAGGTGGGTCCTTTGAACCTTTCATATACAGTGTACAGTGACTATCAATTACAATGCCATCTGTAAAATTAAAAGAAGACTCCATTCTTGTTCCTCATTAAGATGTAACGAAGTTTTCAGGACTTTGTAAGAAAGGAAAAGTCATTTGGTACCCTTACTAGGCTCCTGCTCAGAAAATGGCATTTCTTTGTGATCGACAAATTCACAACTGATCAGATTTCCACTGTAGTTCGGACTACAGGATGGAGGGAGAGGGAGGGAAGGAGGGAGGGAGGGAGGAAGAAGGAAGAAGAGGGGTCATTGATGATGAATTAATGCATGCCCTGAGGATTTCTTGTACAGCAAGGAGGAGAATGCAAGAAATTACAAACTTTACTTAGCTCACAACTACCATTACTTCAGCAGTAGCAGCAGACAGAAGCAAAGATAGTAGGCTGTGTTCTCACTGGGGAATGGCCTGAGAGGTCAAGCTTCCTCTTTTTCTTTGTTAGGGCCCAAGCAGTTTTATTTGCCCTGTCTCTTTAATCAAGTATTATTCACACCCCAGGGTAGGAGGGACACTCATTCACATGACTTACATAGTCTATTTGCCTTTCATATAACTGTGTTCTGTGTGATCATGTAACTGAGGACTATTAGAATCCAAACACAAAGGAAGACAACCTTATGATTGTGCATTCCTCCTTAACTTTGGCATTTCTTGATGTTTGAGCAGTTCACCATGTAAACTTAATGTTGCATGAACACAGGGGTTTTTTTCACTTAATTTCTTAAACAATTTTTAACAGGAAAAATTTGGTACAAGAGAGAGAAAAATCAAAGTAAGTTGCAAGATATACAAGGACTTCAAAGATTTACAGCTTGCAAATAATTACAGTTTCTTAATTTAATTTTCAAGGTAGATATCAGGGCAGTCCATGAACTCAATTGCCCTTAATCAACATTGCCAGAACCAAACGATCCAGAACATTTTTGACAACAACAAAAGAATCTCTTTTATCTTCACTTTGTGACCTATTTGTTAAAAGATCACCCATGTTAAAAGTAGCAGCCTGGTCACCATTAATCAATTTGTGTGAGATAAATTAATGGTGAAGTTGTTTCAGTTAAGCTGTGGTCTTTACTATTTACTATCATTAGATTAAACCAATATCCTTGGAGACAACATCTCCCACATAGCATGTACAACTGCAATATTTAAGGCCTTTCATTGAAACATGACTAATATACAAGGTATCATGAAGCTGCCATTGCATCTGTAGAGTACAATCATCAACTGTCATAATGATTTAACGGAAGGGATGAATGTTGAGCAAATGCATGTAGATTGCTGGTCTTGCACCACCTGTTCCATAAACTATATACAGAGGACAGGTATAAAGTCTGTTGTGGAATACATTGTGGAAAAAGTCACAATAAGCAATGCAAAACTGTCTTCAAGGCACACAGAGAATGAAAGTAAAGGTCAATTTGTGTGTCAATAGGATGTGAACTTCCAACAGAATGTAAAGATTCAGAGCATCATTCCAGCAAGCCAACATCCTGAATAAATGCTGTATTTATGAAGAAAGGATATGGTGCAGACAGTATCTTCCAGACCACCCATCACTTCTGCTTTTCCTCTGCTTCCTCAGCCTCAGCCACTGCTGTGCACACTAGCCTCAGAGGAAGTGAGCAAAACCTGGGTCAGAAGGAAAAAAGCTTTCTCCAGACAGCTTGTTTTTCCCCTCCCAGCACAAGGCAACAAATATCTGTTTAATCCTTTACATGTTTGCTAGGCATTACATTCAGGAAGGCTTTTATAAATAATGCCTCCCCAATGAGTAATTATAAATGCTATTACACAAATATGAGGAGCTAAATCTTTTTTCCAAGGTTACATAGACAGCAGGTTTCTCTACAATGAGTGCTTTGCTCCAAATCTGATTGTTATTTTATGTTCTACAAAGAAAACGGTAATAATACGTGATCTCATGCAACAGACATTAAACCAGCGAGAACTAGTTATCATGCTCTCTGCACATGTAACTTCAGAAGACTACAGAAAAGAGCTGCGGGAGGGAAGCCATGTATAACACATTTTTGACTGAAGACTAATTCAACTATAGTGGGTCTTCAACCATTCATGACTCTGTAACAATAGCCTTGGGTTCCTTTCATATTTCCTTATGCACATACTCCTCATTAACAGATGTCATAATTTGTTTAGTTGGGAAGAGTTTGCTTGTTTTGTTGTTGTGGTTTGGGGTGGGTTTTGGGGGGTTTTGTTTGGTTTGGGTTTTTGTTTGTTTGTTTGTTGGTTGATTTTGGTTTTTGTTGTTGTTGTGGTGTTTTTCTTTCCTTCAATGACAATAATATATTTTGCTGTCCTAAATATCAAATAGGTGAAAGGATTTTTTTAAACCATTCCAAGATGTTCGCTTTTGGGATGAGACCAAACATGGAAAGCTGCCACCCTAGATCACCCTAGTGATCTGTTTTTCATGTATGAGTTTTAACCACTGTAGCTACAAGTTCTTTGCTGTGTGTACATGTTATATTTCAAAGTACCAGATGTTTTATATAATAATTCACAATGATATCATCATTCCAAAAAATGATCTATTTTGTGTATTCACATTCATTAAGTGATAAGTCCAAGAGTGACTTAACCTGTGCTTCTAGCCCTGATATTGTGCATGACACGTTGAGGAAGCAGACTGAAGCTTCATGCCCCTGTTGCCTCTCTCTGCATGTAAACACCAGTCAGCTTTGCTGCCTTTCACTTACAGCACTTTTCCACAAGTGCTAAAGAATTGCTTTAGGAGCTGGGGAAAGCTGTCAGATCCCCTGTGAGAGTAAATGAACATGCTTGCCAGAAGAGAACGGGAAAAAAAGATAAGTTGCTTGTTCAGAGCATGCATGCTTTGGCTTGCTGCTGTCAGAAGAGGGGCTCTGTGAGTGCTAGCGGTAGAAACAATCTGTTTAGTTAGTTATATAGCTGCTTAGTTAATTATAGGTACAGAGCGACCAGGTTGAGTTCTGATCCATCTCTTTTTCAGGTCGCTTAAACTCATCAGTACAAAATTCCCCAAAACTCCAAGGCGAAAATGAAACATGAAGATATTTTTGCAGTGGGTTGTGAAGGACGAGTGACATTTAAGCCCTCATGCCAAATACGTGGAATTTAGAGTCTGGTTATATCTTAAAGATGTATTCATAGATATTAATTCCATTCTGGTGGTGTCTGTCAGTCCTAATGTTTGCTTACTTGTCCAGGGCTGGGATGCACAAAATAATAATAATACTAACATAAAACCGTATGGATACTGGTATTGACAAGACACTTTCTCCCAGGTGCAGTTTGATCACCTTTTTAAAATTTGTGTGTAGATTCATTGAACAACTGTGGATACATTGAAACAGCCTTCATCTAAAGGATTTCTCTTGTGCACACGTCTTAGTTTTCTGCTCAGACAATGGAAACAGTTCTGTTTGAATACATTACCCATATGGAATCACTGTTTGAATTAGAAGCACTTAAGTCAATTAATTTATAAACAAGCCTGAAACTAAATGTTGGGATGAGTTTTTTGTTTGTTTTTGTTTTTCAGAAATACTTCATTCAATGGTACTACCTGGAAATTGTTACCCAGGATGCACTAATGAGAATGGAAAATACTGAGACTAATTGGAGAGCCCTGTAAAAAATGCTTATGATATTTCTGCAATGTTTACTGTAATTCTTTACTTCTTGTTCCTTGCTTTTCAAATACGTATTTGCTGAAGAGTACCTGGGGAAGACTGGCTCCTCTTTGCACTTCCAGCTGCAAATTAGACTTCCCTCCTGGCTGGAGTGTCTCTTAAAAATTAATCCAGTACTGAAATTTTCAACAGATTTTC
This sequence comes from Nesoenas mayeri, assembly GCF_963082525.1. Classification (NCBI taxonomy): domain Eukaryota; kingdom Metazoa; phylum Chordata; class Aves; order Columbiformes; family Columbidae; genus Nesoenas; species Nesoenas mayeri. The sequence continues at coordinate 48,060,951 of NC_137542.1, read as the reverse complement.
CAGGGTTCTAAGAATTAAAACCAAAATGAATTCACTGAGATAATTCTTTCTCAAGCTCTAGCATGGTTAGTCTTCTCTGTGTCTTCTTTTTAACTGGAATCAGACATCCAAAGGTGTTTGTTTACATTTGGAGCTTGTCCCTGTGCCCCAAGCAGACTAAGATAAATATATTAAATGTGAAGCAGACCCCCTTTCCAAAAATAATTTGATGCAAACTAAACCACAGGAGCTCTTAAATAACTAAGTATGATTTGATGAGCTGTAGCTGTTTGTTGATACAGGAGGCTGAGATTAGGCATATCGCAAGTGGGTTGTTGGTGAGGCCATTCATTACATTTGTGATGTCTGTTGGGAGGATCAGGGATGATTAGTAGGCATGATGTAGATGGACAAAGGTTACGTGCAAGCAGTGACAAATCTGATCTGTTCTGCATGGTCAGGGAACACAAAACAAATGAATTTAAATTCCTCCTTGTGCCTTTGTTGAGTAGAGACCAAATGTAGCTTTATACAGGGAGGTGGAGTGAGCAAATCACTGTGCAAGGAGGCAGCTAATTGCTGAACTTGATTGCAACTGCTAATCAGAGTCACAGGGAAAAAAAAGTGTTGGGAATTAATTAGGCAAGGACCTTCAGAACAGCAGCAGGAAGCCTCCAAGTGACCTTTATTTACAGTCAGTTAAACAGAAGTGTGACTAAAAATGCCAAGGAGCAAATCAGATTATTAATATTGATTGCTTAAAGAAAATGAATAATTTAGGAGCAGAGTCAAAATAAATATGCAGTGACAGAGATGAAAGAGCACAATGTACTGGCTTTCTAACATTAATCTATCATGCAGCAGTGCTCCTTCACACAGAAATGGAGAATTTCCACCATCACAAAACATAATTAGTTTCATGACCCAGCATGATTGCTGTATTGCTGCTACAAGGAGCTTTTTTCTGTTATTATTTTCCCAGGGCAGCAAAATGTGGGGGGAGACACAAGCCTGCTGAACAGAAGCTTTGTTCTTGGAACTTTCCACAGAGATCAAATTCAGGTATTATGGGATTAACTTTTAGTTCTTTGTCAACAAAATAGCAGAAACACAGTATATCACTTTTTCAGACATGCTGTCAGAGTAACCATTTTAAGAAAAGCTTAAAAGCATCTATAAAACCTTTAAGTCCTAAATTCCCTCCCCTGCTTGTCTATGCTCTGTTTTATTGGTTTTGGTTTTGCTTTTTTTCCCAGTGATTTTTAGACTGAATATTCTGTCATCCTTTTTTTTTCCCTCGATTTTAATCTTGCATTCTAGCAAATTGGCATAAGTGTTTGCAATCACTATTAGAATAGACATTTTGTTTATTTTTGGAAGAGAGCTGTGGGGTGATTTTTTTTCAAGTTTACAAATTTGAATAATATCATAAATTACAACAATAAAGTTAAAATGCTATTATAACACTGAAAATAAAACATGAAAACAAAGTAACTGTGTGTATGTTTACCTAATCAGCGCCATTTTTTATAACCTTATCTGAAAAGGAAAAGAAGAAGCTGGGTATCACTACTGTATCTCTTGTCCTATGTTGTTTATGTCAGCTATTTGTCTCTTCTTTTTATAATTTTGTCTGGTTTTTGATATTTGTTGGGGTTGTTTGTTATTATTTTGGGTTTGTTGTTTTTTTGTTTGTTTAAAAGAATGAGATGAAGATGTAATTAAAGAGGACAATTATATTACACGAATCTAAGTCAAATTATCTCACGTCATTTTGCTGCTACTCTGTCCAGGAATCTCCAAGTGATCTCCAGTACCAAAATTGTTCAGAAAAAGATGAATCTGACAATTTTCTTTTTTTTCAGAGGAAAACAAGAGTGCCACAATCAGAGTTTCGAAAAGAAGATGCTTAGGTTAATTGGACTGTGTCATGGCCATATTTCCTTCTTTACTGTTAGTGGTCTCAAAGGTGGTGGCACACCGGCTGTCATGGTGCCTTTTGACTGCACACGCGTCGGCTTCACGCTAGGGCAATTCCCTGTTGGCTCTGTTTGGCTGTCTTATGTTTGTATAAATGAACATAAGGGTTTCATGACAGCATACATCTGAGGATTATGGCTCTAACTTTTGTGATAGTATGTGTCCTCATGTACAGGAAATACATATCTGGCACAGACAAAGCACATTAGCATGTGTTTTATGTTCATATATATCCATTGAATGTAGATCCATAGGGTAAAAGTGTACTTTAGGCAGCACCTCAGATAAATCATAGGAAAAAATGAGCATTGAGAAAACAATCCCACCCCTTCCTCATGAAAAGCACCTGTCAAAGGCAGACAAATGTGAATGAGCAATGCAATCTGTGCAGAAAGGAAACCTGTGCTGGTTATCCATGAACTCATATAGCAGAAACCCTCAGCATGCACTGCTTTTCATATGCAGGTTTGCCTTGCTACATGTGAGAAGGTGTAACATGCAGTAAGGCAAGTATAAGTACACTGAAATGTATGGTATTAGGAGCCATAAATATTTTAGTTTTCATTTTCTCTGTTGCCACAGAATTAATGACTTATAGACAAAACTATGAGTTTGCTTCTCAGATAATTGTCTTTGTTTCAGTAGAGTTTCAGTATTTGTGTTTAAGTGACTGTTTGGAGTCCCCAAAAATTACAGAAAGTGTTTCGTTTCCCTGCTTTGGATATACCTCACTGAAACTGAGGGATGGTGCCAGCAGATTAATAAGGCAAACCAAGTAGTAGTGAACAAGGAAGTCACGGTTTCAGTGTGGATATAAATATATTCCAACTTTGTAAGACCTTACTCGTGTAAGTTAGGCTCATTGATTTCAATGAAACTATTCAGACGTACAAATAGTCACGTATCGAACATTAGTATGATGACAGACTGTATCATGCTACATTCACAATATGGTGAAAGAACAAAGTGCTGAAATTCGGCTGCTCTATGTAGTTTTAATTAAGCCCCTTAGTACTGAGGATACTTTACTCCAAACTGGTGTCCTTTTTCTTTTTTTTTCCTGTGAACCGTAGAAATATTCACAGCAGATGATGAACACACAAGGATAACATTAATGCATGAATAACATCAAATCTGGCATTCAGAACTTGTCTTTGAAAAATAAATAGAACTCTTGTCAATGCAGCTACTTTTTAAAATGTCAGTATAAAATTTTAGCTCATATGACAGTATCCGTCCTGTATATGAAGTCTAGCTCATATGTGGATTTTAGCTCATAAAGTGAATTAAATTCTGCTCTTAAGATAATATATCTAACAAACAGATGCTATTGTAAAGTGAATTGCTTTATGACATGCATAGCCTGACCTATATCCACCCAGATTCCTGCCATCTTTGTGAACCTCCTGATTTCTTGATCTCCATCGGACCACTGAAAAATGCGTACAGAAAAACGAGCACAGACTAGATGAGTTTTGCTTTTATGTTAAGCATGGAAACATGCTTGGTGACCTCTCATCCTTGCCCTTTCAAAACTACCTCATTATAGAACCCATTGTAAAGTTTGAAAAAAAAAACCAAAACAAAAAATTGACAGCTTCTTCCGCGGAGCGACACGGGACTGGGACAGCAGGCGCCCCACGGCTCAGGACCGAGCCGCGCTGACAGTGTGGTGTGGGAAAGCTGGCATGGCACTAGCCCACACAATATGATACCTGGCTCCTTTTCAGTCAGTGCCGTTCATCTCTCACTTTCATGAATGCTGTAATTATACTGGTTGCCACTTAAAAGTCAGTGTTTTGCCAAGAGCTGTCACCAAGCTGTATCTAAACCACCAGAGCTTTGCAGGAAACAACTGTAGTAGCTGTGCAGTAACTGTTGACAAATGCTGACTTTTAAATGGTGCCCACTGTAAGGAAGCCCCAAAACCTGCTCTAACTATATCAGTGGGAAGCAAACCCACTAGGAACCTTTCCATTCAGACTTACTTTGGTGTGTGAAATGTCTGTAACTTGAGAGAACTGTAGGACCTTCTTTGGAAGTGCAGCTTGTGAAAGGTCCTTGTTCATTCTTAAAACTTCATTATTCAGGGGATATTCCCTCTTTCTACTCTGATAACTCATTCCAGTATATTTTAAATTAATCTGTTTAAACTTACATTTTTTTATAACTGCTATTCAAAGGAAATGACAAGAAGGAGCCACAGAGTTTTAATAAAGTACGAACTTAGAATCTTAATCACATTACATACCAGAGTAATGCAGTTTTTTACTGAGGTGTGTTAAAATGTTTTGGGTGGTTGACAAATGGGTTACTGGTGGTTTATAGATGATATGAGCACTGAATAAACCGCTTTTTGTTCTTACACAGGGCCAAGACACTTCACCCTCTTTCGCAAGAGAAGTTGTTCTAATTTTCATTATGTCATGCAGTTACGCCAAGTTATTTTGCATGGCTTGGTAAAATGAACCTGCATGTTAAAAAAAAAAAAAAAAAAAAGGCTCAGCAATGCAAATATACTTTTCTCTAGTGCAGCAAAATGAACCAAGCTCTTTTGACAGGAAAATCCCTGTGTAACAGACCAATATGCTCCGCTCAGGCGAGAGGGACAGGGAAGAGGCACAGAGAGATCCTGGCTGGCTCCTTCTGCCCCAGTGCCTGCCACCATTCAGGTGCTGTTGCAGCACATGGAGTGGTGGAAAACAGGAAGGAGGAGGGAGTGAGATGGGTGGGCTAAAAATGCAGAATTTATCTGTTGTTACTCCCAGAAATACTCTTTCTGCTGCTGTCCTTCCCTCACCATTCAGTTAATCAGTTTGGCAAGTAGTTAAGCAAAGACCTAAATCCCATGATATTTGAAACAGGCCTTGAAATGAAGCACGTGTTTAAGTGTTTTCCAAAACGGGAATAGTAATAATGGAGCTCAGGGGACTGCCAGCATGATTCACAAAGGAGTCTTACTCCGATGTGGTGGAAGGCTTTCCCTCACTGCCACAGACTAGCCAACTATCTGTAAAGTTACCTTTCCTTTAAATTGACCTTGGAAGAAGCAATTTACACTGAGTGTTAAAAAGGCACTGGCAAACCTGGAAACTGACTCCGGACATCATGAGATAAGAACACTTGAGCAGAGACGTTGATTATTTCAATGGAATTACTCCCCTGAATAATATCTCATATCTGAGTAGTATTTGAAAAATCCTATCATATTTAGAATAATGGTCTAATCCTGCATAATGCTGGGAATCCTTCAGACTCACTGAAATTCATGTGATCATGCAACGTGTAGTGTATCAGAGTCTTTGTGAGTCAGATAAATGACAGAGAAGCAGAGCGGTACATGTGCCAGATTGTACGTAACAGGCAGGCACAACCTAACAGACAATTTAATCTCATCCGTTTTCTGAGACCAGCCTATGTTGCTGCAATGCTGCCTGATGTTACACTATAATAAAGTATCATCCTTAGAATGGGTACGTTTCTGTTTTATCCTTTTGTTTGTACACGGATTAAAGCGTGACCCCATTGACTGTAACCTATAATTGAATCAAGGATTCTGCCACTGTCAGAGAGAACAAGAGTGGCGCTTGAGTGGTTTATGAGCATGAGCAGCACAATCTGAAGATTAAACTTCATCTTTGATCTTCAGGCTGTGACCATGAATTTTCTGTTGATAACATACAGAAAGCAAAATAATACAGACAATTGTGAATGGAAGAGCTGGAGAGGAAAAGAGGTTAGCTGGGAATCAAAGGCATTTATGCTCTTTTGGTGTGAAACTTTGATGCAAAACAGTCAGCTAAAATTGTGGAAGATTTTTACTGTTCATATTTTTTCACATGTATTTCAAAAAATCTATCAAAAATTTTGGAAGGCAGCTAATTGGATACAAGTGGGTGAAGTAAACTGCTTTGTTAGTCATTTAATCTTCTGAAGTCTCAGCACAATTTTGAATAAGGAAAAATCCTTTTTTCCTGCTCTTTACATGCGAGTCACAGTTTTCTTACTGGATTCCAAAGTACCCATGGTCTCAAAGCGCAACTGCACAGCTGCCGCTACATATGTCACTGCTGAAAGCTAAAACTTGCTGAAATAATCATTCCAAATGTTTGAAGAGGATGTGTTTTAAGCGCTGCTTGATTCATCTTGTTTCTTCAGGGAAAATGAAGTCACAGCACAAAACAGCAGTGGCATCAAAAATGCAGGGCTGATGTGGGTTTTTGTTGTCTCCCCTCCCATCTCCACCCCAGTCTCTGGCAATGTGAAGGACTACAAAAAACTGCTTGCATCATAAAGCTTTATTTCAGGGTAAGTGATTGGATTGATGTTCATACATAATTGCTCATACTGGATATAAGAGCTGTAAATTTTTAATTGGTAGATGAAAAAAGGACAGTACAGGGAGCAGGGTGTAAAATGTTAAAAAAGAAAACAAAGAAAGATGCGCTTTTACACTATTCTTCTCTCATAGGATAAGAGATACATAAAATATAAGCTAGCAGGATCAATTATACATATAAGTAAGATCAAATAGGCCATATAGTAATCCTGAGAGACAGATGTCCTTCCCAGTTCTTTCACTGCATCAAGATAAATAGCTGCAGTTTGGTTACTTGACTTATTCAAATCAATAGAACTCCACTGAAATCTGCAGTGGTGTTGGGATTTTTACCTCATTGGAGGTTGGGCTCACTATAAAGTATGCAATGAAGGTATACTTCAATATGTTTTAAATTTGTTTCTATGCTCCTTTTTCTCCCTTCAGCTTCATTACTGGCAGCAACAAAGAAGTTTTCAGAGATAGAAATGGATTAAGGAAAATATTCCTGTTCCAAACAGACAAAAGAGCCAACATAGACATCAAAAATTGGAGGAGACAGGGTGGGAATTTTGGTTCTGGTGGATCTGAGGCCTTAATTTGTCACCAAGCTAGGAATGGGATAAAAATGTCAAAGGTGGTGTGTCCTGACCTCACCAGAAGTGGGAAATGTTTGCCTATCTTTGCAGAACAAACTGTTCTAACTTGATGGGGAACCATGGCATTCAGAAACTAACTTTAGTCAGTGAAGCTGGAAAATTCCCATCAGTGCCTGATGGATGTAAGCCTGTGGTATTTTCACACCCACTGGTCTTTTCAACTTAAAGCTGAAAGGTGCAGCCCACACCTGTGCAAAGCCCATGCAAGGTGTATGCAGCATGCAAGGGCTGGAAGCAGAGCTGTGCATGGGGTTAAATGTGGTGCCAAGGCTGCTTGATGCTCCACTGCACAGGGATTAATTTAATCTGAGGAGAAAAGGGCTACACTCTTTATAGCCAGTCCAGCCACAATGTGCTACTAAGGAGGACAATAAGAACATAGCATCTGGTGGAAAGATGGACACAATTACTCCTCTCTCTTTCAAAGACAGTAGCTCTAGTTCCCTTCTAACACCATTTTTTCTTCCTGATGCAGTGAGTTCACAGTTTTCAGTGAGGCAAACCCAAGGTGTGCCAATATAAACTGAGCCAGCTGTAATTCAGCCGAGTGTGAACTCTTGATGTTTCTTGAATATGTAATTGCAGCTACAGGGATGCTGCAATCAAATTGGAGCAGAGAGCTGCCATCTGAAGACTGTGCCTCTTTACACCACCCGAATCTGTGCGGCAGAAAGGCTTTTCCACATAGGCTTATGCAGAGCACAGAAACCCTGCTCTGTGCATTTGAACCAGAGCTGGGAAAATGAGCTAACAAATGTTGCTCATGAATATTCATACACATTTTCAAAGGAAGGAATTTATCCATGTTGACATCTCATTTATGTTTGCATTCTGCCAAAGTGTAATTCTGAACAATTCAGTATGCACACAGTTTAAAGTAAACTTTAAATTAAAACAATGGTAGCTATTAAAACTTGATTATTTTGTTGAAACTATGTGCATATCACCCTTCCTGACATTTGGACTATTTAAAGATAAAAGAGTATGGAGTGAAGACTCTGCCCAGAGTATCTTGCCAGGACTTTTTACACCTGAAAAATGGTCTGCAGATCTCACAGGAATGTTGCTTCCTCTACTAGTCATATAGAAAGAGCAAGAATTTTGGTTTATTTGAAGACATATTTCCACTTTTATCTATAACTGGAGATGTTATTTACACCAGATACCCATGAAATTTAGGGTTTCCTAAATTTCAGAAATGGCCTGCTTTAATTCTAGGTTAGATATCAGCATAAATTCTTTTATTTTATGCAGGCTTAGTAAGTATGTGTGCTGAAGACTATGAGTTTACATTTTTCTGTACAGTTGGCTTGCTATTGTTCATGCAGACTTCCTCTGAAAATTTCAAGCATTTGGAAGAACCCTGTCCATGCAAGGAACTAAAATCTGGCATTGTAAAAGAAGTCACAGAATATAGGGGAAACATCTACACAGGACATAATCTTTCAGTGCTTTGCTCACCAAACACCATCTGAGAAGTTTTAGGAAAGCAGCAGACATGGCTTCATTCAGGAGGGTAAAATCAGCCCCTACCACAGCAGTCTGACAAAGAGTATTGTCTTGAATGTGGTTATCTGAAAGTTGAAGACAGTGTGCATAAAGATTTATCTGCAGCAAGCCTTATTTAAATCCATTTCCTCAGGGCTATATAATATGGCTCCTATTTAAAGACACTTCTTTTTTATGACCTGCAGCTGGAATACGCACTGTAGTTTGCACTTGCTGTTGGTTGAAGAAAAGCTTGCAATTTTTCAAAACAAGCTGTAAGCATCTGCAAGTTTTTAAAAAGAAGACTGATAGAGAAGATATCTCAATAAGCAAACTTCAGTATATTCCAAGGTTACGGCTTCATAATTAATGGCATTACCAAATGGAGCTGAAAGTATAGAGCCTGCAAATGGCTAATAACAAGGATTAGATGCACACTCTCTTTTTCATGCATGTTCTCACAGTTTCTTGTGAGCCCAGTTGAAGTCAAGAGGGTTTTTCTACATTACATTTTCAAATTCAGCTCTGACCAGTGGCAAACAGTGCATATGCCCTATGGAAAAGACCTTCTACCATGTATTTCTAGGGAAAAGAAAAAAGAAGAGTTAAAAAAAAAAGAATCTTGCTCTTCTTTTCTTTTCTTTTCTTTTCTTTTCTTTTCTTTTCTTTTCTTTTCTTTTCTTTTTTTTTAATAAAAAATGCAGTAGGAGATATTACCTTAGAAAACTGGGAAAAGTGTTTTCAGATAGGAGGACTGGCACAGTGGCTCTATGATTTTTTTTCTCTCTAAGATTACATGAAATAAGGTTTTATTAATGGAAACCGCCACATATTGCAAAAACCTGTTAAAGAGATCAAACTTGCTTCAAAAGTCTGTAAAACAATGGAATGTAGACAAATGCTGGAAAACACTTTAAGTGAATCCTTGTGGCATCAGATTGTTCTGTCATAACAAAATCCTCTTCAGTAAATAGGTCAGAGTACAGCTGCTAAAGGTAAGCAGCCTGATGCAACAGAGGTTATGGCTATAAACAACATCAAAATGATTTTGAATTTATCACGTTCCTGCCTGCAGTAAAGGTTATTTATAGAGCGCTCTTAAAAGAAGCAACCTGAATATCTCTAATCTTTCACTAACCTTCTACACTACATTACTAACCTTCTACAGTACATAGCAAAGCATTAGCTCTGTGTGCATTTCTGAATCCAGTCTTTAATTATACCTTTCCCGTGTTTACATGAACTTTGGTTTGCTTTTCAAATGCCTCATGGAACAATTCCTGCAGCTGACCTGTGTGTAGTGGTGAATTTCTTCATAAAGTGAGTATTGATGAGCTGAAAAGTTCAGTGAACAGGAAAATTCTGCTGCTTTTATTGCCAGTGTGACAGGTTACTTTATTACCATGCCTTTCACAGCAATTTAACAGTTACCCTGGTAACGGATTCAGTGAGGTAATGGGATCAGAGGCATTAGAGGAGAGGAAAGGCTAGCGAGGAGAGAAAACCATCTGCTGGCTTATGTTCTCGGGGCTGTTTGCTCACTGCGAGCTCCTGACAATCATTGTACTTGGATGTAAATGAGGCAGGTTAAACCACAGGCCTGCCCTATTTAGCCATACTCTGGTGATTTGTCTTTCTAATTCTATTGAAATAATAATCAGGATTTGTTTCTGATTAATTAACTAACCTTTTGGTAAAAAGATTAGATAACGAAATTGCTGCCTATTCAGAGATAATGAGATTTTTATTACTCTGTCAAAGGGAAAAAAAAACCCCTACATTTATGTGTCACCAGCCACCATGTCAAGGGAGGAAAATAAAGATTTAAATCTTTATGTCAGACATTTATTTCCTCCACAGATTAAGTGTATAATGAATTCTATGGGTTCACATCATCTTGTTTAAAACATTTCAGAGGAGCTTTTAAAACACCAAATAAAATAATAAACACATTCAAACCATGAGGCATTTGGCATTAATTTGTTTCAAAAAAATGTCTCCTAATGGAAGAGAAATACTTGACGATTTGGAAATCCACCTGTACTACGTGGGTGTATTTATGTAAGTGCAAGAGTGTGAAGAGAACAGTAAAATTTCAGTGTGAGCACTTTAGAGTGACACATGTAAATAGGGTGCTATTATATCTTGCAGTACTGACATGCCTGATATAGTCGTCACAGTAGAAAATTCATTTACATGTAGGAGCTCTGCCTGGGTGTGTGAAATACCATTCAGGCCACTGGAAGTTGATATAATTAAATAACAGATGATAACAAATCATGGCATTTAGAGTCTCCTCACAAAAGACTCCTGGAGAAGACACAGCTGCAACCCTCAGTGAGGCACCCAGACGTACAGAACTCTGCCTGCCAGACCCTGGGTGCAGGGTTGCAGCCCAGCTGGCACCAACCCACCAGCCTTGTGCCTTGCCGCAGTTATGCCTACTAATAAGGCGGGAGAGTGAGAACACCTGAAAACTTGCTTCTGGAAGCGCAAAGCTATGAAACACATTAACTGTGCATCAGTCACATAGCTGTGGAGCTGATGGCCATGCCTTGCAATGTGCAGCATGGCGGTGTAAATGCGGACTCTTGGTGACAGAAATGTAGTGAGTAGACAGCATTTGCTGTGCTAGGTAGCATCCTGTGTCTTACCCGTTAAAAGAAGAGCTGTATGCTTTGCTGACGGTCATTAATGGTGATCTGTTAATTAATAGATCTGTACAAAGAATTGTGATTAGAACATTTCCTGTCATGCATACAAAGCAAGAGGAAATATAGGACACAACAGAGCATTTTGTTGTGGTGGAGTTAATGAATGCACTCTCAGATTTGAGGTGGCACACTGATGGTGTTCGGTGTGCTTCATTACTTTTATTTTTACATGTTAACATGAAAGAGTCTCATATGCTGAAAGTCCCTGCTTTTCGCCAGCAGTGCATATAGCTAAAAGGCAGTCAGAAGCATGACCCAGTTAGAGACAATATCTTTCATACAGGGATCTGATGCTGAGTGTGTTCCTCCCCTCTTCTCCCACCTCAGTTTCCTGTTGGTGATTACCCGGAATGACCAACATTCCTCCCTTCCCGCCTGGGCTTTCCAATGTAATAGCCCTTACAAAGGATGCAGACAAGAGAGCTTTCTTCTACAATTCCAACAGAAAATTATTTCCCTCCCCCGTACTCCAAAAATTTCTAGTGTAGGTTTTTGACCCTTGATAACTGAAACCCCTTGAAAGGCAAACAAGCCTTTTTAGGTTAGTAATAGTTCTAAAGCTTTTGCCCTCCCTTTCTCCTTCCCTTTGCCCCATGTGAAATTTAGATTTTAATATTAGTAATTATTATTAAATTTAATAGAATGTTAACGGAGGATCTCAGCTAAGGAGAATAACTATCGTTTTCCTTTTTCTAGACTACGACATCTGCAGCTCTACATTTTCGTGAAATGACTGTACTTAAGAAAAACATTACTTCATTTTCGTGGTATTTCTTTTGTGCCTAGGAGCAACCCTGTAATTGTTCACTTCAATTATAACATTACTATTTTAAACTGAAACCCGTTTTATCTGCATGCCAGCTTTTTATTTGTTTTACCAACTATATCTATTTCCATTACTGCAAGGCTGATGGTTTGTCTCAAGAGGAAATCAAATCCATTAATTCAGAAATTTCAAGCATGGCTGCCTCTGCCATAAGCAGCATTTCTTATGCTCATGGTAAATGTGCTGAGACTGAAAAGAACTGACACAGCTCTGTTTTTTATCATAACTTAAGCCTTTATGTAAAAAGGCACATCTAATAGTACTAGGAAACTGTAAGTGTTATTATATATAATTCACTTTACTGAGATCTGCATAAGGCCTGGTTTGTGAAACTGTGGTTTAAATCATGCTGTTTGCAGCTTTTACTTGCTTGACATTTGGGGTTGGGTTTTGATCTTGATTACTTCAAAGCAAATCTGCCATTTTTCCTCTGACAACAATCATTTTTTTTCAGGTTTACCACAGGCAAATGGAGATCAGGACACGTTGATTTTGCTTAAGGTGAAATACCACCTCAGTAACAATATACTAAACTAGAACTGGACTCTGTGTGTGTGTGTACACAAAATGTATTGCAGAAGTTGGACATTTTTTTTCCAGCCACAAAAGTAGCTGTTTCAAGGGAAATTTAGGATTTCCAGGAAGTTGTACCCTCTCAGCACCACACAGAAATAAATGCAGCCCTCCTTCCTATTGCCTCCTCTTTTAATGCACTTAGTCGTGTTGTATCACATGGACTGTGTTCAATTAGATAGCTTAAAGAGATAAACTCTGACTTTGACCCAGAAAAAACAAACCAGATTGCTGCTGAGTTCTACGTAAGCTTTTCCAGACATTGTGACCTGTTTATGTCAATGAAAAATGCAAGAGATCCTTATCGTGAGGGCCAAATTAGTTTCTGAAGGCTTAGGGGTTTTTTAACATGTGTGCGCAGATAGAATGTACAGAAAACAGGGTACCATTCTTGCCCTTAATTTTTGCAGCAAAACCCTTTAGTGCCGTAAATCAGACCTCATTGGGAGATCTTGCACACTGGCCACCGATAAGCTGTTGAGAAGTAGACAGGGCTTTTAGGAATTGCTGAACCATGAAGCTGACCTGCTTAGTGTTTTGTTGTAGGCTATTAAATCCAGGATTGGTGTTTTAAGATGATTCTGCGTTCTTCTTCCCTTGGCCTGGTTAAGCAACTCTACCCCCATATCATTATTTAGCTGACTAAAGTAAAAAACAGAATGAGAAGCCTGCTTTTTGAAAATCCTGCCTTCACCCATCAAATTAATGAGAGTGACTTATGCCGACGTAGTTTATGGCCTTAGCAATTTGACACTAATTTTGCAACTAAGAAAAGATTTACTAACTGTACACGCTACTCTGCTTTGGTGGCAGTGGAATGGTATTTTTTTCTCCAAAAACAAGCTCTGCATCTTTTGTAAACATGCATTATTGTTCCTCATTGTGAATGGATCCCAGTTGGGCAATATTGCTGCTTTCCACTAGCATATTAACAATTATGCACCAAAAGACCCAGTGAAAAGATTATATTTCAGCTGGAGTGCTCTCTTTTTCAGATTTTTCAAGTGTTGTAAATATGTTTTGCACTGTACCTTTTACTGCCTAGTTAGAAACATGCCTGTTCTTTGTACATACCTTTCATACTGAGAGACAAATTAAATGTGCCGGTTTATTTTTCCTGTGTTTGATGAGTGTTAACAAGTCCAGCATTTGAGAAAACCCAAACCAAATAAGTCTCTGTAGCTGTTGCTACTAAGTAAAGCAAAAGCTACATGGTGACTAGGTTCACTGGGGTTTCATTTCTTTGTGTGACTGAAAGAAAGAGAACAAGGGAAAGAAAGGGAATCATATACACATGGAAGCAAATCCCATTGAATCACACTCATGTTATGATAAAATCATAACAACGGGTATATGTTGTATATACATACAAGTAGACATATGCCCCGGGTTCCCCTCCCCTCAGTGTGAACATTACGGCCTTCAAAGAGAGTGGGATAAAAGTACTTAAAATTACAAGTTACTCTGTGCTGCAAAATGCATTTCCACAGCCTTTTTTTTTTTTTTTTTTTAAATTAGACATATTTGTATCACAAGTATGTTTTTATCCTCATTTTATGTAGAGTTCAAATGTCATTTCAGCTCCCATTGGGGTTGTTTTCATATGATCACTCTGTTTATTTTGGGACTCTTACCATGACTTAAAGTTTTATTGTAATGGTCCTATTTAATGAAGCTGTCTGGTTTTCATTTTCTCCTAGTTCCAAAAAGAAAGGTGTGAGAAGCAAATGAATCATAAAACAATAGGGCCTATCACATTAGAATGAGAAAGGAATTAATTTGTATATCATATATGCACGTGGTTATGCTTTTCAGGAAGGAAAACAAATTACTGTGCAACCTTTTCCCCTCTCTGTTAATCTATTGTTCTTTTCTTAATTGCTTATTTATTACTTTTAACACAGACAAAGGATACAATTGAAAATTTAGCTTCAGTATCCTGGCTACATCAGAGGTTTAGAATTGGTTCTCTTTATAATTTCAACAGCTGTGCATGGAAGAGATTGTATTTCCCACATTCTAGGTTAGCAAAGTTCGTTTTCCTCTGCGTATTTTATGGGCTCACATTTCACTGTAAGCCTTTTGTGTGCATTCAGGCTTGTGATGATGAGCGGACTTATGGGGCAGTCAGATTACAAGCTTAGAGGTTTGTTGTTTGTGGTTTTTTTTGTGGCTTCTTTGTTTTTTGTTTAATTGGTTTTTGTTTTGTCTGGTTTTGTTTTAACTGCATTCACACAACTGCTGCTTAGTTTGTTGCTATTTATTATCAATGAAATAGCAAAATAATAACACTAATAGAAAATAATAATATTTACTGCTGTGGGACTACTTCCACTCTGCATGGGAAAAGGAACATAGTAGTTTATTACTGAGAAATCATGAGTCTACTGCATAGAAATCTAGATTATTTCCATAGTAATTACTGATTTCTAGTAATACAGCTATAAATAATTATGCTAACACTATGTAAACCACCTGCCTTTAGAACAGCAACAGTTTCTTAAATTTTTCTTTCCAGTTTAGATACTGTATTCCTTGATTAATCATCTGTCTTCTACCCAATATTTGCTGTTTCAGAAATGATCTGTTTAATCAGAAATCCAATTTTATGTGCATTTCTTATAATTTAAATGAGAAAAAGGATGAGACTTTTTGGAACTTCTTCAGAGATATTCTACAAAAGAGAGAGCTAGTTTATAACTCAAGGATTCTCCTGAAGTGTGTCACACTCTGGGTGTGATTTGGCTCATGATTTTAGTCATTAAAAGACACCTTGTACTAGTTGGTTACCGGAAAGAGAGACATATTTGCCAGAGGAAGTTTATTCCTTGTGCTTTTCCTCACTAGTTATGGATGGAGTTGGGTAAACAAGCTAGGTAGTTGTAGCTGGGTAACAGCTAAGTTCTGTTTGGGAGTGAATCCTACTTTCTGTGTTTCCTAGCGTGGGTGAAAAGTCATGTGGATTGAACAGCTTTGGGAGAGTTAAGTGTGATCATTAGTTTAGGATGAACTGAACTAATGCCTTTATGGTGCCTTTATCCTAATTTAAACTATTTTCCCCCCTTACTTTGACCTTCAGAACTCATAAAACATTTTTTCTAGTCTAGCTACACCTTCATGAGTAGTGCATGAGGATAACACTTTGTTCAGTTGGTCAGCAATGGCTGGTCAGCTGTAAAGCTATTTGCATAATATCTGAGGGGTCTGTTCTCAGATCAGTGCACAAACAGAATTTCCATTAACAGTAATATAAGTTACACACAGGCATGAAAATAAAGAAACTCCATAATTAGAAATAATGAAACACAAGACTGTTGTTGTGCTGAAAGGCAGTGGCGCCCATGTTTACTTTGGTATAAAACAAACACAATAGCTAAAAATGAAACATTAAGCTCATAAAATAAGGCAAAAATAACTTACAGTTTGAAGTACTATGCAGCCCCACATGAAGCATCTTCATAAAGACGTGCAGATTTTGTTATCTTTTTGCAAAGATCTGCTTTGCAAACATCCACTTTGCAAGATGAAATGGAAAAAATGTTATGCAGAGTTGAATATGTCTCCTACATTTAACACAAAAGCATGCAGAAGAAGAAAACCCAGGGAATTTATGTCAGTATGCTGGAAGTTCCTGACTGTTCTCTATCATCCCAATACAGCTGGAAACCATGGTGGATAATGCCTTTGATAAACCTATCGAGAATCACTTTAAGTTAGCTCGTTTGTTTTTTAACCTAACTACTTCTTTGGGAGTGAACCTCTGGAGCCCTATTTCTGAAGGATTGCCATTATGATCAGTTTATGCCTATTTATCTCTATTTTAGCTTAAACAGTTCTTTTCCCTTAGTGGTGTTTCATGTGTTTTGTATTTAATGCATTTACAGAATAGCGCTTATGTTTCTTAGGCTGGAAAGCAAATTGCTTTTTAGCATTCTTGTGTTAGATAGACTGTCCATTTTTTATTGTCCTCTAAGAAAACATTATTTTCAAGGCCATCTTAGAAGACTGAACTAATTTTGTCTAAACTTACCTTCTGGGAATATGGCTTCAGATTTTTTTTTTTTTTCCAGAGAACCTCACACCATTTCTTTGCAGATTAATAATATTTCCTTTGCAGGAATATGTTTGAAATACCCTCGGTTTTAGTTTGATTTGTTTCACAAACAGTTTATATTAGTAACTTGTAGGTATTCTTGTTGAAATAAATTCTTACATCTCTCTTTTTCTTCATATGCTTAAAATTGGTGATTCCACAGCTTGTCAGAAATGCTTCGTTATCTCCAAGTGTATGACCTTGACTTTTTATCTTTTTCTTTAGATAACCAGTCCTCAGAGTAAGCCAGCTTGTTAAAAAATCTACTGTGCAATGTTAAATACTTTTTAATTTTATTACCTTCGAGGCATGTGCTCCATTTTGGAATATATTGTTTGGAATGTTATACCAGTATTATCAATAGAACTATTAAATAAAACTAGTCCAAAGACTAATCATTTACAACAGTCCAGGTTATCTTCTTCTGGTCCAACAGAGGTTTTCAAACAACCTGTGGACATTTCACTTTATTCAGCATTTCGGTGTTCTTGCAGTTCTTGCCTCTCTACCCAGAGAGGCAGTTTTTCACACAGTATCATGTTGCATATCTTTGGACTTTACTGAATTTGCTTACAAACTTTTCAGAATTTCCACTGTGTTTGGAGTAGATGTTCAGCAAAACCTTGGGTTTGGATATAAGTTAACTGAAAAAAATACATGTTTGTATGCATTATTTCAGTATTTAAGACCTGAATGACTGGTTATATCATTATGTTCCTTCAATACATTACATTCTTAGAAGCATATTTTGTGTAAAAATCACCACCCCTCATTTGAAACTTACCCTTACTCATCTCTTTATAAATATTCAATAATAGCTGCTTAAGATACTCTGCTTCAGGACATGTCACTCCAGAACATTTGTTCTGTTGTACTAAAGTGTCTAAAATAGCTGCAGAAAGCATAAAACAAATCACTTAGAAACAATCAAGGGAATATTTAATTCCAAATTGTGTATGAATGCTTAGAATAATTTTAACACTATTACTCCTAATATTTTAGAGTAATAATAAGTTTACATCTATAGAAAATGTTTGGCTTTTGTCCCCTTTGGAAGCCTGAGAAAACCCAAGTTTTTCTGCCAAATTAAAATGGCATATCTTGGCAAACATAAATCCCAGAACCTGACAGGAAAAAAAAGTGTGACAGACTGATGGCTAGGCACAGAGGGTATGACAGAAGAGATCGTTTTTAATAATTCAGATTATATCCCTTAACTAGCCTTGGGCTACTAAGATTTTCAGTTGGGGGCATGAGGTCTAAGTTAGCACAATGTTTGTTTTCTACTTTTGTTCACTTCTTTTATTTCTGTGGGTCATCTTTGACTTAATTAAGGGCAGT
The DNA here is from genome assembly GCF_963082525.1 of Nesoenas mayeri. Lineage (NCBI taxonomy): Eukaryota > Metazoa > Chordata > Aves > Columbiformes > Columbidae > Nesoenas > Nesoenas mayeri. The sequence continues at coordinate 48,042,980 of NC_137542.1, read as the reverse complement.
TTTAGCTGGACATAAAGTATATTACATTGAGGGACTGGTGTTTTGGAAGTGTTGGAAAAAGGACCCTAAATGCTGACATCAGAAGTGGCTTAGTGATACACAAAGGACAGGGACTTCAGGATACAGCTGGAGACAGAAGGCATGATTTCTTTTCCAGGCTTCCACCACAGATGGTTTAGCACTGGGAGAAATGCATAATCTGAGTGTTACCAGGCTTTTTTGTAGTTTTCTAAAGAAAATACATTTATTTTAGCAGTCTTACAACAATAAGGCTAGAATTGCTGATCAAAGAAAAAACCTCTTTGCTTTTCAGGGAAAGTGCTTCTCAAATAATTAAAAAATTAAATTCATTAAGCCACCAGGCAGTGTCTGTTTGGTTGCTCTCAAATGGGAAACCAAACAAAATTTTCATAGCCAAATTTAGAAGCTCTTATATAGCTGATTATGTGCATATAACGTCCAGTTCTCCATTTTTTGAAGAATTCCTGGCCTACAACTACAGCAAGCCCAGCAGGTGGATTTTGGCACAATGAGAAATACAGGATTAAAGTGGTTTTGACTCACTGTGTTAGAGACCAGCCATGTTAGAGATCTGCACCCTCACTCCAGCTGTGAGGGAAGTGAACACATGTAACTTTTCATTAGCACAGTTCAGCAATCAGTCACAGAATGGCAGGGGTTGGAGGGGACTTCTGGAGATCATCTAATCCAACCCACCTACTAAAGCAGGTTCACCCAACGCAAATTGCACAGGAATGCATCCAGGTGGGCTTTAAATGTCTCAAGAGAGGGAGGCTCCACAAACGCTCTGGGCAGCCTGTTCCAGTGCTCTGGCACGCTCAAAGTAAAGAAGTTTCTCTTCATGTTTAGATGAAACCTCCTATGCTTAAGTCTGTGCCCGTTGCCTCTTATCCTATCACTGGGCATCACTGAAAGGAATCTGGTCCCATCCTCTTGACATCCACCCTTCAGATATTTATAAACATTGACAAAATCCTCTCTCAGCCTTCTTTTCTCCAGGCTAAACGGATGCAGCTTTCTCAGTCTGTCCTCATAAGAAAGATGCTCCAGAACCCTGATCATCTTTGTAGCCTGCCACTGGACTACATCCAGTAATTCCTTGTCGTGCTTTAACTGTGGAACCCAGAACTGGATGCAGTACTCTAGATGCAGCCTCATCAGGGCAGAGTAGAGGGGGAGGAGAACCTTCTTCGACCTGCTGGTCATTCTTTTCCTAATGCACCCCAGGATACTGTTGACCTTCTTGGCCACAAAGGCACATTTCTGACCCATGGTCAACCTGCTGTCCACTAGATCTCCCAAGTCCTTCTCAGTAATGCTGCTTTCCAGCAGGTCCACCCCCAACCTGCACTGGTGGCTGAGGTTATTCCTCCCCAGGTGCACGACCCTACACTTGCCTTTGCTGAACTTCCTTAGGTTCTTCTCTGCCCAGTCCTCCAGCCTGTCTAGGTCTCACTGAATGGCAGCACAGCCTTCTGGTGTATCAACCCTTCCTCCCAGTTTGATATCATGAGCAAACTTGCTGAGGGTGCACTCAATCTCTTCATCCCAGTCATTGATGAACAGGTTGAACAGGTGTCCTGGTTTTGTTAAAAAACAAGTTTCTCTTTCAGTGAATTTGCCTGTCAGCTAAAGCCTTCATATTAACTGCATTTTCCTGGAGAACCAGACACATGTTTTGGTAAATATAGCAATGGAATGCAAACTTATTGATAAGGACAGATGGACATCTTGCGAGAGGGGCGATGAGAAACAAGTGACCAAGAAACTGACCAACTGTGTATAACATTCCATTCACGTAAATACTTCATATAAAAGTGGGAGATCACGAGGATCTCGTGCCTTTGCCTTTTCCCTTCTTTCCCTTTTCCCTTCTGCTTATGGCCGACACTAGGAGAGGGCCTTGCTAGTCGTCCCTGCGAACTGAGGCCTAATGAGAGACTGAATCCAGCTCTGGTTGGCTGCAGAGTCTAATCCAGGACTTTGGGTGCCAGCTCTGCAGTTGCTGAGACTTTCAAGATTGGTTTTGTATATTTTGTATTATTTTCTCTATTCTTATTAGTAAAACATCTTTAATTTTTTCCAACTCTCTTCTCTCTGTCCTTCTTTTCATGCCGATCGCCTGTCCTGAGTGGGAAGTGGGAGAGGGAGGGGTAAAAGGGGGAAGTGGGGGTGGGGGAGGCGGTTAACAATACATCTGCCAGGGTTTTATTGTCACCCCGCAATCTAAACCCTCGACAACAGGACTAGACCTAATATTGACCCCTGGGGAACCCAACTAGCTACATGCTTCCATCCAGACTCTGTATCATAGATCACAACCCTCTGAGCTCTGCCATCCAGCCAGTCCATGATCCATCTCAATGAGTGAGCCAGTATACAGCCTCTTCACTTATGCAAGAAAATTCAGTATAAGTTAGGAAGAAAGGACTGAAAATTTACCCTGAAGATGTTTGTTCTTGTTGAGTTTATAAACAAATGAAAATAGCCTTATATATTGGAAAATGTCAGGATTACGTGGCACTGTTTGAAGATTGAACTACAACATATATATGAATCTTTAGGAGTTTCTAATTACCATGATCTCATTTTCATATTGATAGAAGGAACGAGGTATAAACAATCCATTTGTATGTCTGTTACAAGTGTTGAGGAAAAAACAAGTCCTCTATAAAAGTTAGTTTTAGATGGAATTCTAGATATTTATGTTACTAAACCACCGTATTTTGTGACTCTGGTTGGAAAGAGCAGGCAAATGCTTTCTCTTGAATTCCTGAATATTGCATTTTACACGTGAATTATGATTCTTCTCAAGTGCAATAATTTCTTGTTACAGATGTAGATTACAAATTATGTAGAGAAAAAAAAGTATAAGTGCATATTTAAAACATTTTTCTTGATTTGAAAGATCTATAGGATTGTATTTTATCTGTATATATCCTTTCTGCTAGATTAAAAGTAGAGGGATTTTTAACTTTCTTATAGATACTACATTATAAGGTACTAGTCAGGAATATATGTAAGTACTCTTTTCCTATTAACTACTGACTCCCTACTGATTCACCATTGGGAATCAGTCTGGCACATATAATTTCTAATAATTATGTTATGTTGCAACTCTGTGCTGAGCATCATAACCTTTTAGTAGAACTGGCCACTGTTTTCACATTATATTTATGAGGTAAGTACCAGGTCAAAAAGTAGCACATCACAGATGTCTGAAAGAGGTTGTTCTAGAGATAAATTTTGTTCCTACTAAAGGCATAATCACTGCTGTAGAGTTAGCTATTGCTGGTTTTAGGCATGAGCCTCACTGAAAACGCAGTCTTGCAAAAGCTGGGGTTTTACTGTTGTGAAAACCTGCCAGATAAATTTTGCCACATCCTGTCCTGTTTCTGGTAATTCATTATGGATAAGAGAATCTCTTACAGTTCTGGATGCTTCACACTAAACAACAGAAACTTCCAAATGGTGAATGATGTATTTTGTAGTCTGAATCAAGACAGAAAATGGGAATAAGGGGTTTGCAACATGAAAATGCAAGCCCAACATACACTGCTTCTTGAAGAAGCATTGAGGATGTGAGGTGAATTTCTGTAAGATATTGGAAGTATTAGTAAAAATTGCAAATTACAATTTTGCCATACCAAGAAATTTAATTTCTTGATGAAAGCCGGTAGTAGGCAATGGCAGAACAGTACCTGTATTTTAACTAAGGGGGTGAAGGTGTTGTGTGAAGAAGAACAGGGTGGTCTTTCTAATACAGAAGACTTTATCTTATACTGTCTCAAGTCTTGAAGATATTTTTGTAGAAAAGCATGATGAAAGGCATGGAGGCAAATGAAAATAATAAATTATAGTGTAGCTTTATCAAAGGTAGATTGTGTGAGCCTGATTTAGTATTTTTTTTATATATATAAGAGAACTGATTTTTTTGACAAGGTTAATCCAATAGACCTAATATATTTTAAGTGAAGTGTTTCGTTCAGTTTCCTGTAGTGAATCATATAAGATGGAGATGATGTCCATTAATATGGGAATGATGAGGGTGCAAGAAACTAAATGGGAAACTGCAACAGCATATGCATCGGGGAGATTTATCAGCCTGGTGTCTCGGAGTTTTCTTTAGAATATTCTGCTTTGGATGGTGATTTCAGGGTAAATAGTAGACACATGTCAATGAAATACATGGATGACACATGCTCACTGTCACATTCCTGGCAGCAAAATAAACTAGAACCTATAAAAGAGATAGGACTGGACAAGAGGTATGGAGAATAAGAAGCCCTGTTCCTTCTTCAGATATGCAAGTGGTGTCTTACATCTGCTTCTCATCCCCAGATTTATGTGAGAATGGCAGTGCCTGCACTCCTGTCCCTAATGGGAGGGTAGGCCTGGCACTGTGTCACATTTCCCTCACTCAGGTAGCCAGGCAGAAACACCCTGCTCTGCCTCTCAGGCAGAAATCTTGCGGGAATTCTCAGGGTGAAAAGTATAGGCATGTGGTAACCAAGTGCTACTATTACTGAGGAAAATATCATCATACAGGAAGTACAGGATGATGTTGTAGATAAGGAATAGAAATGGGAATGAAATTTCAGAGCACAAGATATGAAGTCATGCTCTCAGGTGCTAATAACAAGACTTTTCCATATTACTGAGGTGCTCTTTGATTGCAATGATGATGAAGTAAAAGCATACTTGCCATGGGATGACTGAGAATTGCTATGCTGATGCATTTGTGAAAATATTGCAGGAGACAACGTGTTTTAAACAAACAGAGCTTCTTTCAAACACCAGTCTACAAAGTAAAATCTCATTGTACCATTGTGTACTGTTCTGGTCACTTATATTCAAAGTATTTAAACCAGAAGAAGTGCAAAGATCTAAAATATTAGGAAAGCATTGAATCTGTTGAGGATGAGGGATTAAAAAGCAGGTTGTTGTGCCTAACCTACAAAACCGGAGACTGGAAGCAGGGAACCGCGTAAGTTTATTCTAGATATTTTTGAAAGGTCCATTTGTTCAAATGAAAATACCACACAAGTTCAAGGAAGACCACTATGAATTTGTCACAACTATGTTTAAACTATAAATGAAGATATTTCTAACCATCAGACAGTTCTTTTCCTTTCACACAGGAAAAAGGAACCACAATAGTTTCAAGACAGACTCCGAAAGTTGCATGGAAATTAATCTATGCCACAATAACAGTGATATTTGACTTGTCTTGTAGTATGTGGAAAAAATCAGATCCTTCAGCCTATGTCCCTAAAACCATTTTAGATGCTTTACAGAATCTTCATGAGACTGACATATGTAACAGAGGAGATCTTCAGCCTTTCCATGTGGTAACTGGAAGCCCTCAGGGTACCAGAGAGCAGCTGAATCACTCTGAGGATATTTTAGTACTTATTTTCCACTGGATGAGCAGATTTGCTGGTATCCCTTAAGCATTTTGAAAATAAAACTTGATCACAGATGATTGCCTTTGAGATGTATTTACTCTATAGATTTTTCTAGTTCCCCATGGCAGTGACAAAGGAAGTATCTCCTTGTCATTTTCTTTTTTTCTTTCTCTTCCTCTACCTACATACTCCACATTTCCTGATACAGAGTTTTGTTTCCAGGAGAAAATGGTTTTCCTCTTTTGCATCAGAAGTAGATCTTGGACAGAGTCAGTGTATTGGTATTCCTAAGACTGTTAAAAGTCCCTCAGAATTTGAGCAAGATTTCAAGACAAAGAATCTTTCATCAAATGGAACTTGTTGGGCTCTTTTGGATTTCTCTGGCTTTTGCTGAGGTGCAATGCTTCAACTGCTTTCTGCCTCACTTTGCAAATCTGTCTAGTGGTCTCTCAGTTGTTCTGTGGACCTAGGAAAATGGTATTATTTTTTCTTATTTCCTTTGCCAGGAACATTCTGGTCATTCTTGGTTATTGATCCCTTGTAGTTTTCTGTTTGTTGTTGATGGCCTAGACATCATGCTAAGAAAAGCATTTGAATGTAGGGAGCAAGCAAGATGAACATTCTCATGGCATTTCAGGAAGGTCCCTGCAGACCACTGGACTCAATGCCTAGGTAGTCTGCAGTAGTCTGTGATTCCAGCTGCCTAAAGCATTTTATGAAGCACACTTACAGCACTAAATTTCCATACTCAGCAGTTGTTTGCGCCTTAACACTGTGAAGTCAGTGCAAAACCTGACAAAACAACTCATCTGAAGGCAGTTAGAATAATACAAAAAGAAAATACCATTCTTTCCACATGATATATGGACTTTGTTTAATTAGAATTTGTGGGTTTTTATGATCCAAGTTCCTGATGACTTTTATTATTTAGTAGTATTCATGGTGACTTTGGTATTTTTCCTACCTCTACTGCTTAGGATTTAATGTGGAAAACAACTGCACAATGTTCAAATCATTCTCCAGTCATGTATGCATCCTAGTGATGTGTACAACTGCATGTTTGCCGAGTCCGGATATCCATCTTCCTGGACGATCTCTCATCATTGACATGAAGGTATTCCTTTCTCTTCTTTGACCTTGTTGGCAAATGTCTGTACCTGTGTCTTAGGATCACACAGATACTGCTCCCCCTTTTCAGTGTCAGTCTCTTGGTTTTGTATAATGTTTCATTCAGTGGATCCTGCCTGACGTCAATATGCTAGAAAAATCCATCAACAGGTTGTAGTTCACATAATGCATCCAAAGCCTGAGTCTCAAAAGGTTTAGGCATGGAAAACTTGTGGAGGAAAACATGCCAGACTGTACTGCCCAGAGACTGAAACTTCTGAGACCTTGATTTGTTAAAGTGTCTTCTGCCTCTTTACATAATTAATGCCTAGTTTTCCACATCCAGAGCTGTGAAGTGCGAATGAAGAAGGTGTGTCTTTGCATCTTGTTCTTCCCTGTCCTTCTGTTTGTTCCTTAGTCTTTATGGCTTGGGAACAGAAGGGGTTGTGTCCCACATTCAGGGCAGCATTTCCCACATAACTGAACCGTGAGACAAGCACATTTAGTGGGAGTTATGTAAATAGACGGATCACATCCAAAATGCACTAGTCTAAAGCACAGCAACATAGGTCTTGTTAATATAATGCTTCATTTGGATTATGTGCATGCAGTTTTTGAATCAAAACTAAAAATTACAGCATCTGTAATGCAAAATGTAGTTACACATTTCATCATGAGTGCACAGAGGTTACGTGAGCTCTGCATTTATGTTCTGATGAGTCATATTTTGGATTGACTTCCATACTAATAAGAAGTAGAAAATATCAATATGATCACATCCAAACTGAGTCTAAAACTGATACAGTTTGGTTTTGCTTGCAGAGTTTATGCTCTTACTCCAGTGTTGAATGTACTAACATGGGATGATTTGTAACTGTGAAAAATAGAATTACTAAATCCAATAGATACAAGTGTTTTTACATATGATCAGCTGACAAGAGGGAAAAATACAATGATTATGGGTGTTATACCTTTGACTCTAGAATTAATGTTTTTCAATAATCCTTAAATTCTCAAAACACCAAGAATAGGAAAATTATAAGTTCAGATACTTTATGTACATAAAAATTGCCTGGAAATTTCATTGGAAACTACATTGGGAGATTTGTTGATTTGTGAAATCAACAAGATCCCAGTTTGTCCACAGTACCAGAAATGATACTGGAATAACCTTACTCACCTTTCTGTACCTCTTGTTGGAGAAGAACTTAAAAGGCTCAGAAATTAATGGAATATACCAAATTATTATTTTAAAGCAATGTGTAGTTCTTATTTGAGTGGAAATTGAGTAGGCCTTTTTAGTCAGGTTTATTCATTCTATCCTTTTTCATACCATCATGTATGTGATACATGATTTTGAGCCCTTTGTGATATCAAGAGATGAAGAATTAGTCATTATAAGATTTAATTCTGCTATAACTTTCTTTAATTTCCCCTCCTTAACTTCCCTCTTGGAGAAACACCTCCTCGGAGGCTGCACCTTCCTAAACACATTCAAGGTAATTTTGAGACTTAAGTGTTGCATTAAAAATTTATGTTCTGATCCCAAGATCGTGTCCTAAACACCACATTATGACCCCTGAAAGTTTTGATAATAATAAGACGTGACACATCCTAAACACCAGTGTAATAATGTTTTACCACTTACAGTTTCACTTTGTTTTCAGATGTTGTCAGGGATTTAATCTCAAAAGACTTTTCTACAAGGATCATGATATTATTGCTTCCATAACTTAATATATAGTCCACATTTTTTATGGTCACACTGTGCCACAAGTGCAATTTATGTATAGTAAAATGTCTACTCCTTATTTTGCATAATAACAAACTTAATAATGGATAAAGGGATATTTTTGTCATAGGGGTCAGAAGTATGATGTCAGCTAATGTAAGCATTCTATTGGTATCCCATTTATTATACAGAGTTCTCCTGAATGACAGCAAAAAGTGTGCAAAAAAATAATGGATAATGATTCAGTGATGCAGCACAAAAGAAATAGTTTAGTTTTGTCTAGTAACAATGTCACTAGGAAGCAAAGAAAGCATTCGTGAACAATGACTTTTTCAAACATGTCAGAGTTGGGAAAAAAATATGATTTTTACTCTGCTTGCAAATATAAAGAGTGATGGAAAAAGCTGCAGCTTTCAGTATGGCCCACTCTAATGCTTCTGCTTTATAACACTACTGTTGTAGCATTAAACTAATTATGTTACATGTAAAGCTGATTTGTACCATTTGCAGCAGCCTGGTATATTCACAAAAAGTGATCACACCAAGCAAGTATCAGGCAAATCCAATATGAATTTCCTAGACCTGTTAATTTGCTGATTAGGTTTGGAAGGTTTTGGTTTTGGTTGTTTACTACTTAACATTTTGCAAAAGTCATCAAAGCCTCCTATTACATCTGTAGAGTGCATCATTATACAGATTTAATTCTAAGATACAAAGTGAATGTGTAAATACATATTATTTCAGCCTACCTTTCTGTAAAGCAGTTGAAGGCTGGCAGCTTTTAGTTTTGTGACATTTTTTTGTTTAGTTTGATCTCTGTGTTAAGTATGCACCTAAAATGGCATCTATCATTGATCTTTGCAGCTGATTTTGTTGAGATGTCAGAATATTATCCATTAGTATTACTCAGATCTATTTATCAGGTTGCAAAGATACAAGATATTTTTTTCAAGCATTTTTGTTAGTATACATGTGTATCAGCTAACTGGCAAATGCCAGACAAAAAAGAATAAAACAAATTTGTAAAAGGAGACCTAAATCAAGTGATATATTTGTTTGCTGTAACAAAATTTACCTCAAACTCAGACATGGAGTAACTAATTTTTGTCAACATGTGCTATATTATTCCAGGCCCGTTTAAGATACGGTGTATTACTGTAATGTTGTGTGGAGAGTCATACCTGTTAGAAAAGCAATGTGGATTTAGACCTGACTTAACTGAAAAGATAAAGAAGTGGAAAACTCCTGTTATGGTCTGGCATAGTTTTTACTAGACTGAAACCTACAATTTTATCAACAGTGAGGGAATTCATTCAGCTGGGAAAGAAGTGCAAGGTGAGAGAAGGTACATGTAACAGAGGGAGGTTGGTTGGCTTGGTTTTATTTAAACTCAAATATGAAGGGTTCTATAGCTCTCCTTTTGTCATTTAGAAACAGTATTGAAAGCAAGATTGAGGGTTAAAATAAAGAGTAGCAATGATACAACCTGTGAATGCATACATGTCAATCCCAGCAGAAGCTGGAGCATTGCAAGTCTGAAAATTTGACCAGGGATCAAACACACACCCTGGATATCAAAGCGACTGCATCTTCATAGATCTTATAGAGCTCCGTCTAAATGGATCCCAGTGCATCCCTATATAGTCCCCATGAAGTGCTCCTACTTTCCAACTTTTGCTGGATGTTCCCTTTTCCATGCAGGTCAGAAGGGAGACTTTTATGGTCATCTGTATGACATTACTCCTGCACATTAATATGGCTTAGATTCCGTGCTTATTTTTTAACATAATGAGTTAAGAGAGCTACGCTAACCTACATAAGTTGTGCTCCTGGCCATAGGCTTCATATAAATGTGCCAGCAAGCATAAGGAAGAGACAACCTTTTTTTCCATAGACATACACATACACTTCACTTTAAATTCAGCAAGAGTATCATGAGTGCTACAGAAAATAGGCTTTCACCTTTAACCTCTTAAACATGTAAATACATGTATGCACAGATACAAACAAGTTGTTTGTTTTTGTCCTGAGCTTCGTATTTTCCACAGCATTGTAATAATTACTGCTGAAGGGAGGGAAAAGCAGCAAGAAAACTCTTGTTCATGAACTTCCTCCTAAACTCTAATCCTCAGATCTGCAAGTGTTCTTTCTAGTAGAAGGTAAAACATAGGGCTTGTAGCACTATATTTTCATGAAAACAGTGGAAGGTAGCTCTTGTAAAAGTTGTCGCAGTTGATCTGAGGTGAATAAAATTTGATCAAGTTTTGCTTGATTTTTAACATGATTTTTAACTCTTCTACACTAAAATTCAAAGACCATTAAGTATATTATACTATTATGAAATTTTTCAGCATTTTACAGAAACAAATAAAACTATTATTGCTTTTTGGAAAAATATACATAATAGACCATTCTAAGTGGATTATTTGTGTCATCAAGGAGAATTGTTATGCATTCTTCAATGAGCAGTAGAATTTGGTGGTGAAAGAATATTTGCTTACCAGAAATGCAGGTGTACATTGACATAGTTACTTTATGTGATGATGTAGACAGAAGCATTTGAAGTCCGTCTCAAAGTCACACAAAGCATTTGAAAACACATTTTTTAATGATAGTTGAAAGAATTTTTACACCTGTTTCAGCTTTGCAACGTAGCTTTTTTTTTTTTTTTTTTTTCCTCCTACATAATACATTAAATTACTTGCAGAAAAGGATTTATACAGTTGCCGGCTGCCTCTCTAAATTTTTCAGTCAACATTCAGTATTTAAGCCATGACTTGAATGGACCACCTCTCCAGTATTATGAATGGTAATTTAATCTCCATCCTCAGTCAACCATGAGCGGAGAAGAAGGTGGCCAATTATGTTGAATTGTACCAAACTACCTACACACAAATTTCTTTCAGACATTCTGTTTCTCATTGATTTAATTCTTATTTCTTTTGTCTCTGGAATAAAGAGAGCTTTTACTAAATTAGCCGCTATAAAATTGGGGAAAAAAAAACAAACCCCAGTCTATAAGTATAGAGTGAAATACAGGTATTTGATTGAAACAAGTAACACAGTTATACTGTGTAATAGCTATTCTTTGTAGAAAGCAGACAGCTATACTATGTTCCTGTAAATCCCAGTGAGAGCGAGGCAAGTGATAGGGACAAAACATTCTGATTTAAAGTAGTCTCAATCAGTTTTGCATTTCAGTTTGATATACTTGGATTAATGCAATCTCATTTCTCTAACACATTTTACTTACTCTCTAGCTAGTTCTGCTGTAAACCTCCATTCTCTATTTTTCGAAATAATTGCAATGTGATATGTACATTATTAATTTTTTTCAGAAGATTTGGCAGTAGATTCAAACTGAACATTATGGATTTCCAGGTGTTGCCTGGGGTTATGTGAATTGTAACTTTTTAAGTATGAAGAATATTTTAAAAATTGTTTTCTGTGTAGACAGTGGTCCTTATTGAGGGAATTCACTGTTTCTTGTCAGGCTGGTTATATTCACTCTTCCAAAACATATTTATACAATTCATGAATGTATGGCTTAATTTTGTACTCGTCACCTGTAGAGGTAAAGAACTGCAAGACCTCATCTTGAAAAGTTGAAAATGTACATAATTAACTATCCTCAGGCAAATATCTGCCACCACTGCTAAATGAATCTATGTTATCCAGTACAGCATGAGAAATTTGCCATCAAATCAATATTTCAAATACCAAATTAATGTATCTTGCTCTTTCAGCTGTTGAACAATATTTTTTCTAGGATAACGGATGGAAATGTTATAATTCAAAGCCTAGTTTACAGGAATTTCTTGGAATGCTTGTATTTTCAGAAAACAAACAGGGACCATCTGTAATGATAGGCATTCAAGAATGCAACTTTAATAAAATCCACAGAAACAAGAGCAATGGATCTTTTACTGTAACAGCACAAACAAGATCAAAGCAATGCCATGTTATTTTAAATAACAAGACCTAATTGTCAAAATCAGTTGTGATCCACTTTTTATCAGTGTTCTGAGTTTTTATCAGTAGTTCTCACTTTTTATTAGAGATTTCCAAAACAAATACCTGAATCAGGCCACGCATGGTCAAGACTTTTCACTAAGCTTAGAAATAATAATATTTTCATGGTCTGAATGTGCAAGGCATTGTCCTTTGATAGATATGGCTGTACCCTAATTAAATTTACATGTTATTCAACACACACTGAACCCATACTATGATCATAGTTAGGTCATCTTTAACTATGTAACTGCATATGGGTAACTAATGAAACTTCCTGGTTTACTATAAAGCATTTTTTTTTTCATTTTTAAGCAGTAGTAGTGCTCAAGGAATTCTTTATTTTCCTTTTAACAACTTTTCCTCCATTAAACACAGCTAAGCCCCAGAAACTGGATCAGTAATACAGCAGACTCAGTAACAGCAAATGAGTGCTGTAAGCTTACATCAGACTAATTAGTGTGAGGGATAAAATACTGGGAAAAACTTTTCAGGTTGCTTTGTGAAAGGCAGTTTACTTAATTAAGCCAACCACTAATTGTTAAATATTTTTCAGGCATTAACAGAGTTACGCAGACTGTAATTAAATTTTGATTTTAGTGGTATTTGCAGGGATTAAAGTCACAATCTGCTGAGGCGCTGAGGTTAGTTAATATTCACTTCACTGCCACAGCTGTCCTCCATTACATTACAAAGGACAGGAAAAGAGAGAGCAGAATAGGGTGAAGTAATGAGAAAGCTATTCATTCATTTGAACCATCTCCACACTGTACAGTCTTCTACAAATGGATCTGATCTGCATGACACACAGCTAGGCATTAAATCCGATTTAATTTGATACAATAAAGGACAGCCTAAGCTCTAAATGCATTTTTATTTTTATACTTAAGCACTATGCAATGTATCAAAAAATATAATCATGAGATTATCGTATGATTCTATTCAAGTGGTATTTCTTGACTTATTAGCTCTACAGGAGTCCGTAAGGATTGTAAACCAATTCCTGCTAAGCCCTTATTTGTCCTATGTGTGTGTGAATGAACCCTTCACATTTCTGGATAGTGATTTTTTTTTTTTTCCCAGTAGAATATTTATTGGCAAGATCAAGGTATTGAAGGTTTAAATTTGGCTATTTTTTTATGTGAGTTGCATAAGGGTATCATGCATATGGAGCTGATAATCAAGGCGTGGAGCATGCCATAGCTGTAACAGGCAGAAATTGGTCTTGGTGTTTTTTTACACCAACAGTATTTCACTCACAAGGAAGACCTTTTGTAAAGCTAGTACTGGGCTGGGCTTGGGTTCAAGAGAATTCATCTTGCCAAGAAATGCCAGCATCAGCATTTTTGCAGATCCATACAAAATTGTTCCTCTCCATCTCATGAAGCCCCTTTTATGCTTTTTATTGTATTAAATCTTTCCTCCTGGCACAGCCTCAGAACCTGCAGTCACTATTGCTGCCCTCAACCTGGTCTTAAAATTGCCACTATTGGCTTATAGGAATAAGACTTAATCTCTCTCTCTCTTCAGAATGTGCCAGAGAGTCCTTAGTTCTCTGACTTGTTATCAATTTATCTCCCTTGTTTTCTTGCGGATGTGGAGGGTCCTAGGGAGAAGTTGCACCAATGGGACAGAGAAAACACCCTGATTTCCTTCTGGGAGTTAAAGGTCATGCCAGTTACCATAAGGCCTTTATACTGGTGGTAAAACCAGTATCTGGCCATGCTTCAGCCAATCAATGAGAGTAAAGGAGCCTTGTGACTGTCAAAATATTAATCATCTCCATCTTTTTTCTTCCTGTTTTCTCCTGGTGGTTGTTCCACTAATATTTCATTTTACATTTTGGTTTTTTTTCCCCAACATTGTCTTCTTAAAACTTGCACCTTGTTGACTTACCTGTTGGCATCTACTCATCAATATATTTCAGACTGAGTAGCTGGCTAAACTCTTAAAATGCAAATGTGCACAAGTATATTATTCTTTATTATGGTGTCTGCCATAAAATTCATTATTCCAGCTAAGGTTTCCAAGCAATGTCACAGAAAAATGTAAATTCCGAACCTAGACAGTCATTCCAAAACATTCAAGGTTCCTATAGGGTCTTCTTCAAAATGCACTTTCTGAGTCAAAGCATACTGAGAGACGTTTTGGGTTTTTTTCTGTCTTCTATCATTCTAATGAAGCTTATTTTCTCCACTAGTTAATTTGTTTTACCTCTGAATTTAGGAAAGAACATTGTATTTTTATCATATGAACTCATTGTATCAGGACTTGATGTTGTCAGCAATCCTGTTTGTGTTCATTATCACAGTTTTCATGTTTCAGCTAAATAGTTGAGGAATTACTGATGTGAATAAATTTACGGATGCTGACAATTTTTTTTCAGAATCAAGGCCTGATGCTGGATACCGGAAGCTGCAAATTCAGTTGTATTGTCACGCTCTCAAGCCAAATGGAAATTGGAAAATAAATAGTGGAGATTAAAGTCCTTGTTCAAACAAATATTTCTGATAATTATAGTAAGGAAAAGGACAGAAATGGATTTATGTTTAGATATATTTCAAAGTTTTCTCAAGTATGAAGTTCTCCCTTTAGAGAAGACCTTTTCACTAGCTATCTAACAAGTCATATTGAAGAAAAACTAATATTAGAGAACATAATTCATACCAGAACTATATAACATACATAAATGAACAATAAAAAATGATAAATTGAGCAATAGAAAAAAATTACAGAAATAATACTTCCACATATTGGGCATTCATTAAATTGACTTTCCAGGGTAATTACTTTAAAATTTCTATCTCTGATTCAGCACAGACTTTCAGATCGTTAAACTAGATAGTAAATACTACAGGGTTTCAAGACCTGCTCTTGCAGACCACTTTCCTGCAAATTCAGGATCCATATCAAAGCCT
This sequence comes from Nesoenas mayeri, assembly GCF_963082525.1. Taxonomy (NCBI): domain Eukaryota; kingdom Metazoa; phylum Chordata; class Aves; order Columbiformes; family Columbidae; genus Nesoenas; species Nesoenas mayeri. Next base: position 48,027,783 of record NC_137542.1, on the reverse strand, counting down.
TTGCTCAAGGTTGAGACTCCTCTGTAGGTCCAGATATTCTGAACTAGAAACTGAATTCACCAAGAACATTTTTATTTCTCAAGAACTGTTATTTTTGTGCAGATTAACAATGTTCACTCTTGCATAGAGGTTGAAATAATTTAAAATGCTATGGTAAAAGTAGTAATGAATTCACATAAAGGTATGATTTACATTTATACCATTATTCATGTGCATTCTGATAATAGCTTCAGGACAAAAGTAAGGATTGGTTAAAACAGCTAATTCCAAAAACACCTAAAATTGTTAGTAATTCTGAATGTTAGGGAAGTTGGAAATTGCTATTAAATACATCTGGTCTTTTTTTTTTTCTTTAATTTTACTTGGAAAATGCTGGCTTTCTTGGCAGATGCCCTCTAGTTATGACTCCTTCTTCTTTAATGCAGCTACCATCTTTTCTGACTCACCCAAATTAAACTGGGGGTTGTGTGCTGTAAGGACTTTAGAGATTTAAAAATGCAAACTTAGTTTCTGGAAAACATTCTTCCAATTTTTAGTATCTGGCAGGCCGAAACAAGATAATTCAGTTGCATTTTTTATCTGTTTCTTTCTTACATTAATATACATATTGAAAACTATACCCCTATTGGGGTAAGGGAGTTTTTCCTTTGACCCAAACTAGGGAATAACACATACTGCACCAAGATACGTCTTATGGGTTTACCTGTCCAGGAGGCAGGATATTCAGGAAAAGTTTGATGAAGGAAGGATCTGAAATTTAGAGTTATTTTCTATAAACCAGTAAAGCAATGCATGCTATATTTTCCCTATCAATGAGGTGTTTTAAGACTTCCTGAACTAAGGATAGTGATGCTGATCTGGCAGTCTTATGTTGTCTCCCCAAAAAAATAAATTTTAACACAACGGTGCTTACTGTGGAGTGCCATGGCTCTGTAAGGTGGTGAATGCCAAGATACCAGAGCTCAAGGTGTCTTGTCACACTGCAACAGCTGTGTTCTGGAGAACAGAATGGACAGCTGGATATTAAAACTACTAATTTAATCTTTAAAATTTAGCAAGGCTAAACTGGTAGAAAAACTGCTGCTTCTTACTGAGTCTCTGATCCACGAATGTGTTACATGCATGCATGCTTTGAGATAAGAAAGAACTGATAATGTCCAAAGGACAGCTGGAAAGCCTAGGTCCTTGGATGTTTTGCCAGAGTGAGACTTCAAGGCCCAGTTATACTACTGAAGAATAGACTTATATGGAAATATAGGGGAAATGGATAAAAGAACTTAAGTCTTTCAGTAGTACCATGAAATGTGCTATTCTTTTCTTGTAATTGTGTTATGCTCCTAAATAATTAATCTCCCAGTCCATATCTAAGCATATACCTACTCAGATCCTTCCTAATATATGAAAAGTTAAGCATATTAATACATGTCTGTAGGGTCAAGTAACTCCTTTTCAATCACTTTAATTAGCAAATTATTCTCTTACTGATTTACTTTTAGAATTTCTTTCTCTTCTCCCAATTACATTAAATCAAAAATAGATCCTATCAAGGTTGAAAATTTCCAGTTCAGCACCACATTTTTGATGTCTTCCACTCTAGCTTAGTCTTTTCCTCTTTTCTTTTAGAAGCTATTTAATTCTAAGTAACTAGATGGATACTCCCTTCTGCATGTTCCTGCATCAGAAAATATATTTTCAGACTAACATGCAGAAATAATGTGGGGTAAAGTAGTCCTTTTCATCGTATAACTTACCAGGTGATCAAGCTAGGATGCTTTAACAAGTTGCCAGTCCTCAGATGAAAACTATCATTGATTACATGAAATATAGTAGGTGAACAAGAACAAGAATGTTTTCCACAACTAAAGCAAAGGATGACCAATTGTGTTGAGATCACTTTGAATGTGAGGAGGTCATCCATTGCCATTTACTGTTGTTTGAAAGAAGAACATAAAATTACTTGCTGCAATTGTGTTTTCTTCAGTTGTCTTTCCAGAAACATATCTCTCATTGGCAGTGTCAGCTTCAGGACTCTTCTAGTCAATTTTTCCTACCTAAAAAAAACTCTTGTTCATTGGATATCCCTACACAACAACAACAACAACAACAACAACCACAGCTGAGAAAGAATGGTGTTAAAAATGACCTGACAAAAGGATTTGGAGGACAAGAAAAGTGGAGTGCTACTTTCAGTAGCAACCGCTTAGGGGAAATGTCAATAAGATTACAACCTCACTATGAGTAAAAATGAAAAAGATTACCCTGTAAGTGAGCAATTAATTTTCATTATGTCTGTTCTATTATTAAAGCTTCAGCTGACATGCTCTTCATGACTTATCTCTACGTATATATTAAATAATAGCTTTTATAATATGGTCTGCAAAGGAATATTCCATTTCATAGTGCAATAGTCACAGCAGGAAAATAATTTAATTCCAAAGTCTGCACAGACAAAGTAATGGCAGCTATGGTAAAATATATATTCAGATTGTAGATATTTGCAAGCCTTCAGTATAGGGTAAGCAGGCCTTTGTCAGGAGTCCTGTGTTTTTGCATATATAATGATCTCTGCTGACTTAAGCTCCTGTATCAGAAGTCAGGCTTTATGCAATGCTTTCACCACCTTAGACCTATCATTTCAGTTTGCTGTCAGTCAAAGGAAACTACTGAGAGAATAATATATTTCTGTATCCTTCTTTCATGATGTAAGGGTCTAATTTGTTTTCAACTATTTCACCTTTTCTCACTTACTTTTGTTAGGTGTCTACTAGGAAAAATATATCAACCTGCTTTTAACTTCAGTAGCTGCTAAAATATAGTTGGGGCTTGTGAAATAACGCTGAAAAAATTATTTGTTCTAAATCAAGACCTATTCCCCCAGTCACCACAATCAGACTGTTTCTTATTATGTTGCATTTTATAAGAGATTTCAATGTGAAGAGGAAAAAAAAAAGATTAAAAAGAAAAAAAAATATATCTAAAATATTTACTTGTGGATGTAAAATGCATGCCGGTACACAGTGATGTACCATGCCTATACCAATCAACAATTAAATAGTCAACAATTTGAAGTATTTTCTGTTTCAATCATCACTATAGAATCCAGTCCTCCTACCTCAGGCATCCAAGCACTGTGCAGTTCCCTAATACGACAGTCTTCCTAATAAGAATTCTGTAAAAATGAGTGGAGAGTCATGTTTCTAGGGGGTGTCAGAAAGAGACCTGTTGTCACCAGCCTTTGCTCCCAAATTCCTTAGTTGAAGAGGACAGCTTCTCCATTGGGAAGCTTCCAAGTTGTCCAGCATATTTTCTCTGAGAAAAGAGTGAAATAGGGACTTTCTTGGAGGGAGCTGCTTCTCTGTGCAGGTGAATGGATCCCATATGTCTTACATAGGATCAGGCTCTCTGAAGGTTTTTCGAGGGCAACTGAAGTAGGGAGACAGGATGCTATGTTTAAGCTCTTCCCTTGGAAACAGAAGAGCTTGAAAAAGCTGAAAGCGTAGATTCTGCTTAACAACAGAGAAAGTTGTTTAAATCCCACCTTCCCTTACTCCCTCATATCAATGCACCCACCCCACCTTTGCTCACTCTCTGTGACTCATTTGTTTCTCTGAGAAGTAGGAACCAACTCCTGATTCTAGGGCACAAAAACAATGTTCTCTGATAAAAATTTAGATGAGCAAAATTGTAAGTATGTAAATCACTGAGGAGGCGAGGGAAGCACCTTTTGACTCTAGAATGATTATAAGAGCAACATGGGAATATACATAGATTTTTCCACAATTAAACCTTAAAGGTTGCTATTCATGGTGTTGCTCCAGCAACAACACTCTAATGAAAAAGGAGAAAACTATCAAGTGCAATCAGGGTGTGCACAAAGAGAGAAAAGTATAGGAATGGTCTAATTTACATCAGAAGAAAAGATTCTCAACTGGGTAGTTGTGTGTTGCTCTGAAGTCCAATGTCACTGAGATATGGATATTTACCCTATTTTTGAAATGAATTTGGAATCTCAGAAAATGATTTACTGGAGCGTAACACATATTTTCCCCTTTAAAATACTGTAAAGGGAAAAAAAAATGAGACAGCAGGCTACTGAATGTGCTTGGTGTAGCATGGTCTGTCTCTCCGAAGTGTAGCATGAGTAATGTAAGGTTACTGCAGTAAGTACACGTTTCTTATTGGATATCAGAGAAAATAGGTGTGTAAAATCCATGTAATTTGATAGCACATACATCACCACTGCCCCTGGGAGTACTGAATCATAAAGCTACATATTTAGCACAGTAAAAGAATATTTCTCATCTTTTCTCTGAGAAAATTCTATGGAAATGAGTAGGGATGGGAGAGAAAGCTTATAAATCAAGTGTTAAAACAACAGGCACACTGTAGACTTGCTGCAGAGACAAAATGTATATCCTTCTTTTATTCTGTGACATTTTATTTTAAGTGCCCCTCTCTCCCCAGTGTTTTTAATACCAGTGTTAAATTACAGTAGCACTCTTATGGAAATACATGTGAGATTCACATGAATACCAAGTACATTCATTATGATCAGCACTGAATTCCAAATGAGAATACCTCCTCTTTTTTTTCTTCTCTGTGTTAACCTTCAAGGCAAGTCAACACATTTCAAAGATCCTAGTCTGATTTTAATTTGGAAAACAGTCTTAAATATACCACTGCCAAGTCAGATCGACTCAAAGCTGTGACGAATGCAGGCAAGGAGGAGGAGGGGAGGCAGGACTGCCACAGCAAGGAGACACTATGAGAGAAAGAGAGGTGAAAATGAGAGCTAACATCAGCTCCCCCGGGGGCTGCTGTAATCAGGAGACAAATGGTCTGTAGTCATGGCGTGTATTCATTCTGCAGCAAGGGGCTGCCAACAAGAGCCTTCCTCTGTCTGTTTGGAAATACGGTACTAGCCTTCCTCTATTCAGATGCTTTGAAACAAAACAAGAACTGCTGACAAACACTGCTTTGGGCATTTGACACTTCTTTTTCAGACTGTGTAAAACGAACAAATTAAGAATCTACTAAAAAGTCGAAGTCCTAGCTTGCTAAAATGCCAGGGTTTATAAAATTAGGACTGGGTGGGGCTTTTTTATTTGTTTGTTTTTGTTTTCTCATGCTGGCAAATGGATATTTTCTTCAGTTTCCAAATCATAATTTTTTGGCTGCATGTTAGTGCATGAAAAGGACGTTGATATCACACATGCCAAATAGATTTACATATTCATCACCTAGATACATTTATAATTTGAGTGATTCCTATCTTTAGATATGTGCTTTGTATTGTGAAATGTGAACAGTTTATTTCAAATGATTTTACAGGACTTTCTGCTCTCCGAGGAGTTTTCCACTGTTAATTAAGTTAACTTCCTCTGTTAGTGGAACAAAAATACCTTTGTGCCACTGAAATGCCCATAAACATGGCTTAACAATGACTCTGGAACAGCACAGCTGTTCTTTTTTTTTTCAAGTACATTATTTTTCAAACGTACTTTTATAGTGACATATTGTGTATTGGGCACTACTGAGCTCCTCTGTGGAGTGAAGTTATGTCACATGCTTTGAAGCATGTTATGTGTGCTTATGTAAATGTAGAAAAGCTGTTCCTTTGAAACCACATCTCATTTTAGAGAGCGAGGAAAATTAGGTAGGCAGTTAACACAGAGCCAAAAGCAGACACCATACAATAGCCCCCAAGACTCATAATGAAATTAGATTTTTTCTTAATTCAATGATCCAGATGGATTCATTGATGGAAGAGCAAACCATTTCTGAGATCACTAATACTCTAATATATAATTGCAGGATAGCAACTACTTATCCATTACATTCTGCTGTTCTGCCAGTGCTCCTGAGTTTAATTATCAGTCTGCCTTAGAAAATCCATTTTTCCCTCTTTCTGCAACAGCAAAATCAAATTTCAGTCACAGTTTGCATTATAATACCTTATCATAAAGCCATGGTTTAGGATGAATGATTATAGTCATAGGTGCCTACTGATGGAAAACACAATGTGCAACTGTTCCCCTGTGATTCCAGCTCCGATGGAAGAGCACATGCAAGCGTGGAGGTTCATCACCATTTCCTAGTCTGTCTGCAATAAAGAGGCAGACAGAACACAGTCTACTTTTTACCTGTGTGTATCCCGCTTCTAAGCAGCCTTATATCTTGCAGCAGTGTAACCACAAAGGCACAAGGACTTTGCAAAAATGTTCCAAGCAAAGGGTCAGTGGACCCAGTGAATAAAAATTGTGTGATTTTAATGAATGAGATCCTGGCTGTGTCCCACCTGCTCATTCTTTTGAAAGCCCATGCTCACACATATGAAAAACAGAAAGGAATTTGTTCTAGATGTGGTATTTTATGTGATGCGTATGTATCAACAGTGCAGAGGAAGGGCAGAGCGTGGATTGTAGATCAAAGGAAAACGATTTTCTTTACCATTTTTTAGTGCGTGCTGTGCTTTCAGTATGTGCTGGATTGGTAGTCTCAGAGGCTGTGTTCCCACTCAGCAAGAGGATAGAGGCACAAAAGACACAGTGGAAACAGAAGCTTCCTGTGCCAAAGGTTTCTGCCCCAGATGGGAAGGACTATGTTTACAGTTGCCATGGCAGGCAGTCTCCACCAGTCAGTATTTATGGGCCTTGTTCAGCTGTGGAGTAGGATACTAACTGCTACAGTAGAGTACCGCTCTAAGGTCTTTTCCTTTCTTCTATACATGTAGCAGACAGACAGATAGACATAGAGAGGAAGAGAGAGATTGAGGATGTTTATGTTACTACCTGCTCATAGCCCCTAGAAGACACTACACCAGGCATGGACAACATACAGTTAATATCAGAAGTGATTTATAGCTAAAACTTTTCATTTCTTATTATCAGTCACCTATATATTTCAGTTCCTCTGGCAGCCCTGAAGCATGCTGCCATAGCAGAGAGGGTATAGAGCAGAGGTGGCAGGTTCTGCATCCATGAGTTTCCTTCAAATACCTGCATGGTTTTAGAAACTCAGATGCAACAGATCTTTGTAGTGATATGCTGTGAAAGTCCCTGTTAACAGGACTTAGGTGTTCTCGTGTTGTGTTTAGAGCTTCAATGAATAAGGAGGCATAGCAACTTATTTTGGACAATAATGTACAATATTTGCTCGGCTATGCCACCAAAGTAAGTAGAAGTTTTCTGTCTTTTCTAGAAATAATATGGATCAGATATAAGAACTGTTGACAGATCATTAGTGAGGAGTTAACTTACTGAGGCTAAGGACTGTGATGGTTATCTGTTGCGCCCTTTTGTGATCAGGTCACAAGCATTTTGGCAATGGCCAGAAGCGGCACAAGTCGGCCTGTAATGGATTCAGTAACCATCCAGAATGCTAGGTTTTCAAATTCAGAAGTGTGTAGAGAGCATGCTGGGTTTAGTTGAAGGAAACACTTTCAATGGTGTTAAGGTAGTAGGGAAGTTGATTATTTCAGGCTTGCCCAGGTATTTTCTGCAGGGCATGGAGCACTGCAACCCAACTATTGTTTCCTCACACCTTTGCTGTCTAGAGATGGCAGTCAGGTATCCTGATGGCCTTTGCTGACTGTTAGAACGATTTCCTAATTTGGACCATCGATTGTGCATAGTGCTGCCTGAATGAAGCTGTTATTGCTGGGTAGAGTATCAACTGCAACAGACATACAGCTGGTTTTGTCTCCTGCTTTTTTGCAGTCACCAAATGGAGAAATTTTGCCATCTTTAAATCTCAGCAGAGAAGGTCTGTTATCAAAATTACGCCAGTCCCTTCCACACACGATGTAAATGGTAAATCACAGTCAAGTGCTATCACTGCAGGAAGGATCTCTTCGAGAACTGGCCTGTGAAGTGAAAACTGCAGATGACTTTGACTATGGCCTCTTCTTTGTATTTAAATTGTCCTGCTTGGTTCATTTATTCTGAACACAACTCCAGGGCAGCGGAGAACACACTGATGAACAGGTCTTTGAATGCTAAGAGTAGAAAAGGATTGACATTTTAAAGGTAAACATTAAGACTTTTCATCCAGAAGATGCAACAGCTGCTACAGCTACTGATAGAACTTCTGACAGATAGTAGTAAGTGATACATAATGTCAGTTCAAGATGAGAATTTATAACGGTTAAAAGCAATCCACTGAATGTGGACCACAAGGCTGGACCCAGTTACCCTGAATCTGTTGTTCTGGAAAAAATGCCTGCTTAAATGCTAGGGATGATGTCAAGTACCCTGTCAAATTACAGAACAATTAATTTGTGATCAGGTCCCGCATCTACTATGAGAGCTGTTTTAGATTCAAATACCAACACTGAAACAGTTGCTAGAGAAATCGTTTGCCAAGTAAGGCTAGCTAGAGATCATTATATTCCAGCCAAGCCCCTGAATTCCTCCCATCTCTTATGAAAGGGATCCTGCAAAGGCATCATGCAGCTGATGCAGCTTCTCTGCCAGGTGAAGAAAGGTCAAATTTGTAAGTGTGTACAGAGCTCCAGAAACATCACTAGTCAGTGTTGAGCTTGACTGTGGTTAAAGGGAGGCTCCAGGGATTCATATCCCCATGTAGTGTAAATTTTACTCTAAGTCTGACAATTTTCTTTTGCACGTTGGTGTCCAGCTTGTGTAACTTTGACTAAGAGATGCCAGATCAGCTGCTAAATTACTTTTCTGTCATTACCAGAAGCAGTTAAGTTGTAAGGAGATTTGGTTTCAAATAAACCTCAAAATTTTCAATAAGTTTACAGCTTACTTACATTTCCATGACAAAAGGGTTGTATTGAAAGACATTGAGAGAGCTCAATGCCTTGGTACTTCCATTCCAGCCAAATCCCACAATACAGAGACATAGAAAGAGCAAACAAAACAGAAAGAAGGTGAATTTAATTAATTCAAATAATACAGAAATCTTGCACATCAGTTCAGTTGTATATTGCAACAAAGACTCCACTTATTTTTAATCTTCTACCACACCTTCTTTTCCCAGTCCCAATGAATGTATAATTGTATTCATCTTCTCTTTGTAAGAAGCGGACACCATACTATGCAAAAAGTATTTGAAAATAAATAAATAGCAGTCAAAATTGTAAATCTCAGGTTATTGTGATGCAGCTGAGACGTTGCTTTGTCTTTCAAATCTAATAACCTTTGCATTATTTACCTCTCTTAATTTATGGGTATTTGATTTTTTTATTCTCCATTGATTCTGCCTAACTTTGTTAGTCCATGGTATTTTTACCAAAGTGTGAAACACAAATCTAGAAAGATCTAGCTATTATCAATATGAACATAAATTAATTATTTAAAGAGGACTATTTGAATACATAGTTGTCTCAGTTCATGGAGTGTTTTCTTAACCTTTGACACTGGTGTTTAACACAAAGTATTTAATGAGAGCTTCCAAAAGGAGAACTCTCCAGCAGTAAATGTCTCTGGTTTTAAAATAAATGGGTTCAAGGGACAGCAACACTTACATAGTAAGTAATATCTTAAATTATTAGCTACAGCGTATTTTTGTGGGAAATTTCTTTTTTTACACTAATCCTAGTCATTACATAATATTTTCCAGGCTTCTGTATCTGCTTCCCAAATGTTTGTGTTAGGAACAATCAGTTTATCTGATTCATGAGCAATATATGCTGATAATGTTCTTTTATAGAAAGTCTTCAATGTGTTATTCTTTCGGTTTCTGTGGTCTCCTATGAATGAACAACTCCACCACTCCAACTAGCCTGCAGGAAGAGACTTTTGCCATGTCTTTTTTAATGTTTTTCTTACAAAACCACAAACAATAACAAAAATATTTTAATAATTACAAGACAATATTTTTATTTTTTCAAGGACTTAAAAAGGTTTTAAATTTCCTTTCAGGAGCCCATAGCTGGTGTCTGCAAGGCTGTTCTGATACTATATTTTGATTTATTAATAGAGAATAAATAAGACTTCAGCAGCTGAAAGAAGAAAACTGTTATATGGAGGGAACAATATTTTCAGATCTGTACTATTTTCGTACATTCATTTTTGCTTGCTTACTTGCTCTTCTCTTACTATTTTCTTTTTTTAAAAAAAAAAAAAATATATATACAAATATATATACTGACACCACAGAGTCAAGGCTTTTCAGTCTCATTTTTTGGCTCTTCCGTAGCTCTACTCTTGACACTGGCCAGTGCATCAAATGTTTGGTTGTGGAACAACTATAATGGGTTTTGAACAGCATGCAGTCCTGGGAATTTCTCCAGAGGGCAAAATTAATTCTACACATGAGCCCCCTCTCCCTCCCATCCCCCCTACTTTTTAGCTGCATGCTCTGAAGAGCAAGAATAATTTAAAAGTACCTTTGATAAAATAGTATATTATTGCAGCATGTCCTGTAAGTAATCCAATTAGAACGTACCATACGTAAATCTTATAACAGCAACAAAAAGCGTGCTGTTTTTTTTTTTTAAAGCAAACACGCACATTAGTCTGAAGTGTAGGTATTTTAAATGGACTGTTCTTTATAGGTTCCAGTTTTAGAAGCAGAATTTTTTATGCAAATATTGACACCAGCATGGACTGCATTCTTTTCCCATCACATCCACTGTTTTATTTATTTCATGTTTAAGTGACCAGAGCTAAAAAATTCAGTGTTAAACAACCACTTAAATATTAAACTCAGACCTGCTAATGGGAGGTAATTCTGAACACAATAGAAATACTCATATGTGTAAAACTACTTTCACAGAATAAGAGGCTTCGTTTTGCAGAATAAGAGGCTTCAGATTGATTCTGAGCTACAGCAGTTAGTAATTTTGCTATTTTGTTCAATGAGCTGGAGCACCAGTCAGTCAGCTTAAGCTATGGGTACACTCATGGCAAGACCAGCAGTTGATGAAGAGCAGAAGGTAATTTTGCAATATACCGAAACCTATATGCCAAAAATAAATAAATACATTAATAAATATATATTATATATTTTATATATATATATACACATATATATATATCTTGGATAATATATTTTGTACGAGTACTAAGCAAAAAATTCAGTAGAGTAGAAAACTGGAGAAAGAAATTAGGAAGCCATCACTGACATTGTTTTAGGAAATAATAGGAAAAAGATCCATCAAGTTCAGACAAAGAGTGCTAATTCACAAGAATGTGGTTTTCTTACTTAGTAATTCCGAGACTTCCTTATTTAGTAAATTAGAGTGCTTTGCCAGCTAAAGCCTGCTGAAATGGAACTAGACTGAAGTAGACAGCATTTTTAGTTATGTTGCTATTATGAGTAAAGGGCAAATAGCACTGATAGGAGAAAAAAAGGGATCAAGACTAGAAATCACCCAGACCTTCTGACACCATGTAGATGGGAATTATATAAATACAGAGCAAAGCCTCACTTAAGAACAATCACAAATAGAAAGGCAACCCCATCACTTAATAAATGTCTTTTTATTTATGGGTAGAGTTTGATTATCAGCTGAAAAAAAAATAATTAATCAGAAATTGCCCACCATTTCACAGAAGACACTGTCAACATGAGCACTAACCTATTAAAACCAACTGTAAGGAATACAGCAAGTGTAAACCTACAGTTGTATGTGAGAACACCTATTGGAAAAGATCGTTCCAATAAAACAATAAAGATTACATCATCAAAGCAGAGGCAGCCCTACAGGTGATGACAAAAATAATGTCTCCTTCACAGTCTCATCAATTTCATTTGAATTAGTAATTTTTTCTGCTTCTTTCTTAATCAAGATATATTCATTCCCAGAGTACAATCAGAGCAAGAAGGCAAGATAACATTCTTCCTTTCTCAGAAAGTTTTCTTAATGTTAATTGACTACACAGACACATAAATTCTTTATTTTTAATTTTTTTTCATGTACACTCTTTGTGGATACAGCTGAGATGAATAGCTCTGGAAAATAAATTCTTCAGCTTTTCTACACAAGAAAAATACTTGGCATACATTTTTAATGGAGCTTGAGCATCCCTCCTCTCTGACTAGAAGTGATTGGTCTATGGGTCAGAAATCCAGTCTTCTCAACTAAGGCTGCACCAAAAGATTGTCAGTTGTGAAGCTTCTTATCACCCTTGCTTCAAAAGAAACTGGCTCAAGCCACCAACTCATTTTAAAGGAGCACAAACCCATCCTCAGATGGTAATGACTCTTGGTTCATTGCTGACTTAGACTTGAATCAAACCAGTGACCCAGAGTTAAAGGCTGCGTAAACCCTTAGCAATTCACTGAGCCATTCAGGACTTCAGGGAGAGGGGGATGGGGAAAAGGAGTCTCGAAAAAAGGTCTAAAGTTTGCAAAGGATTTACTGGGAGTATGCCAAGCTTTGTCCTCTCATACACTACTAGAATTCACTACTCCTGGTTCCATAAGTAAGATCTAGAGGTACAGAAGAGTAGAATGCAATGACAGATATGAACATTACAAATAGGTATGGATTGAAGCAAAACACGTTTTTCAAAATTCTCCTTAATTTCATGAGGCAAAGAATTTTCAAAGCAAAGAAGTGTCACCAATTTGAAGGACCAGAAACACTGAAATCCTAAACCTTTCATGTGAATAAAAAAGGAACTTTCCAAATCTGCCTTCTAATTTAGTTCACCCTAATATATGGATGGTGGATGTGTTCCATCTTAGCACTGACATTTGACATTCATCTGAAGTAGAACATATATGTGTGTATGTATGCATGCACACACACATGCCCACATACCGATGTATCTAAGTGTAACACTGGAAATATAATCAGTGATTTTACTAACCTTGCAAATAATAGCAATCTCTATCACTCAATAATATGTAGTGTATGTTTATACTATTAAGATTAACTGTATTTTTCCTTCTTTTATTGATTCACCATAATTAATATAAATTCCCTCTTAGATGTTGCTTAATGTCTCTCTTTTACAGAAGTTAATTCTTCTGTATATTTCTTATTTTTCTAGGTGTTCTGCCACTGTAGGCATTTGCCTAGGGTGACAACACTGTTTTGCATTATATGTCATTTTATCTAACCTCAGCATTTCCTTCACAGTACTTTTCTGGATTTCATTTAGAGAGCTAAGATTAATTAGGAAATTTAGACTTTGAAATCTGATATTATTTTTAATTCCTACATTGATTTTTTTTTTTTTTCATTTGTGGCACTGCATGGACCAACGTAGAGTTCATTAGCATTAGCCATTAGCAATTACTGTCTTTCTCAGATTTGTCCCTCTCTCTTGAAAACTGATTCTCCAAATTTTTGGATTTCAAAACCTTGGGCTAGGCTGTCCAAATAATTGCTAAATTCATCAAATTTGCTAGGCTCTGTGAAAATACAGGTGTATTGCAGTTTTAGGGGAAGAAAATCAATAAAGTCATCCAAAAGATGCGTACACAAAGGATGTCTTTCACTGGCCATTAAAGCCTAAAAGGTTCAAACTTCCATGTTTTCAACAGTAACCTTTGGTAACAGCCTCTAAAAAGTGCAATTCTTGTTTTACGTCTAAGGTAACAAAGAAAAGCAAAGTATTCAGTTGGTATTTATTCTAGTGAAAGTTAACTACTGACCTCCCTACCTGTTCTACAGACTAGTATTAACCTTGTCCACAGGAAGGCGGTGATTTTAAGAGTTACGATTTTTAATGGCTTTTGAATGCAGCAGTCTCAGACCACTTACTCCCCAGTGTACCATGTGGCTCAGACTTTCCAGATGGGAAAATGATACCAAGATAAGGAAGATAGCAGGTCATTCTTGGGGCAGCCTTGAGAAAATTGCTGCGAAATGGATCATGCAGGTCTGCAGTACTTTACCCAGCATTTTTCTGTTTTAATTTATCAAGCAAAGGCCTGTTGACATGAAAGTGAAAAAAGTGACTGTGCGGTATGCTCAAAGGCTTTGTGCATCTGCCAGGTGTAAATAAAAAGGTGATCCAGGAAATATTCTGCATATTGGTGCTGTCCATAACATTTTACATTCATCTGCCACATGCTCAAATCCCATTGTTATTTTCAGCTGTAAAATAAATAAAAAATCAGGTCAATGAGACTTGTTTACAGTTTGTTTTAAAACTATTATTAATTCAATCAAACTCGTAGTGGTGATATTTCATCGTCTGGCTATGTAGACCTAAAATTATTTGTCTATATAATGAATTTATCAATTCTTTATGGATGAGATATCTTTGTAATGGGGGTATTACATTCAAATGAGCATAGAACTACTGTTACGAAATTTCCTACTATAGTCCAAATCCACACTCTTGGAAATCTTCCCTAAATACTGGCAGTTCAAGCTACATCTTGTCTTTGTGCAGGTAAGATGCATTTAGGAATCATGAGACTTAACAACATGCATTTCAAGTTGTTCTGTTTTGTTTTCTCTGTTTGAATCTTATGGAGTATAGTGTTTCAAATTTTGTGGCTCTGGTAGCTAGAAACTTACTATTTATTGCAGTGAACCTCACTGTTTGTTGTAATACTACTTCATGGCTCCCAGTGCTATAATGATGAGAACTATGCTAAATGCTGCATGACTAAGAATAGAACCACTGGAGAAGAGCAATAAAGTACAGTGCTGAACATTTTCCTCAGGGTTGAAAGAAAAGATAAGTTTTTCACCTGCTTTTACTTCCTTCTCAGCCTATTGCACACGGTCTTTGTAGGAACCAAGGAAAGCAATGAACAGAGGGAGAGATGCAGACCACAGCCCTTTGCTGTGTATGGGTTATGCTGGTGTTAGTGGCCATGTCTGAGGCAAGAGATTCATGACAGTGGCTTTAGGGAGGTCTGTGCTGTATAGTAGAAAGGTTGGTGAGATGATAACTCATGCATTAATATAGCCAGCCTTGAACAGCATGGGCATAAACTAGGCTGCACAACCTGACATGAGGATGCACACCACTGCTGGTTGGCCAAGGCAGGACAGAAGCAGTCTGTCTGCTGTCTACTGACATAGGTCAGTAGATTTGCAGTAAAGGGCAACTGATTGAGAGGTGGCTATGATTAATTTTGACATAATTTCTGATTATTGTGACTTGCTCAGAAAGGCAACTATTGAGTACTTTATTCAAACTGTTAAATAAAATCTTTGTCAAATTGCAGTCCATGTATTTCATACTAAAAAAATAATGACTAGAATTTCAGTGGTGTAGGCAAGACAATTATAGAAAAACTCCACTGCTGAAAACTTGTCCTAAATGTTTTATCACATCCTAGGTACTAATATATGACAAAATCCTTTTACTCTTAGAGCTGTCACATTTGTGTGAGATGAAGGTTGTTGTCTCACCCACACAGACGATAGGATGACACTTTAATTGGAAAGTGACATTGTTGGGAACATTTATGAATAATTTAGCATGTCCTCTCCACTCATCTTTTTATATGTTCTCCAAGTCATTATTTTATTTATTATTTATTAAGAACTGACATTGTGCTGAGAGCTGTACAGAATAAAGGAGAACACCAAGTCCTTTGCCCTTGTGGATCTTACACAGCAAGAAACATAGAAAGATCTTTTCCATCCTGCTCATAAGATAGTAAACACATTCTTACTATGCTCCAGACTTTTTCCTCTCTTGGAGCTTGCCATTGCTGACAAATATAATAATAACATTAATAATAAAAATACTCAGCATGAGTGTTCTGTTAATCTTGGCTGGTTTTAAGGTTCTTCTTAATCTCTGAGACCTTCATATCCTGCTGTAGTTTGCTTTGCCTCACAGAAAATACACAGATCTTCTTATCTCATTGGACAGTAGTTAATAGAACTTGCTTGGGCTGACATCCGAGCACATCAACAGGAATAATTCTGTTTTTCTTTACAGGGACCTGTAACTTGTTACCCTTCTACAAAACAACAGTGTTCCCAGTGTTCCTTAATTGTTTGCTTACTTTTCTGTCTTTTTTTTTTTTTTTAATTATTATTTTTTTTAATTGCACATACACATTAGCTTGCTTGTGACAGCCTGGATTCAAAGGTTTTTCCTTTATCTTTGCTTGCAGAGCTCTGGCACTGCAGACCCTTGTGCTCTACTCAGGTCTGTTACGCAAACATACAAAGAAGCAATATCAATTCTTTGTGTGATTTGTACATACAGGCCCTTACAGATACAGGATTGACTTGCTAATTTTTATAAATTTAGAAACAACTCTTATCCTGTTACATTTGTTACCTGTATTATCTTGTTGGACATGAAACATATGACCAACTACTGTTGTCAAAAGAATCCTGATTAGAATAATGTGTTTAGGATTAAGTAATTGCCTACAGGGTGATATATTTTCTACACTAATTATGATCTTGTATACATGGAGTTTATGGAGGAGTGAATGAGAATTTAATCTGAATCATCAAACTGTCCAAATTAGATTCAGTTTTGAGGGGAAAATAAACTTGATGTAGGCACAGCAATGAATAGGCAACTATTTGACAATTGATTTTTTTGAATCTTCCATTATGAAAAGAGAAAAAAAGCTATTGACACTATTTTGATCCCAAATCTGGCATTGCACAAGTGTTAACATTTAAGGGGAGATAAATTGCAGTTGCAATTTTTACACAAAAAGCACTAGACTCTCAAACAACAACAAATCAGTGATGGGATGTAAGAGATAACATGCTGGAAAGGAGGGAATTTGCAGGGCCCAGTGAAGTAGGAAGTCTCAGCTCAGTGAGAACAAGATGAATGTCCATGAAGCCTAATTATCTGAGAGTAAAAGGTCATCAAAATCAATTTACAGCATGATGTACAAAGGTCGTTTTCAGACTCAAATTTTCTATGCCCATTTAAAACACAATAACAAATAAAGTGGTTGCTTTAATAACTATGATTAGTAAAGAAAAAAGGCATATCATTGAGCCATCTGTTTAAACATTTGTGCTACCTTAGATTTTATTCAAAACATTGCAATTCATGAGAGGTGTTTTTTTGGAAGGCAGTGTTCCTGAAACAGATTCCATTAATTTTCAGGATCTATAATGCTGACAGAATTGAAAGTCTCACTTTAAAATTATAGTACTTCAAAATCAATAGTGTAGTATTTGTAATTTGTTTATTTTTTATAACATATCACTTCATTATTATTTTTATTTTCAGTTTATGGAATAAGACAGACTAGAGTTCATCACTTTCTTATCTGTGGTTAAATTTCTACCTCAAGGGTGCTGGTTGCCTGTTTTGTTTTGCCTATTTTGTTCTAACATCTCTGTGGCAAAACAACTCTTGTGCAAGCAAACACAGATCTGTATAGCCAGCACAGAAGACATCACAACATCGACAACTAAAATGAAAAGCATACTCAGTAATCTACTTACACTGGTTCTGAAGGTAAATATAATCCATAGTGCAGCAGAAAAATGAGATGATCAGTCAGAAGAGGGTGGCTACCAGAGGGTTTTCCTTATTAAGCTTTTTTGTCAGTTAGTACATCAAAGGTATGGACCCCATACAGGCAGCTGTCATCCAACAGGAACTAGTTGCTAGTCTGAGTATGATCAGTCAAAAGGTGGATAAAGTTCTAAAAATTGTGAGTTAATTCCCTTTGTGTTTGCTTCCTTCTTTTACTTACACATCTTCCCTCTTTTTCTTTCTCAGTTGGCTATGAAGAAAATCATTTGAAATCACTGAAGGACCCAGCTGGCTATGGAGTGGAGAGTGGATAGTGTCCACTAATTAGGTACATTTATACAGAAAGAAATTTCTTCAGCTTTTCCATTTTGTCTCCATTGTGTTTTCCAGGGCATTAGAAGTTCACATGAAAGGCAAGAAAATACATTTTCTGCCCACAAAAGCAGCAAGCCTGCAAGTGCCACCCTGCCAACCGCGCTTTGGTATGGGACCATCTCGTGCAGGTTGCACAGCAACTACATGCAGAGCCCACAGGAAGACCAAGAACATGTGCTCACAGCCACTCCTCTCTTCAGGAGCTTTGTAGACATAATCTCTATTTCTTGATACTTTATGTGTATACCATATTACCTAGACATGGGAGCAAAATAGACACTGAGAAACCTGTTTCTTTCCCATATAATATGCAGTGTCTGTAACCATTAAGTTATTCAATATTAACATGTTAATAGCTGTAGTCATCACACTTCGAATCTTAAAACAAAAGAAGCTCTTTGTGCTTGTATTTGCTTCCTGTTTTCTTTATTCCTGTGGATCTTCACTAAATGGTCTGTTTCGATTTTTTCAATATTCAGCTCAAAACTTCATGCCCTATAGATGCTACTGTCATTTCATTAACATCTTTTTTTTTTCCCCCTACAAATTGAAACAGACCAAATTGTTCTTTATGTTTTTTCAAAGACATTTTTATGAATGAGGTGACCATTACAGGATGCTTCCTTTTGTGTCAGTCATGGAAATCTTCCTGCCAAGGAAATGAGATTCAGCATTGTTAATGGGAAGATTAAAATCCTCAGCATTTATTTTACAATTTTCTAATAATGAAGCAGACTGAGAAGATGATTGGTTGAATGCACTTGGAATAATAATAAAGGGCAGGACAGATGCTGAAAGTTATTTTCGTATTTCTTGTTCTAATAAGTGTTTGTTTCTCATGTCCTTTGTGAGAATTTCCTGAATTAGTGTAGCATTCTCTGAGGGTAAATCAACCTAATTTCCCCTCCTGACAGCTGCATCCTTAATGATACTCAAGGAATAGTTCCAGCCTTGAAATTTCACACCCATGAAAAGACTGACCTGGACTTGACTGGTCCTAGATCTCAGGCAGAAGTTGACTGCCCTGTGTCTGCACCCAGAGCCAGCTGTGGTGGGCTGCAGCTCTGGGTGACACAGGGCCTGCAGGTGCTGTGCCAGACCTAATAACAGGCTGTTGAGAGCCTGTTGCCTCCTCATAAAAGGACTCTGCTTCGACATAAGCGCTCACATGCTTCTAATAGGCTTGGAGTACCAGGTTGTCGCAGCAACCTCCACTGACATAAGAGTTTGCTTTGAGCAGGCAAAGTGAAACAACTACAATGGACTTGTGTTAGGGTCTCAGTGACAAAGAGACAACCAAACTGGGGGAAAAAAGTTGGCTGAGTGAAGTTGGTGAGAGCAACTGGGACATGATCTCACCTCCACTGATGCCATGAAAGGTAAGTCTTTAAGTTGATTGAAGAGCATTAGAAAACAACTTAAAACTACAACAGCAATTTTTACATCACAGTGCATTAAAGCTTGTTAGGCCTTTTTTTTTTTCAGAATACTAGCTGTACATGCTACCCATGACTACTAATGAGTTACGGTACCCGTACCAAATGAGTATCATTACAAGTACTAGCAGAGCATCCTATTTCTTTTCTTATAGAGATCAATAGGAGTTTTGCCTCTGAATTGAAAGACTGTTTCACTTCAGTTATTAAAAAAGAATGCTATAACTTGTAAGTTCTGAGTGCCCCAATTACAGACACAGAAGTAAACAACGACCTGACTTCAGTGCTCCACCTCTGGACAAAGTCTCTCTACAACTAACTCCTGCAGTTGCTGCTGGTGTGCACATCTAGGTCCTGTTGACTGATCGGTACTCATCTCCTATAGAGGCACCTTTTGTAAAAGCCTTTGCAAAAAGTTGGTCTATAAGTCATCTGACTATCGCTTTCCTCGACAAAGCAGGCTATACTGATGTAGTTTGGGTGGAAACAGGCTGTGTACTCACTTGTCTGAAGGATGCCATACACTACCACTGTTAAAAGGCCCTGACTCTCCATGTTATGTGAATTTATTTATTGGCAATGTGCTTGGGCTTCACTTGATCCTGCAATACAGTTCCAAAAAGCTTTTTTTTGGGGGGAGGCGTATGTGCAGTCTTGTGTTCTTCCTTCCTCCCATGTCTTGAAATCTATTGAGGACTTTGGTGTCAGGGTAATAATGCTCTACTTCAAGTATTATATTATGTGTTTTATGAATAAAACATGAATTTGGTTAGCTGAGTACCATGTACTGTTTATCAATTCTGACACAAAACAAAGCCTTCTGTAAACATCATCTTAAGATTTTAGGTTCATCTTGTGTTTAAAGAGAAATCAGGATTGCTGGTGTCCTTGTTGCAGAAGTCCTTACTTGAAGGCTAATTTAACTAGTTTGCTGCCTTTCAACTAAGGTCACTGTGTAACTTCCTGTATCCTGTTTTCTGGTCTATTTCAAGCTTCACATCAATTGTTGACATGGAGTTTGTTGATAAATGTGCTCGAAGAGGACCATAAGCCAATTTGTGGAGCAAATAAGAAGGTTATGAAAGCAATGACGTTGCCAGTGATTTTCAACTCTGTCTCATGTAGGTATCTTAATTTCCAGATAGCTGGATTACAAAATGAAAAGAGTTAATAGCCTTCTTGTTCTTCGTGTTCACCTCCTTCTGTTAGATTTCAGTGGACTAGTTCAATAAAGAGAAAAAGGAATACTGTTCACTAGAAAACAGTTATTTAGGTACAATAATTTGTACTTTATGTCATATTATAATAGTGAGTGTAAATTTTCCTTTGAACCATGTTTTATTAACATTTTTTTTCCACAGAGTTACATCAAAAGACTCTATAAATAAATGATGTGCTCAGCCTGCCAGCTCTTACATGCATACCAATTACTTCTATTGGTTTCAGAACACGTAGTCAGTACTTTAAACAACCCAGATAGTATTGCAAACTGAAACATTCAACATCTCCATCTTGGTGTGCTGTCACCATGCAGAGAATGATTATAATTGGTAATCAGTATCACTGCTGGTAAGTTGAGTGGCATGATGCATTTTATATCTATGCTTATGTCAAACTCAATTAACATTCTAGCACAGTGTATTTCAAAGACACAGATCTAATCTGAGGGAACAATGCAATTTTTTTTTTTTTTTTTTGATGTTCAAAATTCTCAGTTCCATAAAGAGAAGAATTTGAAGCACAAATACATTTATTAATACTGTAGCATTTTTTGGTTTTGTTTGCTAGAGGAAGAGGGGATGAATATGTATCTTCCATCTCAAATTCCTGTTGTAAGTGGGGCACACCAGTGACATGAGAAACTGCAGCAAAATCAGGAATATAAAATGATTGATATTTTTCTTAGTGATTACACACTGCTGTATCAAGGTATGAGATCCATAATGACATTGTGAACTGGTAACAGCTTAATTCTTAAAAAGACAACAACAACAAAAAAACAAACAAACAAAAAAAAACACAAAAAAACCCAAACAAAACAAAAAAAATCTAATCTCTTGAGGCTAATTTTTATTGATTTATTTAATAGTTCACAAACATCACAGTGCTTTGTCACATTCAACATAAATGGGAAAACAAAATCATAAAGAGAAAGCTAATGTATGTAACCTTTTTAGGAGAAACTAGGATGTTAAAAAGGCCAGAAAAAACTGCAACATTATGGAACTCATCATTACTGAAAAATCTTGCTGTCAGCCCCTCACCTCTCTTACAGATTATGCATTTCTCCTATCATCCTTAACATCATTTTGTAATAATATAGCAGCCTTCGTAGCACAGAAGAGACAAATTACACAAAACTTTTAAGACAACAATTAAACAACCCCTCTGGCTGATAGATATTACACAACTTGTATAGAGTAGTCCTGTTGCCCCCCATGGTTGATTTTTTGTATTATCACACAGCTGGTCATAACTTACTGGATTCATCTGTCCTAATGTAAGTGACATCATTTTGCTGGCATGTCTTGTCCGCATGGGCTCTTTTGTATGCAGTAGCTGCATGGTCTTTATCACATTGGTATTCCATTGAGTGACCCAAGCTCTGAAGTTAACAGAATCACACAATAAGTGAAGTTGGAGGAGAACACTTGAGTTCATTAGGTCCAACCCCCCTCCTCAAGTAGAGTCAATTAGAGCAGGTTGCCCAGGACCATGCCCAACAGTGTAGGAAGGGCAAACACCAAAACAAGTTGTTGTTTTGCTCTTCCTAAATTTGGGGGGGTGGGGAGGAGTGAGTCTCTGGGTACCAGTCTTGTCTCTGATTTGGACATATTGATTTTTCCTACACCATTTGCTACAATGATTCCTTTGAGAGTATCAGCATTTGGTAACAGGACAGAAAACTGGTATCTAAGTCAATTACTGTTGCTCATGTTTCTTTGCCTCAATAGACAATTTCAACATGATATTAATTATTTTTGACATTTAAATGAAATATTGTATTACTACTAACACTTTAGAATTCTTAGAAAGAAGCTTTATAACCTTTACTGTATTCAAAATACGTTTTTTCCTAAGTTGCCTGGCTGCAAACCATGGGGAATAAAGTTTGTATTGTATCGTTACAAAGAATTTTTCTCAATGTTAACTTAGCTGTTCCTGAGAGGGGCTAATAACCCTGATGTCGCATCTGGCCACTCTGTTTCCCTGAAAAGCAATTTATTCAACATGGCAAAAGCACTTCTTTAAATGGTGCCATTTACACAGACCACATTTCTATTTATCCCAAGACTAACTCACAATAGCACTGCATAGTATTTTGGCTACAGGGCTGATTAATGTAACACATTCTTAACAGGACTCCAGGCAGTATAGCTCCATTCCTTGACACCAGTTTAGGGTGTACAGTATATTTGCTCAGGGGAAGAAGTTTCTGTGTTTCGAATATTGTTACAGTTTAAATTTAATTTAACAATTTTGAGGATTATTTTTTTTTTTAATTTAAATTCTGGGAACATCTGTACTGTTATTTCTTTCACTTGGTATAGCCTTCATCACCGTGGGAGCAGAATGCACGTTGTACACTGCTCTGCAATAGACCTTTGTAATTGCTATGTACTGATAATTAGTATTCATGTGGCGTATTTACTTTAGTACAGGAAGCTGAATCTGATGTACTATGTGAATACTATTTGATTCTGTGAGTAGCGTTATTAAAAGGAGCATTTGGAGAATAAATATGTGAAACAGGACTTTGGAATCTGACAAAATTGTTATTGCTATAATGTTAATTAAGAAAATAGTAAAATCATAACAACCTATCTTATACCTGATGCACTGATGTCTGGACAGTATTTATTATGTAAAAGCTCCAGCACTACACTTTAAGTTGCAGGTGCATTTACACTCAGCCATCACTGAGAATAATAATATGGAAGATTTTGTCAATCCTTTTCTTGAGTCCTTTCTCCCTCTTCTTTATTTTTCTTCAAACCCCCAAATAAGACAATTTGTATTGAATGAATATTTATTTCACAGTTTATTTCACAGATTATATATTTTATCATATAATGACCTAAAATAACAAAACAGATTACAAGAAATTTTAGAAGTGAAGCAGTGATTATAAAATCATTGTGGTGCAAAAATAGTTCTGGCATCATACGATTTTGTCCATAAAATGAGCTTCTTTGTTTCTTAAAAAACAGCCTTTGAGGATTCATGGCATCATCTATCAGCCTTATCTTTCATTTCCTTTTTGCTTTATCATGGTCTGGATTCATAGAAGATACAGGAAATAATGGTTCACACTAAAACAGTGGCAGAGAAGGTATCCTGGTAACATCTATGGATATTTTATACTCAAATGATGCATTATTTCTGTAACTATTTCAAATTTTCAAAATTACAAGAACTGATCTGTTATTTGACTATTCTTGTACCTATATTGCAGAAAGGTATCACACAGACCCAGCCTTCTTTGCAAGTAGGCTGTGCATATACTTCTGTAGTAGATATTTCTAGTAAAATAATTATAGAAAGCTAATTTCAGTCTGGAAAGCTTTGTGAAAATTATTTCTTTATGCATGTATTCCTCACAAATATCCAACCAAAGGATAAAAATAGTATCATATCAGAGATCAATCTTAATGAAATAATTCTCATACACTTAGAAGCTAGAACAAACACTCATAATAAGTGAGTTGTAATTAATTCAGGAGGTAGATGGCTTTTTAAAGTTTTTGTGACATTCAGCTGACAGTATATTTCACATGTAATGCTTTCTTCACAGAAATTTCCTAAGTGGTGCCAGATGTTCTTCCTCACTAATTGTTATAACTTCTTCTACCTGAACTCTTTTAATTTATACAATTTCCTCTCTGGTACTTAATCTCCCTTTTTTCATACCACCTTTTATTGCAGTCCTCTATTATAATCCTCTTTCTCAGTCGTGTCATAGCCAGCTTCATGTTTTCTTCAACTTTACCTCTGTGTCACACAGATACTCTGAACTTCTCTTTCTTGTCAATTGGCTTCACATTGCCTGTTCCTTTAATGACATCTACAAGCAATTATCAGTTAACTGAGGGGTATTAGTATCTAGAGGTGAATAATTTAGTTATTTTTTAAATTATCATATACTTCAGTACAAAAGTGTGTGCAAAGCATACACAACTTTTCTTTGCTATTTTATTTTGCTTTATTTAATAACTTACTTTCTTCACATCCATGATATAATTATTTCCCTTTTTTTTTTTTTTTTTTTTTTTTGTGATGATAATGTATATGTATCTACTTCTACATCTTTGGGACCTGGTTGTATCTGCAACTTCTGAGCTTACATATTTAATAAATGTAAAAACAATGATCGAACCATTAGCTGCTGTTAGCCATTTCATCCACATCATGTCAAATAAAGATATAAAGATGGATACCCTGACAAAAGACGTCTTGGAGTTACAGCCTCTCCAATGCACTTTCCTGAAGACTTCTGACAGCTAATGACATGATTAATGGCAGACAGAAATTTGAGAGCATTTGTTGGGGCTGGTTTCAGTTCGCCAACAAGGAGTCCACCCCCTGTTTACAACAGCTTCAGGGTTCATGCGAGGGGCTCTCAGATGTTGGTTCCCTGCCTACTTCCATGTGGATGGGCAGAAGACCTTGCCTGCCCTCCCTGTACCGACCTGTGTTTAGGTCAGATGTCTCCATGAGTACACTCATCCTCAAAACACCTGTGTGAGATACAGAAGCACGGTTTTATTTATTTATTTGCTGGGGAAGTTGTATTGCTCACAGTGACCTTGGCTGGGGAGGCCCTCAGCTGCCATTGCAAGGTCACCTAGGAAACATGAGACAGGCAGAAAACAGAGAACAGGGATGCTGAGGGGTTCAATCAGCCATGTGTTTTCTTTTTTCCACCTGGTATGAGGCAGGACAGACTTCCTCAAGGCTTGTACTGATAGAAGTGACAAGGTTTAAGTGGTGGGGGCTGCAGCAGTGTGTGTTGTGGGAGGAGGCCATGGACCCACATGGACTTCATGGCAGCCAGCTGCAAATACCACTGACACAGACAGAAAAGGCACTGGAAAGAAAAACCACCCTAAGCCATGATTGTACCAGCTGGAGAAACACAGGAAGACTCTGATAATGTGTTTAAGAAAGGTCTCAGCTGCTGAGGCTGTAGACGTACTCTGGGGAGTGCATAATGTGGCAAAGGGGTACAGGTGCCCCTGAGGAACTGCAGCCATGGGAAACCTGTACCTGTCTAGGGACACCCCTGAGGGTGTCCCATGCAGGACTTGCAATCCTACCCCTGAGGGTAGCCATGCAGGACCTGCAATCTGTGAAAATAAGGGTATCTGAGAGTGGGGACAGGGGAGGACAGGTGTTCACCTCAGTGTCTGTGTGTAAATGTTTACATATATTTCTCCCTCAACACCTGAATCAGTGGCCAGAAGTTTGTTTAAGAGTAGATTAAGTTAAATTTCCCAACTCAGGACGGCTGTTTGCACCAGGGCTGAGTGCAGCAGTAGAGGTGATGGAGGGGTGTGCAAGGTACAGGCAGCTCCCACCAGAAACCAGACTGCAGCACACATGACACTTGCTGTGAACCAGGCTTGTGCAGAGGCACTGCCTCCACCTCATCTCCCAAAACTCCCATACCCTCTGGAGCCAATGCACTGGTCTCTCAGCTCACATGTCACAGGAGTAAATTCCTGAGACAGCAGCATACAATGTTTAAGTTTACTTAGGAAAACACTGGATTTGATATTTTAATGTTTCCTTCTGCCACAACCTTCAAGCCATTCAGCTTCTCCCACACATCAAATGTCTTTTTTTTTTTTTTTTTTTTTTCCATTAGAAATATCTAAACGGGAGCTGGGAGGCAGGTGGAAAAAATAGCTTAAAGTCAAACATCATGCTCTAAAGTGAAAATATACAGGAGATGATTAAGAGTTACTGGATGCATTATATCCAGCCCCATACAAAATCTGAACCTATTCATTTTGTCTGTTTAAGAAGACCAAGTTATGAAAGTATATTCATCAGCAAACGGCATAATCTTGATCAAAAAAGCTGAAAGAATTCAAGGCTTGTTCTTTGATATACTGCCATACATGTGAGCAGATGTTGGCTAGAAACACTACTGAAGTACATCTGCCAAGAGTGTAAAGGGACTACAGTGGTCATTATAGGCAAGCAGTGGCATCTCTGGGACTGCAAAGCCTTGCTGAACCCTGGGAAGGCAATCATATCAACCTACTAAGTAGTTAATGTCCTGTCACATACCTCTGTGCTCACCCCTATCAGATACCCCCAGATATTCACATTGCCTATGTCTGATGGTCATTCTGGGACTCCAGCAGTGTAGACAAGCACACGGTTAGAAGAGCACAATTCCCTGCTGAAGACAGATCAAGGAATATCTTTAAGACTACAACAGCATAGGAAGTGCAAGGCTATACTGTAACTATAAAAATAACTTCATTTGTTATTCTTTAACAGTGGTCTTTATTCCTTCTTCTGCTCTCTTCATAAATACACTGCATTTTTCAATCACCAAGTTTAGTGATGTTTTAAAGGGAAGACTGATTACACTGTCTGCAGCTAAGCAGAATTTCTGGAACTGCTGAAGGCTGCATGAGCTAGACCCCCACTTAATAGATTGAGTCCAACCTACAGTCTACCTACCCTTGTCACAAACTGATGCTGTCAGCCATTCTAAATGGAAACACATCTTCATAAGCCAAGGAAATTAACTCAAATTACACTCTATGTTTATTTATTACACTCTATGTTTACACTTCTTCCTGCTTTGTGCTAAAATACACCTAAGCAGCAGAATTGCCCTCAGCCCTACTCTAATAACTTAAAAAGACTTCAGTGTGCTTCTGTTCAAATCCTTTTTTTGAAAATAATGTGAATTCTGCATTGGTAAATATACTATATAGCACAGTTAAAACTTGTATTGGCTTAATTTTTAAGTTGCAAATATTAGGGGTAGAATCCCTTTTGAATCAGATAAGGGAATATTCCTCTAAGAGGATTTTAGAAAAAAATATTTTTACAAAATAGCAGAATAAGGAGCTTCCTAGCACTAGCACTACACATAAATACTAAAGCTCATTGCTTGGAGTCTGTAATAAGAGCTAACCACGTGCCTCTTCCTGTGTTTTTCAATATTCCACTGCAGTTTCTCAGCTCTGCCTCCCTTAAAAGAGTTAAAGGCCTCTTGTAGCACTGAAAAAACATCCACTTACTCATATGTTGTATAAACTGACCATAGGCTTGTCAAGTTGACAGGTTTTTGTCCCCCAAAGGAAAAGTGTAGTTGCAGTTTCTCTCACAGTACATAACTGGGGTGTAATAAATGCAGAGAAAGTGGTTCATTCTGGATGCCAGACACACACAAAAATAATGGCTTTCCTGTTCTTGTCTCCCTGCAGACAGAAGACCTCAGCACAGAGAACACAATGTCACCCAGAACCTGCCCAGATTAGCCAATTATGCAATGAGTTAATAGCATCCCTGAAATCTTTTCCACATGACTTTAGACCTGTTTTGGAAATACTATAGCTCCCGGAAGACTTAAACTAAAGAGAAATAAGCATACTTCTTGGGTCAGAAAACAAGTGACATTGAGCACAAATGAGATTAATGAGGTCTGTATTAATATGGAACATCAGTTTATCACCCCAGCTGAACACACAAAGGTAATTTGACACACCAAGATAATTTGTAAAACCACTGTGTTTATTAAACCAATTACAAACAGTTGCACTTGAAAAGAGTAAGGCTTCTACACTCTCTAGCCTTACAAAAGGGAGGAGGCTTCTTCACTTTTTTTTTTTTCCTCCCTCCTCTTTTGTTTTTTTCTTTTTCCTGTGAGGTATCTTGCTGCAAAACAGCTATTAACAAGAGATGATGCAGTGTCTCCTGGGTCATATCATTGTGTTAGAAGTTCTGAGCAAAATGCTTTGCCATCAAACGAGCAAAGTAACTTTTTGATATTATTTAAATTCTATGCGCCGTGTACTAAGTACAATATAAACACTAGGTTTTTGTAGTTTCTAGCCTGTTGTCTCCTCAGATGAACACACCTGAGAATCTCAGTTATACCTCTTTTATAATACATACTTATTTCTAATCTAATAGCTAATAAATCAAGAATTATCACAGAGATTGTTGAAATTAACCAAATAGATGGAATATTGATTTTTAATTAGATTATTCATTTGCATGAGAGCTACTTCAGTGTGCAAAGGCTTGGGTTCTCCTTCTAGTACAGTTAGTTCAATCTTCATGAGCCATGTTTTTTAGGCTTCTCTTGCAGATCAGTTGGAGAAAGGTCAAAACAATGTCTTTGCCGAAGTGAGGTAAACAGAGCTAAGACGCTAGTAGCAACGAGCAGAGGTGTTAATTCACTTTCTATAGTCATGATATAGTTAGTGCATCATGATAATTTAAATGTCATCCTTACAGTGACAGAACGCTGTAGATTCATGTTCTACATATGATAAAGCATAACTTGCATATGCTTTTGCACACTACTGTCACTTAGCAATTATTTCCAGTCCCACATTTGAGTGACTGATTGTTCCTACAAAAGGAAAGATTAATGTTCTGTAATCCTTCTGTTTCGTCTTTCTTTTTTTTTTTTCGTGCACCCGTGTGTATTTATCCAGTTTATCAAGACCATTTCGCATTCTAAAGTTGTCCTCCAGCACTTGCAACTGCTTTTAGCCTGCTGTCATCATCACACATACTAATTATGCCCTACTCCATTATCTAGGTCATTAGTGACTAAAATAGTATGAGATTGGGAGCAGAGCTTTGGGGAATCCCCATATGATTTTTCTCTTCCATTCTTCTAGTAATCTATTAGTAACTACTCCATGTGCTTATGCAAGCATGTGATATTTTCATTAAGTCTTTTTTTCCCTGCCTTATTTGTTGGAATGGAGCTGTGGGGTGGCCTCTCTAAACTTTATAGACCTGATGTCTTGATGCATTAGTAGCTCATGTGGCTTGAAAGCCGTATCTTACTGCTTAGAAGAAGTCCTTGTACTTCTGGATCCTTGCTGGCAAATAGTTTTGTTCCTTTGGCTTCTGTAATTCAGTTATGCTGCTGTGGTTGCCAGTTAGGTCCTTAATATGCTGCTGCAGAATAAGGCAAAGTCAAGAAAAAATATCCTTGTATTTAAAAGGTTTTTCTTAAAAGCTATTGACAAGCTCATGTTACTACCAAGAATGCTTTCTAAAACTTGGTAGTTTTAGGAAACTACCTATTTGTGGTAAATCTGTGCATATTTACTTCAAAAAATTTTAGTTTAAAACTGTGTTTGTGAACACTGTTGTCTTACTAAGAAATAAGCCATTTCCCAGAGATGTAGTGATGATGCAGTTTGTTCATTGACTTTGCTAGCATTTAGTGAGTAGAAAAGCAGAATCTAATTTCAAAGAATAGCTCCATAATTTCATGCACCTACCATAAAAACAAGCAAATTGACACCCTGCCAGGAGTAGCCAGAGGAGATCTTAGAACAGAGTTCATAATGATACTGTTGCCATATTGCATGCCTGTAAATAATTCATTAAGTCAACCACCCTTTTGTTTTAAGCAAACATGAGCAGATGCCTTCCTAAATTGGATGCAGACAACAGTTTTCATCAAAACATTGTTGTAATATGACACTTTAAAAGAGTAATATTTTTCTCCTATTGATTTTTGAAGCGTTATCGACTCCAATAATTCACAGTGATCACTTCTGTAACACATCAAGTCCCTCATTGTTTTTCATCTATGTTTTCCAGATCTCTGCTGTATGATAGATTTCACAGCTAACTGTAGCATGATGGAAAAATAAAATAAATTCACAAGCAGTTAAGAGAACTAAGAAGTTTTGCAGAGGCCCAAAATGTAAGTATTAATTATTTAATACAAGACCAGTAGTTTAGACCTTACATCTCCTTTGTATTTAGAAAATCAGTGAACAGAAACAAGCAGGCAATTAAAAGACAGGAAACAATGGTGTGGGAGTCCAAGCAAAAGGTTAAAGTTAGTGTTTACACAGCTGATGACTCTTCAGTACTCAGCTTGTAAAGTCAGGTCACACCTTTCAAAATACCACAATTACAGTGTGTGGAAGTGTGTAAAATTCACTCTTATCTGTAACCTTGTGTTCTCTTTACCTCCCCAGTGGTGTGGAGAAGACTTACATGGGATTAAGAGGTGGTATTTTACTATTTGCTCTTTCTACTTTGACTTTTACCAGCCTTTCTTCATGTCAACATTTTTCTGTGTACAAGTTCACCTATCATGAGCCCTTCTTATGTGCATTTCCCTACACTGATTTCATTCCAAGTTTGCCTTCTCATTTGCAAAAACTTTAAAACAGGAAATAAGGATGCTGAGTGTATCAAAAATTAAGTATTTCTGTAAATTCTGAAGAATGCAGTGAAGAATCGAACTTCAGTATGATTTTAACCAATATTTTTAAAGTGTGTTTTAAACTTATTACTGTTAAAAACTTGTTGCAATTTGCACACCATTTCAATCAGTAATGAAATTCCATTTCAAGTTTCTAGTAAGTCAGCTTCAAAATCAAAGTTTCTTCTTTAGAAATGGCTATAAGGGCACCCTTGGATAGGTGTTCCATATATTATTTACTAGTATATTAAATGGAGTGTGTAAGTATATTGATTTTATTAATCCAACTGATGTTTCACTACTGCTACAATGATATTTTACATAGTTTGTATGACTTTGAGTTATAAAACTAAAATTCCTTTTCATATGAATTACATAACTTTTATGATACAATCAAGTGTTTAGAAATGAGTTGGGTTGTTGTTTTGCTTTATTTTATTTTACATTATATTACTGTTGCATACTGTGTGTTTGAGTTGGGCCAGTTTAATCTGAAGCATTTGTGGGGGTGAAAAAACCTGCAGTGCATTAGGCCTTTATTTTTATATCCATATCCGTACATCATAATGTCTTTGAATGTCTCTAGTTTTTATTCTTTTTTTCTTTAGCCCACACCTTTTGCCAGGGGTGGGAAGTGCAAAAATGCCATCGATCAATGTCCCAAGCATCATAAAGATGAAGGGTAAAATGTTATTGGAAGAGTCTTAGGATCTCATGTCTGAGAAATTTTTACACCCTTCTAGTCTCATAGGCTCAGTCACACCATCTAGTTATTTTTGCGTTAAGGTAACAGTGCTTATTGTGAATTTAACACAAAGGAAATAATTTATGTGCAGAGCTTCTAGCCTTCCTTCAGTTGTGCTTTATCGGTATAGTCAACATGTCAAAGTGTGGTATTCATTAAAGACATTTTGGTCTAAATTACACCTATAACCATGACTCCTGTGAAGAGCTTATTTCCATATGTGAGTAACAATGTAGACAATACACTCACAGGTGCAAAGTTAATTTAATACTTAAGTATGGTCAGGTTAAGGGCATTAGCAAAAATAAGAAATGCTTTTATATTGAGAAGCCACAATGTTTTTCCAATTATTACAAAAAAAGGTAGATGAATTTTAATTAATCCATAAAATTATCCACACAAAAATTATTCATTCTTACACACTAATTAAAAAAGTTCCACTGACTTAAAAGTATTCCAAGAGAAAAATCCGGTTGCCAGGCTGGAGTACTAGATGGACTGGGTCAACAGCTTAGAGATGTTCTTGAGGGCAGGGGAGTGCAGGGAGGTGTGGGTTATAAGGCCAGTCTTATAACTTTGGGTATAATTAGTTATTTAGTTATTTTACATAGCCTGTAAGCCTGTAATTTACATCAGATCCATGATACGCTGCTTTTTCTGAATGTAACGGAAATCTCTTTCAGAAAGACTTACAGTGTTAATAACCTCCAGCGATTTTAAGTCACAGTCAGTCTTCATGGAAACAGCACAGAGATTATACAAGGCTTTTCCTTTCCCTGTGGTTATTGCCTTATATTTTAAATATAAGCTGTTTGATGGAAATCATAGTGTACATTCACACATGCTCGCAAGGTTATGACTTTCTTCTTCTCTTCCTCTCACCCCCACTCCCTTTGCTCAGACATTACATGAAGAAGAAAGCCTTACCCTGTGTCAGCCAGAACTGAACAAATGGCTTTTGGGTTAAACTGATTCAATTGGGAAGCATTTGGCTTCAACTAGATTTCACTTGCTGTAAGCTCAGTAGATAGTCCTAAACAGTCATCCAAGAATACCCACTTTTAAACAAACAGACAGACAACAAGTATATATAGATGTTCTTAAGCACACAAACTGTTTATTTGAAAATTATTAGTCTCACATCCCAAGTGACCAAAAGTAAAGAACAGGTCCTTAACCTCATGAAGTGTTAGAAGCGTAGACAAAATCCTAACTTTGGGACATTCTCTAGGGAACATGGTTTGATTTCAGTGAGATCAGCATGTTGCCACTGCTCTTTAAATTAGCTCTAAAAAAGAAAGTAATGCTGTTTGAATGTGATATTTTTTTCTACATTGTTATTAACTAAACAAACCACTGTCACCATTTTCTTTTGAAGTGACTTTTTCAAATTAAAGTAGAACTTTTCTAAAAAATAAATAATTTCCTATTAAAAAGTATGCTGCAGCCTTGTTTTTTGTGTCTTACTTAACAGTGTTAGAAAGATGAGTACCTAAAATTAAGGAAATCTTAGCAGTGAGGGGATGAACAACCCAAATCCTTGAAACGTAGTACTAACTTTGCTTTGCACTCTCTTGTCATATACTTCACTTTTTTTGTATGTGAAACTTCAGTGCTTGGCCTTCAGAAATCAGACTCAACCAGAGTACTGACCAATATGAAAAAGCTTAAATTTAGAAAATCTGCGTTCTTTAACTAAGCATAACATGAAAAAATGTGGCACCACGAGTAAGTTTCAGATGCAGCAGCAACTTCATTGTGTAACATGTTTTGGGAATTCTCAGTCTATAACTTACACGGCACAAGCCATCTTTTCCTAGTAAATTGTTCTGTCACACAGAACCACTTTTGATTCAACATTAGGGTGCATGTGTAACTGGGATCCACCGAATCTCTCCTTACACATAAGTTGAAAATATAGCAAAACAGAGTTTCCTTGATCATTTTTCTTAGAATGACTGTAGGATGGGCATCTGTCAATAAGGATGTGTTCCGTATGTGTAATTTTTTGTTACTAGCAGGGCTGTTGTGCTAGCTTGCTGAGTGGCTCTAGGCAGAACTATTAGGAAAGTAGGTGAAAACTTTACCTCCTAGTGACGAGAAAAACTTCTCTGGTTCTTGAGAGAGAGTATTTGCTGACATAGTAAAACTGCAAAACCCTGTCTTGTTTAGCTGAGGTAAAATATTTTGAAGTTTTCTTGGATGTATATATGAGATTAAGTAGATGTATGCTATGCTGAAGCTCTTTAAACACTGAAACCTGAGGTACATCATAAGTACATTTGCCTTGATCTTGCCAATATCCAAGACCAATACCATTTTTACACTTCTTTGGGAAAAATCTCATTTTGTGTTATTTTTCTGACTTTAGCAGCGAGAATAAAAGCAGAATGCTGTGTTCAGACATTAAGGTCACATTCTGTAGCTGGCTTAGCAATGTTACAGCTAGTTCGGTTCTTACTGAAGAACTTGTTTGGAAGACTGTGCTTGGAAGGAAGAATGGACCAAGATTCACACTATACTGTTCCACCCAGGCGATTAACCATTGTCAACCTACATTGATCTTGTATCTCCATTATACCTCTCATACCCTTAAAAAAACCTCAAGAATTTTCCTTTTGCTGTTCTTTAACTATCAGACAAAGCCTGTGATGTGAGGTACTTTGTTATTTTTTCTTGTAAAGACAAAAACATTTTTTGTTTTGTGAAGACCAGTTGCCCACTTCTTGTTGTAGTAATCCCATTCTTTCTTCCCTGACCAGGTAGTCCTCTGAGGCTCAGTAACTTCAGACATCTGGCTGCCAGGTTCCAGCAGTGACCAGGGGAACTTGTGCTGACTTATCTAAAGCATGTTTTCTTCTCAAGACAATGTGCTCTAACACTTCATTACTGAAAAATTATTATTGGTTTCCTGAAGGTTATTACCATCTGTGCATTTCATAGCTTGTAGAAATGGAAAGATGGCCTTCTTGTGGGTCTTAGTCTAATAGTTAGGTCATATTTTTTCAGAACTAAATGCGCCACAAATGAAAATTTACAAAAGCTATCTGTGACAAAAATGCTAGCAGAATAGTCACTGTAGTATCTGCTGGTATAGCTAGAGTAGTCACTGTGGTATCTGCTAG
This sequence comes from Nesoenas mayeri, assembly GCF_963082525.1. Lineage (NCBI taxonomy): Eukaryota > Metazoa > Chordata > Aves > Columbiformes > Columbidae > Nesoenas > Nesoenas mayeri. Next base: position 47,993,308 of record NC_137542.1, on the reverse strand, counting down.
TATTTTTGACACAGATAGCTTTTGTAAATTTTAACTTGCTGTGAAATTAATATGTAAGACCTACACATAAAAACCTATTGCCCTAAAAGCACTTCTTCCTTTCACAGTGGTGAATATCTGACACATATCAGGAATAATGTTGAGGATGCTGTAAACATATGCGTATGTAATAATGTGTATATATATATATACACACACACACCTTATTTCTGCAATGGGCCACAATCTGTCCCGTTCTGAAGACTGTTTTAAGTCAGTAAACAAATCATTAGAAAGCAAGAGCAAAAAGGAACTTTTTTAACACTGATGAGAGAGTTCTTCCTCTAGTTGTTCCTATAAAAATCACATCAGTCCAATAATTTTGCTGGCTGAATCATTCTTCACTTTACATCTCCACTTAGCAGTATTGAGTGTTTTCCGCTGCCTTCTCTTAGCTGATGAAGGAAAAGGCTTATGTTTATATTTTCAGCTTCTGCAAAACAATAGGGTACTATGGCTTGTTTTCCAGGAGAGAAGCCATGCCAAACATAAGAAGGGGAGAGTGAATACTGCATAAAAGAGTTGCCAATCTCCCTTCCTGTTAACTGGCAATGTGGTATGTATTAGGATATTAAAGCAGCTGTAGTAAGAATGGCAGATGTTCTTAACCTATATTTGATTTTAATTTCCCATATCTACAAATAAATGTGTGGAAAAGTTTTGGGGTTTCCTTTTGGCAGCTATGGTACATAAGCTGTCCTAAAGCAGTATTGGCTTTTTGCAAACACCTTGGAGCTCACATCTAGCACAAAAGCTGCCAAGATGCCTTTTTTTTTTTTTTTCTGTTTTCCTCTCTCATGAAACTAAATGCCTGACTATTGGGCTGAAATAGTTTCTTCTTCAAGGCTGTAGAAAGGGAGGTTATTTTGCCACTGTTGCATGAAGAATTCTGAACAGCTGACTCATTCATGCACTGACTTAATGGGTGTAACTCTTTAGCACAGTACAATTATCTTCTGTATCACTGACAGTATTTATCTTAGTCCTGATCAAGCTGGTGCAACTTTCTCAGTATAAATACGATCTATTTTAGAGCTGCAGAAATTTTGTTATACTAACTGCTAAGGCAAGGAAAAACAATTAAGGTGGATGAAAGCTTTCATATCTGGGTCACCTCTGGGTACAGAAATTCTTTGTCCTTGGGTTACATATAATGTACTATTTTACCTTGAATTAGCATTTACTTTGTGGTAGTAATATATCTGGCCTTTTGAGTCTCTGTAAATATGTGCATCTGAACTGCCCCACATGCAAACTGGCTCCATGACAGGATATGACTCTTTAGCATTGTTTATAGTGTACTACACAGCTTCAAAGCATGTCTCTTGGTTAACAGTGTATAGAACTTTTCATTCTTTATGTTGCAAAACATTCCATGCATCCAGAGCATCATTTTTCTAGGTTGTTTGTGATGTCATCATGTGTCCTGTCTTGTTGAACTCCTTTTATCTGTATCTTTTGATCTAAAATTTCATTTCTTGTTGCACTTTTCACTTAAGCTCTGGAGACCAGGGCTTCTTTCCAGTTGCTTCAGATAATGTTTACAGCATGGTCCTGGATGTTGTGCTGTGTGTATTGACTATCTTCAAAGCAGAAAACAAAAAATAGCTACCCCAGGCACTGGACTAGAGACTCATTAATGTGTATGCAAGGAAGGCCATGGTGATTTAAGAGTAGTAAAGCACTGCATGCTGTAACCCTTTAGGCTCAAGCTTTGTCTGTAAAATTTAGGAGTTTGTATGACCAGCATGAAGTGCTGCATAATAAGGCCAAGAGTATTGAAACACTTTCTTTTGTTGTTTGGTTATTGTTTTTGTTTGTTCAGGTTTGGTGTTTTTTTTTTTTTTGTTCATTTTTGTGGCATTTTTTTGTTTGTTTTGGTTTGCTTTGCTTTTAGTTTTGGTTAGTTGGTTGTGGTTTTTTGAGGGGTTGTTTGTTTGGATGGTTTGGTTTTATTCTGCATTTCGTCTTGCCCTTCTACTGCCATTTCCACCTGGGTGTTCTAGCTGTGAAAATATAGACTTAGTAGCATTCTTGCAGAATACTTAGTATCAGTTTGCTTTTTTGCCAGTCTTGGAAATAGAAAATGAAAATAAAGTATTGGAAAGAAGTCTGCTGCACTTCAGAAAATCACAGGGCTCTGTTCTGTGAGAAGGAGAGACTGAGTTGGAGGGGGTGCACAATAAGGAGAAAAACATAATTCACCCTTGATGTAGTGGGAGAGGTAACAGGAGAGCTGCCTTCATCCGCTGCGGAGTCTTCTACGGTATTTACAATATTCTCTGCTCTACCTGATGATAAATCTTTTTAGCCACTCACGTTGTCATCTAATGGCCTCTGCTAACTTTTCTCTCTCTTTATGGCTTTTTGGGCATACATTCTCACCTTCTTCAATAACTTGAAGCTGAAGAAGAAACAACAAAAATATATAACAGATGCACAAGTGTACTGTGGGGATGGATGTCTTATGAACACAGAACTGTCATCACACTTCCATAAGCACATTTTTACTGTCTCATTCATCATGCATGTGTGGCTTTCTGGCAGTACACTTGCTCCCAGTGGGGTAAATTTCTATTCTGAGTCCAAACTTGCCAGATACACCTTTTTTCAGTGCACGTTAGATCTTTTCTTCCATTCTGAGGCTTCAGATTTCCATCTCTTGTAAATGATCTAAAAAGCATTTTTATACCCTACTTGATATGTTGCTGAAACTTAAGGGTAGTAATAAAATTTTCACTACCTATAGCCTTAGAAAGAAATTCAAGGTCATTTTGACAGTGTTCAGAAACAACTGAAAACTGACAAGTTTGTAAAGTCTGTGAGATTTACAGGAGAAATTTATTTTTTTTTTTTTTAAGATTACCAATACCTGTACATAATTGAGTTAGATATAATGACACATCTTTAGTTTTGTGTGAAGATACTTCAAATGGAAAACTGAATTATATAAATGAGTAGATCGTTATAAAAGTGCCTGAGTAACTTAAGAAGGGATGGCAGCATGCCAGTCTGGACTGACATACACCAGCATAACTGCAGGAGAAAACCTTCATGACTTTTCCTCAATTGTGATTGTCACTTCTCTAAACCCATTTTCAAAAATCTTCAGAAAGGTGAACTCCTTATGGAATAGAGAACTGCTTTATAGAACTCCTAAGTGCCACAGCTTTACTCATGGGGAGGTGTTGATGTGTATCCTGACCTTTTCTTTCTCTGGGATGATTTTCCCAGTCTTGTCTTTTCTAACTACTTCTAGTGTTTAACTATCAAAATGGCAGAGGAAGGAGGAGATAAGAATCTCCTCTCATTGATTTGATCTATGGTTAAAAGCATGATTAGGGAGAAAAAAATGTTTATTGTCTTATGTACTGAAGGGTTTTCACCACATGGAAGTATATGGAGTTCTTTCAAGTAACACAAGAATGATGTGCATTCTGTTGCTTTCACTGCAAGAATTCTCAGGGTTATTGTTTTTTTTATGGTCTCAGCAAATCTATCAGTTTCGGTAAAACTACTCTAGATTTCCTCTAGAGAAAAAGAGACCACAATATTTCCTAGATTTTTTGCTTCTTCTGAAGTTTTGGTGTGTATTTGTAGCTAATGGAGAAGAGGAAGGTGGCATACACCAAACAGATAAGATGCTAGCTGAGATTCTGCTGTTGTTTTTACTGTTGAGCAACCTATAGTAGGATACTTTCTCTGTCAACTTTAGCTGTATTTATAGGAAAATGTGAGAGTTTTTATCAGAGTGTTGTTATGTGAGTTTATGATATGCTTCTCATTAGCAATGTCTTGGAGGTCTTTCACATGATACAGGGAAATACATATGCCATGCTACCTTAGCTACTGCTGCATTTGCAACTCATTGATACAGTTTCTGGAGGTGAATTAACAGGGAAAGCTTTCTGTTTAGATACTTACACATTTTTAAGAATAATCCTGTAAAAAGCTTTACTGTGCTTGCCAATGTAGACTCACTCTAGGAAAACTGATTTCCCTAGGTCAAACATCTGTTAAGGAAACAAAATCCTACAGCAGTGGTGATGTAAATTCTGCAGTGCTTCACAAATGTCCACATAACATGAAATGGGGAACAGAGTTTGAAACAGGTTCAAAACAATGTTTTAGCTAAAGGAGACTTGCCCAAAGGATGTAGAAAACAAAGGGGAAGTCTGAAACGAAGCAGGATTACCACCATAGAAAATGTTCCCCAAACATATGAATGTAGAGAAAGGCAGGAAAAACTTAAAATTGCACACCTTCATTTGAAACACGAGAAATATCCTAGATGAAAATACTTTGTGTGTTGGAAACTTTGACGGGGTGGGGGGAGTGGGGTGTGTGTTGAAAAAGTTACTGAAATTATAAAAATGATCCCGTTTAAATGAGTTATATTGCTATACCAAATAATTAAACCACTAAAGCATGTATTAAAAGCTTTTGCATCTCATCTTTCTTGCAGCCATGTTTACGTGATTCTTACCTGAACAAAATGACCAGAAGTCTGTCATGGACAGAAATGTGATTAAAATTATCAACTTTTATCACTCTATATCATGGTCAAAATAATCTATTACACATCACTTTTATATTCTGTTAGACCCCTGCAACAGGAATGCTGGTGCTTAAGGAAACAGTCCATCAATCATAGCAGGAATACAAGGCTTTTAAATGGAAAATTAATTTTAGTACAGACTAGGATGCTATCTCCGACACTGTGGTCTCTACAAAGGGGAGATCAAGCCATAATAGAAGCCATCAACCCCAAATGGACCATTTAATCATGTTTATACATAACTTGCATATTAAAAAGCAATATCCAATGTTAATGGCTCAGATATAAAAATGTCTTAATAGTCAGTAACTGACTAACAAATACTACAGTAATAACAGTTTAATTTGAAGAATTCTGACAGCTGGTTGCCTTGATGAGAGCTGTTACCAGGGAGCCCTAGTCCCATGCTGAGAACATCCACAGTATGCTGATTTATAGCAGCAGTGCAGAACTGTTTAATGTCAGCACCTCTCAGCTAAAGTAATAATAAACAGGAATGTTATGGTTTATTTTTCTGTATGAATTGTTCAGGCTCTGTATGGTAAGCACCAGCTCAATAGGGGATAATAGCTGCCATTCCCCAGGGAGCTGTAACTGAGGTTTAAACATTTTTATTGGCAAGGTTGGTATATCAAAATGAATCCAGAAAAAGTTGGAGGTTTTATTCTCTTTTTTTTTTTTTTTCTTCCTTTTACTTGATTTCTCATCCTGTTTTGGCAAGCAAATACAATTCTTGCAGTTATGAAAGCTTCTTTAGCTTTCAACTGCACTTCTTTTTTGTAGTTTAACTGCCTTCCCTTCTTACGTTTAATGTTGTGTGCGAATTTACTATACACATCATCCCTGTATAGCTTTTTCACTCCTTTCTCTGTCCTCTGCCCTAAAATTTGCAAATGTGAAGTAATTTTGTAAATGTAAAAGGTTTGAAAACAAGCTGCTATAATATTTGTGAAGAAATGTAATTCATTTAATTTTTTAAAGCAAACTTTCTCTTTTTTTGTTAGCTTAATTTACAATGTTGTCACTTTTTTATACCTGTAATTTTGAAAAAAACCAATTCCTTAGTGGTGACACGTGAGAATATATTTTAGTTTAGCCTGCTGTCTTGGATAAGTAGGCTTCCAAACACTATGCAAGATTCACTGCAAGCTAGGTAGGGGGAGAAGTCTTTTCCCAAATCTTTTCTCAGAGAACACCAATACTGATGACTCTTACCTCTTAAGCACACGCTGCATTTGGTAAATGTTGCCAGATATTTGTAAGATTATTGCACTGTTATTCTTTTCTTCCCTTTGCACTGTGACTTTTGTTTGTTTGGAAATGTAGATAGTGGATTAATAACTGGCTAAAAAGCCGATGGATATTAAATGTTTTCATCCTCAGTGGAAACTGGTATATTTCTTGAGTACTGCACCAGAGTTCTGCCAAGGCCCACTAAGGGTCAATTCGTAAGCTTGATTCAGAGATTAAGTAACTGATTTATTTATTTATTTAGTTAGTTAGTTAGTTAGTTAAGTCTGTGATTGTACATCTCTTTTGCTTTACTACTAGTTTTTGTTTTCTGACAACGCACTTACTTTACCTATGTCACAACTACTACACTTCTTGTCAAATGGATATTTGAGCATTCCTGGTTTATGATCATGGGACACAAACTATACAGTAAGCACATCAAGGAGTAGCTAAAACTACATCTATCCTCACACTAATGTGCCTTGGTAAATGTAAGTGTGGAGTAGGCAAAAATAATACACACACATATATCCCACATACACACACTCCTTCACACCTCTCTCCAGGAGGGTATAGCCCAGGTATTCCAGCAGGAGAAAGATTCATTAGAAGTGAAAAAGCTAATGGAAAGAGATGAAAAAAAGAAATGTATACATGAGATGTATATATGAGATAAAGTAAAATCTGAATAGGAAAAAAATATATGTTTTATGGTTTATGTAAGATACAGTACATCAGTGAAACATGCCTCTGGAAAAACATTTTTCCTCTTTCTTAAAGGTGGATGTAACCTGGATGCAATATCAATGCAGATGTGAGCAGAATAAGAAAAGCAGACTACTCCAGGAAGAACCATCCAGGATGTGTCTTGAACTGGGGACACACTTAAATAATTTTGCAGAACATTTCTTTGGGGAGGGGATTCTCTTTGAAATATTTTTTGGAAGGCAGAACAATATTTCATACGCATCTATCCGTAGTTTGTGCTATTTTGGAGATTAGATTGGCAAATTATCCTCCAAGGATGCAGGACTGAAATTAATGATAAAGAGACTTGATCTTTATCTTGAAATAGATGGCAATTTTCTCAATTCTATTTCTCTACTTTGAGTGCTGAAAGCTTGGAGGACTTTTTTCTTTTTTTTTCTTTTTCTTTTTCTTTTTTTTTTTTCAGCAGCTGAAGGGGCTTTGCTGTTCATTTTTCTGTTAATTGCCATACCACTAGCTTTGGACAGTGACCTGGAGAGTCCATTTTGTAGCAACAAAACTGAGAAATATTGTGTTCCTGTTTTGAGAAAATCTGCTGGCAAAACTGTCCATGGGAACCTCCTGCAGCTGTTCAGTAAATTTGACCTTTTTGTCAATTTGTTGTGGGTACAGGCAGTAAAACTGATGAGGTCATCAATTTGACTTAACAGCTGCAGAGTTCAGAGAGTTTCCGGTTCATGGGAAATTTTAAAAAATATCTGTTTTGGACTCAAATCAGGCCAAAAATATACAACAGGAAAAAATAATCCCATCATTTAAAAATCATCTTTTGTGTGGGATCCTCTTTGCTGAATTTCCAGGAGAAAATTCCCATGTTCTGTGTATTATTTACTGTATGTAAAAACTGTCTGATGAAAATTGATACTAGAGTTCAATGTGTTGACTTTTTCATTTTTGGTAGAATCTATGGCTCATAATTTGCACTTAACCTGTGATGTGTTGTTTCACTTTGGAATTCCAGTTTGCTTCTGTTTTCTTTAGAGTTTGTTTTCACTGTTTGGCTGCCTCAAGTTCAAATGATCAGAAGTAAAGCCTTTAAATCTTTCTGAACATTAATCTTCAATATTACCATTCCACGTATAAATCATTGGTCATCTCATGGAGACTATTAGCTCACTTATGCAACAGATCACTTTTAACTGCATCTTATACTTGTTTTGTGTTTGTATCTACTTGTTAACTCTTTGTCTGGCTCATATACATAACCTTAATAGAAAGTGCAACAATTTGAAGGTCACAGTTTGATTTGAAGACCCCTATAAAAACTTCATTTTGAGGTGACAGGATTACGGTATCAGAGAACTAAGCCAATAAATGGATCACACAGTTGTTTTTAGGTGCACATTACATCACAGTCCTGTTAGCTAGAACTGGTATAATATTTGTCTATAGCTTTCTGAAAGGCAGTAAGTCCATAAATGCAACATGACCTTTTATCTCTAGCTAGTAACTAGCTCAGAAAAAAAAAAAAACAAACAAAAAAATCATAGCTATAATTAATATGATGGCTGTCCTAAAACTATGAGGAGCAATTCAAGTCAATTTAAAGCATTTTTCTTCAATAGTGGCACAGATTAAAGCTAATGAATGATTTGAGCTATTTCTGAAATCACAGATTCTGCAGCCAACAAAAGCAGTTTGAAATAATCTTGAAATCAAGCTAATGGAGTAAAAAACAGCAAAAAGGAACTTAACCTTTGCTTGTGGATTGCACTTTTGGCACCATCTCTATGTTATTCCCTTGTTTTGGAGCTTCTAATGGCAACTGCAGAAGGAGAGTAGGAATTCTCCTTCCCTAAAGACATATATTGGCTTCTCCAGATTTTTACAGTTTTCTCTGAAATATCTGAGATAGGTCACTGGTAATGGGGCAGCAGCTTCTATCCAACCAAAAAAACCTTATCTATCTTCCTCTCTACTCAGAACTGAAAAGATGAACAGACTGAAATCAGAAAAGGTTTTTCCCATGCCTGAAGTTTCTAGGGAGTACTGGCAATCTGTGAACTACCTCTGACTGGTTTGAGAGGCATGTGCTCCTTTCCTACAAAAGCAGCCTGGCTACTACAGGGCTTATGAAAGTGGTGATATCCTTTGAGTTCTCCTTCTCATTTTTTGTATGGCTTTAGTTGGTTGGTTTGGGCTTTATATCAGTTGTTGCAGAAAGTTACTGGACTGTCAGAAAGGGTTTTGTGGTACGTGTGCACTAGATGTTGGTTCCACCTAACTTGCATGATGGTCAGCTTCGAGTTATCAGGGAAGGAAAGATTTGAATTCAGTGATCCAGGTAACAGCTATCAGCCTTGTGTTGATGAGATCCTAAATATATACAAGACCATTTATTTCCCTCTGTTATATGCACTTCTTGCTTTTGCCTTGGAGTATTCAGAGGGTTTGTTGCTATTTATTTTTCAAATTTTCTGTAATTAGTACACCTTTCCAGATCTTACTGACCTAGCAGCAGATCTCTGGGGGTTATTTTGCTTAGAAAGCGAAGGAAAATATTTGGAGTTAGCATCTCTTAGGCTCATTCCATGTTAACTCAGACTCTTAAGTAGAAATTTTCACTCTTATGAAAGCAAGTGAGAGTCTGTCTATATAAGAGTTGTCTTCAAAGCAAAAACAAATACATCATATCCAGGCACAGATAATTATCTCTTCTAAAGAAGTGACAGGATACACACCGCTTGTATGTATGCTTGCATAAATCAGTATGTCAATTAAAAGGAAAAAAATTAGAAAAAATAAATTGCTTTTGTTTTCTTCCCATTTTATCATTGGCAAAAGACACTCGTGGTTGAGGAAGGGAAGAGAGGAAGGCAGTCAGTCAGTTTGCAGTGGTAAGTTGTATACAGTGGCAGTACAAAAATGTACCTTTATTCTTCTTGTTCTTCAAAGTATTGTTTTGATTAAAATGTCAAAAATGCCCAAGGGCTTACTCTGTGCTGAATGGACTATGCCATGTCTGTGTAAGGAGTGACTTGGTTGGCATAAACTGTTAGCCGGGTGGTGGGATACTCAGTCTGTCAACTACCCTGTTAACTCCGGTCCTCGTTGCAGCTGTGGCCCTTGAAGGAATTAGTTGCATGATTGACTGACTGATGATGATTGACATCCATGTACAATTAACTCTTTAGCTGCAGCCACCAATGAAGGTCATCCCTATTTTTTTAATCTGCAGTACAGGTATGCTGTTATTTCTGTGCCAGTGAGCTTGCACAAAGTAAATACGATTAAGCTGTTAAGTGGAAGTCAGAGCTGTGAGATATAGGGTTTTCTCTTAAGTTTAGGATCATTTCTTGTACTTTGAAGGAAAGAAAAATAAGTGCCACCCTTAAAATAGCTGAGCATCTAGGGTCCAGTTTCTAGCTCTCAAGACTAGCATTATCCTTGAAGCTTCTTTGAAGGGTAACAGAATCTGACATGTGCAATGAAAGTGCTTAGACCCAGTGCCATTGAATTAAGAAGGATCATGTACAGAATTGTTGCAGGTATTTCACCTTTCTTCTTGAGTTGCTCAGAGCAGTGGGTGGAGATGTATTGCTTCCCTAAACTGTTTTCTTGAGGTAATTCTTATCAGAGGAGCAGCAGTAGTCCAATAACTGTGCCTATCAAAAATGACCATATTCAAGCTTTGTATAAAACATAAGGCCAGAAAAAAGTATCTTGGGACAGACTTTGAAAGTTTATGGTACTAAAAAGTGTCAAAAAGATCCTTTTAATGCGTAGATAGAGAGCAAATCTAATATATCTAGATATTTTCTCTAATCAAATTTCAGGTGCACCACTAATAAGTATTAAATAATAACCAAGCCTCTCATTGTAATAAATATCTACCGATAGCACCTCAGACTTCACATGAAAACTTTCATCTGAGCTGCTAAATTCTTATTCTTTATTAGAATTCATCTTTAAGAGATTAAACACTAAGAGACCTAATTTGGAGACCCATTTTACATAGTGAATTTTCCCACTTAATTCATGCATGACCTGAGTTGTTTAATTTGTACTTCCACTTATGTCTTGTTTGAAAGGCATAGGATCTCCTGACTGGGTGACTTTTATGTTTGGGGGCCTGTGTTTGACCTGGTGAAGGCAATGACTGAATTCCAGTTGTCTTCAGAAGAAAAAATAATATATAGATTTGTACTCCATTTTTGGTATGCTATCCTAGGAATGTAGTCAGAAGACTTCTTGTTAAGAGAGTCCTTATGGTAAATTTAGCTTCTCATCTACAAAAGGTTTCTGATGTTTCTCATGCACAAAGGATTCATTGGATGATGTAAACTGAGAGCGGTAGCCTAAATCCGAACAGAGAATCGAAAACTTTCATAAATGCCCCTGTTTTAGCACTTTTGGCCAAAAATAGATCAGTAGCTTTTTGAAAAATGTAGCAAAAAGAATTAGGTATTGCTGTGCTGGGTATAGTGGGAGTTTATTCTGGATTTAAATGTCATTTTAGTGAACGTCCTATTTGGATACAAGGTTGGTGAACTGCTTTTCAGAAATTAGTAATATTTAGTAGGTCCCAACTGATTGCGAAAGATTTGGCATGAAAGGCAAACAATATAATAAATACTGTCTCATCATTTAACTATAAAGCACCTACTAAAAAAATTATGTTGGACTGCCATTAATGTATTTAAAATAAACAGTTTGGAAATAATATGAAATTGACCATGTGTGTTTACAGTAATATTTGCAGATTAAATACTTTTTACTAGTACTGCTTAACCATGTGGAATGAGGAAAAAAAATTTTGCAATTATTTGTCTTCTGGCTGCTAAATGACATGTGTAATCTTTATTCATTTATTTATTTATTTTTAACAATACTTTGTACTTAAAATGGTAGTATCTTTGTGCAATTTTCCTGTTGGTTACAAATGACTAAACTAATGTGTGGTTTCATATCCCAAGTTTTGAGTAGCTAGATTCAGGCAGAAGAAGTTGCTGAAGGTGGTGTTTGCCTGCAATATGAGATGCACATTTTCATTCTGGCTCATTGGAAGTTTACAGCCTGGTAGTGGAGAATGTATTGACAGCTACATCTTCTAAAACTGGATTCCAATAAGACTTGCATGTCCCAGTAGAAAGTACTTCGCCTTTCTGTAATATTTTTCCCATGACTTGTAGGATGGTAGCTCTCATTCTATGTCAAATTATGAGTATGTCATACTTGTGTGACTAGAATAATTAATATATTAAACATATTTAATGCATATTGATCATATTAATTAACCTCTAATAAATTTAAAATAAGTTATATAGGAAATATCTCAAAAGAGTGGAATCTCCCAGGAGTATTGGTCAAATTCTGATCCCATTCCAGCTTCTAAGAATAGGTTCATAATATAGGGTTGTGGGAATTCCAACTTTATTAGCCATATTCAAGCCCTAAAAAATATTGTTTAGCCTCACCTCCTGGCTTTACTATGAGAATTGACCTCAATCTACAGTAAAATAGAGGACAGGCTGTCATGTGCTATGTCTCTCAAGATTTTGCAAGGAAATATGAAGTTGGGTCAGAAGATGGCAAGCCTGTTATTGCATTCCACTAGATCTTGACAAACTATTTTAACAATAAAAGCGAAAAATGAAAACAAATAGTCAGGTGAGACTTTTGGTACTGGAGCTATGTTTGCGGTGTATATTTAGAGATGCCAAATGCATGAAGATGTCATAAAGTGACATCCTTTTCTTCCTAACCTTCTGTAATTCATACAGTATTCAGCTTTTCACCTAATACATGGTGAGGTTTGGAAAGTCTTTCCCACCTTACCCTCTAGGTGTGTTTTTTGGAATCATGAGAAAAAAATTGTATGTTAAGTAACTCATTTGGAGTAGGGTCTGTGGCCTTTTTTTCAGACTTTGAGGATGGTGGTTGTTTTGGGGTTTGTTTTTTGTTTCTAACCATAAAACTTGAATTGCTGGAACTCCATAGGGAAGAAAAGCTTTTTCTAGTGCAATGACACCTGTTTCTACTGATTGTTACTTGGTTTGGCTTCTTGCTTTATGTTTGTAAGATCAAATGGTGCAGTATCTCTGCTTTTACAGCAGCGTTGCTCTGTTTAAACAAGGTTAAACACAGGCTCTTCATAACAGGAATAGGTTTTTTTGTCTGTTTGCAGATCAGTAGCCCAATTGGGTGTCACTGGAAATGGCTACAGGCAACCCTGTTGTAATAAATGCCACTTTGAACCTTGTATAGTTAAAACAGATTGTGCAAACAGGCAATTCAAAAAATAGTATACATAACCTTTTTAACTCAACTTCTGGGGTTTTTTTTAAGATTTTTCAGGCAGTGAGAGAACTTTCTATTTTCTGTAATATGCTGATTTTGGATGTTTTCCAAGTATGAAATGGTATTAAGTTGCTAATAGAGTGAGTATGTTTTTCAAAAAAGGCAATATTTCAGCCCTGTGGCAACTCTATCTACAGTTAAAACTAAGTAGCTTTTGTATACATGGCAAAATTAGTGTCTCAATTTGCCTTTCTTACAGCTTTTCCTTTCAGTAAGAACTTGTAGATCATGAGTTCATGCAGAGGCTATGGAAGAAATAGTAGTGGTATATTCTGATTAAAATAATTCAAACGTACAACAAAGGGAGTTGTCTGCCTCTGGAACTATTTTATTTTTAACTGTTTCTGGGAGATGTCCAGCTTCATGCCCCATAGTGACATACGTCTGGAATAACCCTTATTGCCCCAGATCCATTCAGACTTTTGAGAGAAGGATACTACTCTTCCAAAAATTACTTCTACCTAACCAAGTTTCACCTTGAGCCTTATAGTTTTGTGGATCCAGATCTTGCTCAGGATACATAACACTTCTCTGGAGTGGTAAAATTACTCTCAGCAAAACATGTGTTGGCTTTATTATTCACAGGCTAAATTAGGACCAGAGATGAAAGACAAAACAGAACAAAATAAGAGTCAGAGCTGAAAGGAAAGAGAAATTAATATTTGAGTAAAAGATGGTAAAGCTTACAAAAAGGAATGCGGAAAAAATAGGCAATTTGAGGAAGACAATACATTTCCAAAGAGAAAACAGTATAGAGACAGCAGCAGAGGGGATGAGAGGATGAAGTGTAAGGCTTAAAAATTTTCTCTTCAGAGGGAGGGGGAAAAAAAAAAAAACCAAAACCAAGAGAAGTTAGCTTATGTGGAAACATATTTTGTGTTAACGTGTTGTTCACTGCAGGTATGCCAGTATTACAATGCCAAACCAAAAAATACATAATCAAGCAATCAATTTATATAACACCTACGGAAGATTCAGAAAAAAATTATCTTAACTCCCATATGTATGTCTAGACTTTATTGGTTATTTATCCAGCAAAACTAAATGTCCTTATAGAAACTACATGTGTGAAACCAGACAACTGTTAATGCACTGAAAGAGCTTACATTTTCTCCTGCAAAAGGGAACATGTTTTCCATAGAAAAATACTTTCTTCTTTGGTTTTCTTTATGTGAACCCTGCAAAGACAACTTTGGAAATAACTAATAAATTCATTAATTTTACTTCTAAGATCTATTTTAAAGATATTAATCATGATATCAACTGAAATATTTGTTTGATTGCACATTAGTTTGCCATACAGCAATATGAGTCTAACTTTTCAACTTTCTAGGGGCAATGACAAAATGTGTCACTCTTAGTCCCACAGGGACTCATAATCTCCCCTTTGTTAGCATCCCCCTCAGCAGCACAGGTACTCTTCCAATCATACTAATTGTTCTGCACTAAAGTTAACATTATTAATCACTGTTTCCTGTTTCTCCTTACACTGAAGGATAGATTACTTCCATTTCAGATCTAAAGACCTTACTTGTCCAAAAATCTGTCCCTCTCCACATCAGTTAATTTATTAAAATATTATTTTGCGTGCTAAATTTTTAGCCTGCATGCATTTACTTGATCCAGTTTGGGATCAGAAACCCAAGAGCTCTGTTAGTGCAATGGTTCCTTTGGATTAATTGCATCTTCTGAAGAAGCAAAGTAGGATGAGGGACTTGCTTTGCCTATCTAAGCCACTTTGCATATTGTTTGGGAATACTTCTACCTTTCTATTAGTGACTTGTTTAAACAGTTTGAATGTGCTTAAATTCTGCCTGTGCCTACTTCAGAAGTTGAATTAGAATCTCTACATAGTTTTCGTGGTTTACGTGACATTGGTCTAAAATGCTATTAAAGTTATTAAGTTAAAATGTTATTAAGTTAAAATGTTAAATTGAGTTAAAACATAATCAAGTTAAGCCAATAGACAGCAACTCCTAAAAAGAAGTAATAAGGAGAAGGTAAATCACAAAATTTAATAAGTGTGTAGGAAATAAAAAGAGGCTAAAAATTCTGCCACAAAATAAAATGAGGTGGTCTAAGATAAAGCACAACCCATATGAAGATAAATGAATGCAGAGTAACTGTCTTGGGGCACTGTTTTAGTGGTGTATTAATATATGCACAGATATAACTCCATAATACTTAACAATGGTGTGAATCTTTATCCTTCTCATTGCTTAGAATATTCCTTTGAAAATATATCGCTAGTGTATTTATTTACAATGATACTTTATGAACCTAAACATAAACCAACAGTAACGAGCAATTGGCATCACTAAATCCATTTTTATGTAAATTACAATATTCAAAAAGCTGTAAGGATAGTTAATGAACCTTGCTGATGTTCTTGTTAGAAATGCCTGACTTAGACCCTGATCTCCTCTTTAAGCCTTGGTAATGATCATGCCTTCATAGTTTAATATGTTTATTGTTTCCCTTCATGATACTGGAATTATAATGTTCTTTCCCTCTTCTTTTTTCATTTCTTTCTCTCTCTTTTTTTTTTTTTTTTTTTTTTCCTAAGCACTTAGCAAGCTGGCTTGCAAAAATAAAGAAATCTTAGGGTTATGCTTGATTTCCTGTTTTTCTCCAAATCTAACTCTCTTTGTGGACCTAATTAGAGCAAAATTATGGGAGGGTGGGAAGGGCAGAAAATAACTATTGCTGATCTTGAGAAGAAGCTTTCCAGGCCTTTCTTTTTTCAAAACATCCTTAGGTTACATTGGAAATAAATTGTTGTGAAAAACAGTTTAAAAATGAATGAGGAATACGAAAACTTGATTACATAGAAATTGTGTGAAAGTCATACTTGATATTAATTATGCTCAAGTCCCAGTTGTGAACTCACCTCTCAATTCCTAAATCACTGTTTTCCTCTTAAGTAGATGATGGATTAGTATTTTGGAGGCCTGTTTTATCTTCAAAGTTTTACCACTGACCCAAAGACAAAACATAGGGAATTAATTTTTCAGCTCTGTTTCTCCATGGAGAAATGGATGTAATGCTAACTTCTTGAGATGTACAAATGAACAGCACTACATAGTAGTTGCTGTTATATGACAAAATATATACACATTCATAAGGGTCTAGTAAGGCATGTGTTCACCAGGAAGCTGCAATAGCCTGCATGTGTTCCCTGTTAGCACTCCTTTCCCAGATTTGTTTTGTAAACAACTGCAAACTAATATGTATATGAACTGACCTCTAAGCTGGTTTTGTGACTACAGTCTGAGCATTTGTTTGTTTACAAATAAATGCATGTATGATACATAAGGACAGTGAGTTGATAAATAATAATAACAGCTGTTCTAAAAATACACAGATTTAAGGTTCAGATTACGATTTGGAAGAAGTAGGGGTGGAAATAACTTGTTAAGAAGTTTTTAGTTGCTCTGTCCTTCCGTCTGTAAATCTGTCCCCTTGGGCAGTGCTTTAATGGAGAATACACAGGACCAGTATGTCTATGGTTCAAAAATCTAAAGTTCCCTGCAAAAGGATCAGTGGGAGCCTTGGACAGCATTTGTGCCTTGAGACTTCTGTGAGTACAACAAACTAAACTACTTGTTACAAAGGGGACAGGGGGAAGAGAATATAGAGGCATGGGCAGCTCTTCAGTAATTCAAATTCATGCGTTCCAGTGTTGCTTTTTTTTTCCACGATGCATTTTATCTCTGTAGGTAGCTGTAGCTAATATATTGTTGCTTATTTGTACTCAAAGCAAAACTAAACCAGCTAAACTGCTTCTGCCAGAAAATGTGTTTTCTCTTCTTTCTCTCCCCGTCCAAACAGTGGGGCTTATCTTTGAATTCAGGAGCCTCTTTGATGTCTGTTCATTTAGCTGAGTATTTCATAACTCAGGTTAATTGAGGACATGGTCTATGGTTGACTCAAGAGTTGCTTTAATAAGATTGTGTTTATTAATTTGGTTAAAGAACTGTTTGTACCCATAATTGACTATGAGAATGTTTTTTGTGGTATTAGAAAAATTAAAAGTTTTGTATAAGAAATTTTATTTGTGGAGAGTAGTATTGCTGGTTTTTGCCTCTGCCTTTTATCGCTTGCACTAGTGCACGTCAGAGGACAGCAGCTTCCTTATCTCATTTGCTCACAGGAATTCATTGTCCTGCACTAATCTTTCCACCTGACAGCAGCTTGGCATGCAGCAGCATGGCAGTGCATCGGTGGTAGGAACTGGGCAGGGACTCCAGGCTGTCCCCAGCACAGGGTCGGTGACCGTGCCATGGGCCATCGTCATGCCCACAGGGAGCTGCTGGCAGGACCTGTGTGAGGATGCTCTGCCCTGCTTTGGTTGCCCAACACTGTCTGAAGCCTGAAATTCACTGTGGGCAAGGGAGTTTTTCATTACCACTAAGCCTCTGTGTGGAACTGGTATGATCAGAAACTGTGACGTTTCATAAAAAAAGCAGAATAACAATCAGACATGAGGAATACTTCTTCCTTGGGACCATTTGAGACAGCTCTGCTTGCTTCATATCCTACTGAATTTCTCTTCTTCTTGTGCAAAATTGTCCTTTTTCAGACACTTTCCCTAGTTTTATACTTTCGAAGTTTTATAGGAAGACACAGGTTTCGTCCCAGCAGAGGTAATTAATGATTTCAAACTGAAACAGCAGCTATGATTTTCTCTCTCATGAAAACCCAGTAACACACATGAAATTAAAGCTAACCCACAAAATAAATTATTTGAAGGAATTTTTTTGGCTCTGAAATTATTATTGGCATTAAAAAAAATTACCCCACAGAAAGAGGAAGGCAGAATATTTTTGGATGCTTGGGGAAGTATTGAAGGCAAAATTTCTTTTTGAACCAGTGGAACAAAACTCAAAATAGATATAACCCTCCCATCATAACTATGAAGTGTGATGTTATTTTTTTTCTGCAATAACTCACAATGGGGTTAATAATTGCTCTCACAGAAAAATTTACTTCTGTTTCTTCTCCCATTAAATTTCTCTGTCCCAAGCCAAAACAATTTTCCAGGCATCCAGATAATGGCTACTTGCCTGTGTTAGTTATCTGCAGATATATGGCCACAGCCAAACTTAACATAGAGAAGAAAATTGTTCCACATTAGCTATTAATTTGGTATTGATCCCACATTATGGAACCAATCATGGGAGCCAAATTATTAGGTTTAATTATTAAAAATAAAATTTACCATTTTGTTTACAGCTCCCCACTTGCCTTATCATGGCCAAGGTTTTACTTTTGACACCAGAAACCACGTATTAGGAACCATTTGAGGATTTTATTCAGTAAGACAGAAACAGTTTCATGAAACACTGTAGAATGATCATGTATAACAAATATACTTCAAAAGTGTGGAAGAGTGTAAGTGGCCAAGATTAAAA
The DNA here is from genome assembly GCF_963082525.1 of Nesoenas mayeri. Taxonomy (NCBI): domain Eukaryota; kingdom Metazoa; phylum Chordata; class Aves; order Columbiformes; family Columbidae; genus Nesoenas; species Nesoenas mayeri. Next base: position 47,974,996 of record NC_137542.1, on the reverse strand, counting down.
CATCTTGAAACTAAATATATATATATATATATATATATATATATATCCACAAAACAACTAACTAGAATTAAAGAAAAAAAGCAGATAGAAGAATCTGAATTGATAATCAGGGGCTTTTGTGTGACTAAGAGCCACAGTGAGTTTCTCAGTCAAGCAGAGAAATAGAATTTTACTTTACACACTTTGAATATTTGCTTGATTAAATGAGTGTTTTCAAGCTTATTGTCTATATATAAAACTAGAGAGAATGGCCATGAGATTTTGCCACTAAGAAATAGTAAAAAATAAGGGACTGTTGAGTAACAAGATCACACAGATCTTCTTAAAAAAAGAGTGGATTTAAAGACCCTAAATGGCGCATTTGCAAGTCTTCTGCATGTAGAACTCGATAACTCAAGTAGGATGTGCACAGAAACTTCTGATGCCAGAGTTTTGATGGCAGTCACCAAATGGAAAATGTCTCCATTAGCTTTTATAACATTTAAGAAACTGGCAAATGCCAGTATTTCTACTTAGAATTATCAAAACTTTATGAATAGTAGTATTCTATCAAATTGTAGCCTACTCTTCATCTTTAGACAAGATGAGGCCAAAAGGCAACTGCAGAGCCTGAGGTCTTCCTCCTGGTCTGTTCCAACTGAGATCTACGTAGAATATTCCCCAGCCTGCCACGTATATGCTCATACGACCTAACAAAACCAGATTTCTTGAGACAAACTCTGATATCTAAAATAACAGTGCATCACAAATTGTAAAATGTTGATTGTTTTTTTTAAATGTCAGCTGTTTCAGCAAACAAATGTACCCAAGCCAAAACTTCTGAGATAATGCAGGTCTTTTCAAATTACTCTGATGTTATAAACATAAGGAACTAGCTAGGAAGGCAGAGAGGGTCAAATAGCATTTTTAAGTCTCTACCTTTTTTTTTTCTCCACTTTCTGTTCATGTCTTCCCAGTATGACAGCATCTTTCACACTTGGTGCAGTGTTTTAATTTTTTTTTATTTTTTTTTTTTCACTTCAGCACTTTTCACATGCAATATTCTTCTCTATCCTTACATTAAGTTTCAAATTACCCAGGGAAATTAAAAATGCAGACTGGACTGGACTGGACTGGCATACCTTTTGAAAAAATGAATCCCCTGCCTTGACCATCAGTGATAGAACAAGAAAAGCTTTGAGGAGTCACGACCAACCACCCCTCAAATGTAGTGTTATTGTATTTTTATTATCCTTTTTCCTTGTGTTTTTTTGCACAGCTTTTTTTCTTTGGTGTTTTAATGCTGCAACATTTTATAGTCCAAATATGATGGCCTAGACCGTGATTTGGGAAGTGAGCTGCCACTCAGAATTTCTTCTGCTTCAGTACCTATTAAGCAATTAATTTTTCTTAGAGCACTCATATCTCTCAGGTTTAGCTCTGCTGGAAATGTCATAAGCTTATGATGTCTGAATAGGTTTAAAATCCCTATAATGTAATATGCTAATTCCTTTGAATTGTTGTTGTATTATCTTATGTCAGAATAAATCTTTGTAGTCAGTTCTCTACTTTCCAAGGTGCTTAAACTTGATCAAAAAAGAGGATGTTAAACCAAAACATTTTGATTTCCTTGTTCCTGTGGAACACACATGAAACATATGCTCATTAGTTACAGGAACTAATTTAAATGATAATGTTTTCAAATGGCCAACATCAAATAAACTTAGGGAGTAAACATCAGTGCAAGGTGGTAAACAAGCTATGAAGTGCAGCTGAGTGTGAAGATGATTATCAAGGGACAGGCTTTGTGAGTACAGGGCAAGTAAACCAATCTACTCTTGGATAATAATGTAATTTTCTCATGCAATATGTCAGATTACTTCTCCCTCAGCTCTGCTCCTTTCTTTCAGTAATATTATCCATTTGGTGCACTCAATTCCTGAGCCATTGCTGGTGAGTGCAAAGCCATCAAGCTGCATGTGTGTGCATATGCACATGCACACACTACTGCTGGTATTAATTTTCTTTGTTGCTTTTAGATGTTCACAAAATCCAGAGCAGTCATTTATTTGTTTTGTCACACAGAGGCCACTAAACTGCTTGTAAACTGGGGCACATGAAGGGAAATTTATCTCTCTTGGTAACAAAGATATAAATATTGCTACGCTGCTTAATCAGGGGAACTTTCATTGTATTTATCACCTTAGTTTAGTTTAAAGTTTTGTAGAGTTTACTTAATGATTAGACACCTAAAGGGACCTTTTTATTTACAGTCCTATGCATGATCTCTGCAATGTCATATTTTGTAGCCAAGCATAATGGCACTGGAAGATATTACCAAAGGATTTTATTAGGTTTTTCTTGATACGTATTTCTGCAGGGTTCTTAGAATGTTAACCTAATCCACGCTTTAAGTGTTTTTAATTACAGTGGGCACTTCTTCTATCAGTGAGACAACTGTTTGTAAATACATATATTTATTCATCACTTTTCATCTGATGAGCTCAGTAAGCTTTCAGTGCCCAGCTATTTAACAGTACAAGTAATTCTACTTAACTAAATTAATTTTACAGATATGTGAGATGAGGCTCATGTACTGCAAATAGACTGTGATACATCTGGGGAACAGTGGGGACTTTCAGAACGATGATGTCTTTTGGCAGTAACTTGGCCTGAGTAATGCAGAAATAGAGGTAGTGGATTCAAGAAGAGATTCCAGCCTGTTTTTTTTTTTCCACATGCATTCTGAGACTAATATCATTAGCAAGAGTGTGATTAAAATTAGTAATATGTACCCAAAGCCAATTCCAAACTCCTTACTTTCTAATACTTACAGGGTACCCACCTGAGAGGGGAAAAAAAAAAAAAAAAAGAAAAAAAAATTCAACCTGATTTAAATTGGGAATCTAGTGCTAGATAAAAGAAAAGCAGGTTAGGTGCCCCAGAGAGGCCACATTTCAGAAAACCACTGTAACAGCAGCAGTAAATGCTGAGTCAAGCCAACCCAGGGAAAGAATGTGAGACTTAATTTCCCTCAGTTGTGGAGGATTCATCAGCACCTTCTATGTGTCATCTGGGAAGGAGCTCCCTCACAGATGTGCACCAGAACAGCCCTGAACCCCTGGCTGCACCACCTGACAAATACGATTAACTACCTTTCAAAGAAAAGCACGTCCCTCCTTCACAAATATAGAATTTCACAAAGAAACTACAGAAATCTGGTACACATAGATGGTATGAAAGTCAGTTCAGGACCAGAGAAGAATTAGTCTAAGATCATATGATCATTCAAAGATAAAAGCAGGTGTTCCTTGCCATTAACAAGCCAGGTTGACATCTTTTTAGTTATTGCATAGTTAGGGACCATTTTAAAAAAACACTGTTTAAAAATGTTAAAATTGCTTTCAACTTGATATTGGTGAATTTAGAAAGGCATTGCTTACAGTTGTTTCCATTCTGTAGTTGTTTTGCAGGGAGACAGCCTGATGTTGCAGTACTCTAAAGCTGAGAACTGAAAAATTATACCAGAGATAATTTTATTGATATTGTGATATATTTTCCAAACTCTGCTTCTGTAACTGCTTTGAGTTGATGCAATGGCATGGAGTGATACAAGATAAACTAGATATTTTATCTATGATGATCTACACAAGATATGCCTGGTTTGTCTTGCGGTATAACTCTCCCAAGTCTATAAAATCCTATGCCACTCTATCATATCCATCCTCTCTAAGCTGAGTATATATTTTAATCTGCATGAACCTAACTTCTTATTTTGGAATAATTTTCCATGTGCATCAAGAAAATCTTCTTTACTTTCTTTTCTTTCTTCTGTTTTTGCCTAGGTGAAATGACTAAATTCTGTTATTTTTTCAAGAGCAAATCTAAAGAGACATTGATCATCTAAAGAACAGATGAGTCAAAATATAATATGATTAACTGATTGTAGAATTCTAAGAACACAGATAGCTCTTAGAAGCCTGGATTTGATCTTAAAAATAATAGTATTTCTAATGAATTAAGTGAACCACCAGGACAGTAGTCATGTAACATTACATCTGACTAGTCACAGCACAGGTCAGGCTAGAAAACCCTGGTGATGGGAAATCCTGTAGACCTGAACAATTAGTATTACTAATGTAAGCTATCACATCTAATGTAAAAAATTACAAAGACCAAAACCAGACATCACGAAAGGTACTTCTTCAATAACCATTGGTCCTTTTTGTATACAGCCTTGCTGCCTCCACAGATTGTCTGAAAATATTTTTGCAAACACTGAATTTTAGCTGATCTACAATACGATAATTGTTCCATTTTATAAACAGCCACCAATATGTAAACTGTAGTTCACAGTATTAAAACTTCACTTGCTGTTCTGTAGCACTTATCCTTTGGCAAGAGATCGTTATTTTTTTAGATCTCCAAAGAGTGGGTATGGGCTGCTAGGTGTTTTGTTTTCTTTATCAAAAGACCTTGCACTTCTTGTTTTGCATATACTGAGATCAGAAATTACTGAGCTCTGCTTAGAAGGCAAACTACACTGCTTTTAATTTTGAAGCATCCTTTTGCATAGGGATGAGTCAAAAATGTACAGATCTGGATCCACTATAAAGTGGAACTGTTGTACTTTAAAGTGGATTTTTTTTTTTCTCAGAAAATGACTTTTTTGTCATTGTTTTGTTGTTTTGGTTGAGTCTGAAAGCTCCTGGTGGACAGTGCAAGTCATGCTTTCTGTGCCAACTCCTCTGGGGGTGATGGGCCTGTAATGCTAGCTCTGTATTGCTCAGTGATAAATGGCTTCAGTTCATTAGGCAAAATTCCTGTATTCCAAGTGCTGCAAACCAAAGTAAGTCAGTCCTCAATCACTATGGAGATGTTTGTTCATCTTGTTCCTCATCCACTCTTGACTATGAAAAATAAGACCGCTTGAGAGCACACAGCAGTGTAATTGACTCTATGGAGCAGCTGTCATAGGGCTTCTAATATAAGAAATCATATTAGCCTTCCGTTTAAACTTGTTCAAGGCAATAAGTCATTGTTGACATTCACAATTCATACAATAAAATATAGTAAAAAAAAAAAACAAAAAAACAAAAAACCAAACACCACCACACAATGTGGTTTGGCAAATAATTAATATCAAACATTTGTCATGCAAATTATGTCAATTTTTAAAAGTGACTTGCAGAGAGGAGGAAGGAATGTTAGTTTCTTACCTTTTTATTCCTCTTTATTTTTTATAGGTTATCTAAAAATCAAGGAGAAGGCTTGTTTCTTTTCTAAACAGGATTAAGCATAAATTACTGGAAACATTTTTTTATTATTAATATTATTTTAATATGGAAAGAGATGTGGTGTTTTTTCTGGCAACCAATACCAATATCGCCAAAAAAAAAGGCCACTTCCTGGAAACACTAGTTCTTTCAGTGACTGAATAGCGGTGATTTTCAGTCATGTTATTCTCACTTAGTGTGAGTGCATTTTAATACATCTGTGGGTGTGTTAATTTTGAGCTGTGGAGGTAAAGCCTAAAGTGAAGTGTGTGTTTCAGAAACTTATAGGACACCCCAAGGCAGTGTTGGATCTTGGGTTGACCCATCTTTTATTTAATTCTTTCAGCTGAAAAAAGTCTTTTCTTTTTCCACAAAGAGTATTTAATCTGGAAGAAGCCAGCTGGAATTAGCCTCCCTTGAAATGTCAGGTCCCTCTGGTATAGACTGCAGAATATTATTTTTAGTGAGAAGTACTGACCTCTTAAATATTCTTCACAGTAGTCCAAGATGACTGAAGTCTCTTGTCTGCATACACCACAGACCAGTCTTTGTAAGTGGCACACAGCAGAGGCAGTGGACAGACACAACTTCTCTCCTGATGGAAACACATGGGGGACAGTGAAGAAACTGGGCTACACCGATATTCAGAATACATAGGAAGGGTTGGGGATGGCATTGTGGAATATCTTCTGGACAATTTCAAATAAATATTGTTTAAATTAAATCAGAGAAAGGAGCACTGTCCAAGTTAAAACCAACTATTTTTTGTGTCTTCAGGTGTGTACTTCTCATGACTACTCAGCTCTTTGTTTTATTTCCAGTTTGCTAGCTGTATCTCATAACTATGTCACAGGAGCTGTGTGCAATATTTTTGTACTGATCCAGCTACAGTGTAGGAAAGAGTCACAGGGTTCAGGGAATCTAATTATATTCTTGTACTTTCTTGTTGTTGAGGTCAAATATGAGGTTAAATAGGACTAAATTGCAATATGGTTGTCCAAAACAGGAATTTTTCTCTTTAGAACTGGTCATTGTCAAGTAAACTCACTGAACTTGCTGCTTCAGTGCAGTCCAACTTAGTAACATTTTACAGTTAGTGCCTGCGTGAATGAAATGGAAACTAATGGCCCATTAGTACTGTGATGTCTAAATCCCAAGAGGAGTGTAATTTTTTTGTACATTTTGTTAGGCTCAATTTACACCAAAATTTAACTGTGAATAATTTACATTTTTCATAAACAGTTTTGATAGTTTTCATATGTTCTTTAAATTACATAAATAACCAAATGCCTAAATTCTGTGCACATCTAAACACATAAATGCCCTTGGTTCTTAAAGCTCCAGCTAATTCAAGCCTCTGTTATAATGTCCCTCTGACAAAACAGTGCAGTTAACTGTCCTGTAGCTGATTTAAACACCATACCTTTCTTCTGGCTGCACTTTCTAAAAATACTTTTGACACCAGGATGCTATGTTTAGGATTGTAAAGAGGGTGGAGTGACTCATTGAAAGTCTAATTCTACCCATTATAATCTTGCCTCCCAGTTTATGCTATTTTAGAAGTGTTATTTGATCTGGAAGATCATTCTGTAACCTTCAGATTACTGCTGGGTGACTTCTGCAGAAAAGGAATTACCAATGCATTAAATTTGAATTAGCTTTGAGAAATCATGCAGATGTATGCACAGAATGTTACAGCAATGCTGTCTCCAAGGCACAGCAGAATTGCCTTTATGCAGTTTTAAAGAATCACTTGAGCAACCCTTAAATTGCACACATGATGAAGCTGAGCCAGCAAATTTACTTAAAAAAAAAAAAAAAAAGGCATGTATATACACATATACAGAGCAAATGTAGCTTTGAGAGTTGTCTTTCAGGGAAATCTGATCACAGACAGACTGCTGCTGAGTGGGCCATTTGGGCTCAGACCTGTCGTACTGGAGAGCACTACTGCATATACTGCAGAAGTGTCACTTAGACTAATGATTATGAATTATGCAGAGGGTCACATCCTCTTAGTTACAAGTCATTTCCACAGCTTCTCTCTAGACTGCCTAGCCTAGTTCCATTTTTCCCCTTTGAGCGCTGCTAGCAAATAACACACAGAATGAATGCCAAGACCTTCATTTATTGACATTTTATTTTCCTCCCATAACTTCAAGTCAGTAAAATGACTGAACAATTGGAGGGGGAGAAAAGGAGCCAGCTGCTATTGGTGGATTAGGAAAAAGCTCCCTTCAGTTCAGTAGGTCATCTAGCAAAGTAGGACAGTAGAAAGCTGCAGAAACTGCGTAAAAACTACAGGCTTTAGATCCCAAGCATTTATGTCAAAAACATCAGTTCTGCACCTTCACAATTTGGAAACAAAAAGGCTATAGTTTGACATGTATTAAAAAAGCGTTGCCATTCTGGAACCACTAATGTGACAGCACTGGGGTGCATGACCTTCCCCTGTCTTAGTGCTAAGCAGAAAATCTCCTGCGTCCATGAATACGAGTGCCAGCATGGTTTATGGAGCCGCTGTGGAGCACGATGTGTGATAAGCACGGCAGATATTCCCTGGCATGGCTGGGTATACCTTGCGTGTCCTTGACACTGAGTGGGAACACATGACATTTGGAGGGCAGCAGCTGTGCACCAAGCTGTGGCGGCCGGGAGGATGAGGGACTGCTTAGAGAAAAGTGTGCAGAAGGATATTTTGCTGCCAAGGGACTTTGCCTTCCACTGGTGCTGGGAGCTGTGGGAGGAGGTTCCTCCCTCACAAGCACTAAAGGAAGAAAAGGGCTGTTAGCTGGAAGGATACCTACTTTTCTTAAAATGCTTCTTTCCCGCCTTTCTTTAAAAATCAGTTAATGGTGTAGAAAGTGTTGTTGATCCCTTAGTTGGTCCCTTTCTGTAATGAAAGATCTTCAGACTGTAACACTGTGTCTGTAATACTTTCCTGCGGATATCTACAGTTCTTGTTTTCCATTAGAACTTGAGAAAACCTGTTGATCCCTTTCTGTAATGAAAGATCTTCAGACTGTAACACTGTGTCTTTAATACTTTCCTGTGGATATCTACAGTTCTTGTTTTCCATTAGAACTTGAGAAAACCTGTTCAGGAGGTATGTTTTGATCTGTACCATTCATTCAGGAAAGACAAAACACAGGGAACATTTCCCACAGCTTTTCCTCCTTGTTAGCATATCACCATGTTTATATTAATACCTGGGAACGAAAATGTTTTATAGCACTCTCAGAAAAGTTCTGTCTTGCAAGACTGTCTAAAAAGTAAGTTATATTTGATTTATAAGATACTTGTACTCTCTGATGTCAAAACATTAAAAAAAAGTAAATTCATTAATGCTCTCAGAGCCAAGTCAATTAAATGGCTTCCTACTCTTCCTGCACAAAGAGCGACTGTCTTTTCTGTCAGCAAAAAGTTGCACTAATATTTAATTTTGCAGTGTGTGCTCAGGGTGAATAAATTTGGGCTTTCTGCACAGAGTATAAGGAGCACGTGCAGTGCTCCCATAGGTAAACATAAGGGCCTCTAGTTTGGACAGCCGACATAATGCTAGACATCAGGACAGATGAATAGGCTTGTGGCAGCTTTTTAGCATCTGTCTACCCTAAGAAAACTAAAAATATAAATAAGCACCAACTACCTCTTTGAAAACATCATTTGGAACTTTTTTAAGAATACTTGTTGTATACAGTATTAAAATGCCATTGACAATTAACAGTCCATCTGTGACTGAGCTTCCAGTTTTCTTACAGTGAACAGAATGGATATTCCTCCATCTTTGACAATAAACCACTCTCTACTTTTGTTCTGCTTTTTAAAATTGTTTTGTGTTTCAGGATTTTTTTCAAACAAAAATCTCAAGTGCTTTTCCCACACGCTGTGTCCAGCTAGAACAGATGGATGGCAAGACAGAAAATGGAACAGGCAAGTGTGGTTAAAAAGAACCAACCTGGATCATAAACCGAGAAGTCATTTGTCCCTATTTTCTGTGCCTAAAGCAGACATAATTAGGCAGATTGTATAGGTGTCATCTGGAAGTAAAACAGAAATTAGCACAGATTATGAAGTACAAACAGAGAAGCACAGCTAAGTAAGGCAGCATCGCATGCTATATTCCAGGCTTTGAGTAGATTTAGGCCTAGGACAGACAGGATATGCTGAAGATTATGAGGATGTCTGTATCCAGGAGATCACCATTTAAGATTTTTTTACTGTTTATTCTTAGCTGCTGTGATTTGGTCTGTAGCATGTCCCTTCTTAGGAGACGGATTCCTTGTGGTCCTTGTGTTCCCCTGTAGATTTGGACAGTTATTTTAGCTCTTTTTTTTTCTTTTGGTAACACTTCTCCCAGTATGGCTGAACAAAGAGGAAGAGAGTGCTCTTTTAACACTTTCTTATTACCTCTTTCCATTCCCCCTCCTTTCCTTTTTTGCTAACGCAAGTGTTTAGCCATTTCTAGCAGCAAAACACTCTTCCAAATCCTGTTGTTCATGCTGACTGACAGAAAGTGTTTTATCCAGATAATAAGTTTCATTTTCATCCTGGATTTTTTTTAACTGAGGAGTTTATTCTCAGGTGAGCTTCAGGTCAAATGAATAAGAATACTATTGACATACTGAAAACATTGCATATTCAGGTTATGGGCTGACAAAAATCATATAGGAAAACATGCGACATGTAGAAGGGGATGGTGTGGTTATATTTATTTTCAATAAGAGTAGCAACAGTGAGGAGACCTTACCCCCTCAAGGACAGATGTTCGTTGAAAGCAAAAGACTAATATTTTATTTTCATGCACACTGACTCTTTGATGCTCTGTTTACATTACAGTACAAATCATGGTTATCCATGGTTATTCCAAGTTACTCCAGTATGCTGATATTCTGGTCAAGAAAGTTAAATCAAACTACTATCAGTATTGGGCTGTAAATTTGAAAGAAAATATATTTTTAAATAAAAATAGTAAGTCCCATTATAGTAAAATACAGCTTGTGTGTATACATATATGAATATAGAGAGAGCTTAGTAGAATCCCTCAACCATTGGAAATGAATGGACTTGATGATCTTAAAGGTCTTGTCTAACCTAAATGATTCTATAATTTTGTGATAATTATTGATGTGACTTCTTTGTGTGTGGTCAGGTCACTCTGTGACTTGATACTGTGCTGTCCTTCACTGATACAATGTAGAACTTGAAATGTGAAAGAGAAAGAGATATTTCCCTGCTCTTGACTGCAGAGAAATGAACCATGTAGGGTAGCAGATCGCTTTGATCCATAGTGGAAGCAGACCATTATAAAGTAATCTACTGAAATGCTGACACTGGTTTTCAAGTGTACTTTGCATTTTCTGACATCTTTACTGGAAATTCAATATCTGATAGATATCTGAAATCCCCATCAGCACATCTGCCTATGACAAGGTCTTTCTCTTTTAGTGAAGTGCAAGGATTGGGAATAAGACATTTGACTGAATAGTAGGGTTGAACCAGCCTTTAGCACTGGTGACTGAGCAGCAGCTCGTCAGTTGCCTCAGGCCCCCCGTCGCCTGAGGCACCTGCTGGTGCTGCAGGATGGACGTTGTGTCCCCCCACCTCCTGCAACCCCTCTGCCTCCCTCAGCCCCTGACAGCTCTCCTGTGCTTGTGCTGCACTGCTGGCTCCATCCAAGGCCACTTCAGGGTGCAGAGGGAGCACAGCGGGCCCGGGACACCTCCGCGGAGGCGGGTGAACAGGTGGGCACAGCAGCTGGAGAGCAATCCCAGACAGTCAGCAGGTGGATGGAGCAGCAGGGGGGGCAACACCAGATGGGTGGCAGGTGGAGATGGCAGTGGGAGGGCAACATCACTTTGTACTCATCTTTAATTACACTTGTTGGAATCCTGCGTGGCTCCTAAGACTTTTTTTTTAGGTGTTAAATTACAAGTTATAATTGTTTAGATTTGGAAATTGCTTCCACAAATAAGTGAAGGTTTGAGTGGTGGTTGGAGAGGAGTAGAGAGAAAGACAGCCTTCTCCCATCCTTAAACTATGAAACTTGACTGGACTTTGTGAGTAAGTATGAGCCAGAAGCGTTTGCATTTACCCCTATCCATCCATGCCTTCTAGGAAAAGACCTTAGAGGTGTTAAAACGTTTCTGGCTTCCTCAATGGCTCTACTGTGTGGAGTTCTGTATTGTGGTGTTTGCTGAGGTGCCCAGATGTTTATAATTAAATTAGTCTGATTACTTCTAATTACTCCTTCCTATCTGCATTATCTTGCATTTGTCAACTTCATACGTAAATAGCCCTGCTGCGTATTCGTTTAGTTTTGTAAGGTCCCTTTAGACCTTCTTAACCTTCTCCAGCAATGACTAATCTAAATAATTGCACTGTCTACAAATTTTTTCCCACCCTTTTTCCCAGAACATTAATAAAGAGAGCAGAGTTCTATCCCAGTACAGAAACGTGAAGAATCCTCTTTCAAACCTGTCATGATGAAAACTGACCATTAGTCTTCCTCCTTTTATTTTTTTTTCTTTTTCTGTCTCTTAATTGATTTCTGATTCCTGGCAGCAGTTTAACTCTACAGTCTTTACCATTTGAATTTCTCAAGTCTCTTGTAAGGTATTTTATCAAAGGCTTTTTCAAAGCCCAGGTAAATCATATCTATAGCAACTTCATTATTGCTATGCTCAGATAAATCTGTTAGATGAGAGGGTTGGATTTTCCTTTCTAGAAGGTGATTTCCTGCAACATATCTTGCTTAGCTATCTGTTCTATAATTTCAATTACTTTTAATTGCTTTCTCTTGGTTTTCCTATCTTAATTAAAAAGCAGTATGTAACACAGTGCTTTTTTGAAGTGCATGTTTTGAAGTCCTTCTAAAACTTGGATCTGTGGTTTCAGACAAACTTCTTACTCCTCAGTCCCACTCCTTAAAGCCTTCTTCTATTGGCAAAACCACATTTCAAATAGCTCTTTTAGTCTCTTCCACTTGTTGTTGTTTTCTCCAGAGGAAAGCAGAAAGCTTAAGAGAAATTTATACTCTTAAAATATTCACTGGTCACAGCTACCTCCTGTGCTGCCGGCTACTTTCAAGGTCACTTTCCTTCATTTTGTGGCTTGCTGGAGCACACTGAAAAGTACAGAGCTTCTGGCTGAGAATTTCTAAATGGGCAGGTTGCTGCAAGATCTATTCAGAGAGCAGAATAAACAGGGAAAACCGCTGGGATGAAAACACAGGGGAGAAAATGAACAGACTTTTTTTCTGTCTGCTCTGAAAGGGAAGTGAATTCTGCCTGTCCACTTCCCTCAGCCACTCCAGTGCCCAGACATAGGGCCTTGAAAAGCAGTTAATAAGAGGGAACCTCTAGGAGCTCTCAGAAAGGGCAGAGAATGAAACATGTGCAGCTTCCCTTTTCTAATCCTTTCCTGCTGCTCTTGCTCTCAGTTGTTAAGGTAAAAAAGAGACAATGCATTGCATGCACAGTTACTAAAAGTTAGACAAATTGAAGGAGAAAATTAAAAAAAAAACCCTCATGTCGTTCCACGTGAACCTTTCTGCTTTGCCGCTGAAGGTGATCCATTTGCCTTTACGTTAGAGGGACAGCTTTTGACATGAACAACTGTGGTGTGGGTTTTTTTGTTGTTTGTTTATTTTTTCATTTGTCTTTTGCAAAAGCTGTGCTGCATTTTTTTTAACGTTTCTCTCCCCCTTGGATGAATACATCATGATCTGAGCTGAAGAGTTGTGATCCCTTTCTGAAACAATTTAGAAAAGGCAGGTATCACAACTTTTGCTCAGATTTCATCTGTATGCAACAAATGGATAAGTCTGATTTTCTAAAATAGCATATCTCTTCTATTAAGACCATTAAAAATGAAACCTGTTTGTAGCTGGTGTTTGACAGAATATATGGTAGGAAACTCTAAGTGTGCTTTCTTGGCTGATGCAATCTGTACATGACTCATGTAGCATTTCCGAAGTATTTTCATCCAAAAGTTTTAAAAGCTTTACGAACTAATTGAGCCTTATAGCTCTATCTGTAGTAAGCTAGATAGTGTCAGTGAAACCATTCAGCAGTTTAGCTGTAAACCCAGCATCATATTTTAGAATATCAAGTAGTTTTGTATTCCTTTTAAGCCACAATACTGGTAGAGTTAAGTGCTCTGAAAAGGTAACATATTCAAGAGGGAGGGTGATCAGAATGAGGGGGGACTCCTCAGAGGAATGCTAAAGCTATGGCTACAAAAACTTCTACTGTTCAATGGACTTTGCACGTCTCTGGATGTGCTGTTCATCCCACATCCAAAAACAGGCTGTTTTATTCCTCCTGTTCCTGTTTGTGTAAGGACTGACCAGAAGAGGCATCTCAACACATTTCATTAGGCAGGCAGATCTCAGAGACAGCAGAAAATCACCCAAATGCTTAGGCATTGGCTACTGAGCCTGGACTTGTGATCTCTAATGTCTCACTGATAAGAAAGACAAATGTAAATCATTAGGTAATGCTTCTGCTATTACACTGTAACTTCCTCTTCCTGCAGGCAAGAGACAATGGATCACTAGAAGTGGTTAGGAGGGAAAATGACACATTTATGTGTAAACAATTAGGGCACCAGTTGAACCTCATACAAAACTGAGCACATTTCTAGTGCCAAAACCAGTAACTGTGCTTGGGCTCTTTGTATGTGCCTGTGCTGGCAGGAGCTCTTTTTTGTCTTTGGATCTGCTTCGGGGTTTGCAGCCAGTGTGTTCAGCAGTGTCCACAGCTATTTCCCACTGCACTTGGGCTAATTGTGGGTATGTGAAGCACATGTGCAGAAGTGGGAACGCAAAGCAGGAAGGTCAAGGACTGTTCACCTGCAACCTGCGGGTGTTCCTCAATAAAGTTAATTTACAAAGGCTCTGTACTCAGAGCTCACATCCTTCTAAGCCTTGATGAGGTATTTGATTAATGGTTCTGCAAGCCAAACACGAGGACTTCCCCCTTGGTTTTGAAGGTCACAGGTAAATCCTGACCTTAACTCTGCCTCCAATAACGTATTTATCTAAATGCCACATCTAAGTCATAACCACTGCGACTAGGTAGTACAGCAATTTCTATTGAAACATAGAGTACCATGTAATAAATTACACCTGAAAGATTTGTTTTATATGTCAAGCACATATTACTTCTAAATCAAATGTTAAAACATGCCTTATTTAGTCAAGAGTAAGCAGAATGCTGTAATTTATAATCATCTTGAAGCACACAGCAGCAAAAATGAAAGCAGACTATTAAAATTTAATGCGTGTTTGGCGAAGTAGAACATTTCTGGCCACGTTTGATGCGGCATCATTTTCTCACACCATTGTGTATACACAAAAAGTCAGCTTGTGTTTGCCAACATTTGTGGAAACTAGTTGAAAAAAATGATTTAGCTGTTAAAAGCTGACTTTGGGCTGGAAAATTACTGTCAGCACAGACACTGATGGCAGCGGCTCCTTCCTCCTCCTCTCACCCCCATCTGCCTGCTTTAACAATTGCCTGTTGTTCTTCATCCCAGCTCCCTGCAGTACAGTTGCTAGCAAATATTCATTGGGGTGTCATCTCTGTTTAAAGTCTCGTCCTACACACCTATTCATCTGTGCTAAGCGAACAACAGCATCATCTCAGATTAAGCCAGCGTGACAACAGCCACTTAATAATTTCTGCTGCGATTCAGCTTAGCTTTGGATAACAGGTGAAGATGTTTCATAACGGAGGCAATTATAGCTCTGTAAGCTCTTTCCGGCTGCCTGTTTAATCAGAGGACGGGAGCATGGTAGCTGCTGGAGCATGTGACACGGCCGGTCCCAGCCGCCATCAGACCACATTTGTCATCTGCGGGGCTCAGCAGGCTGCCTGTCAGGGGCAGATGCTGGCCACAGTGATTAGCATGCACAGAGCCTGGAAAGGCTGAGGTGAGGGGCGTGGAAGCCAGCGCACTTCATCTGAACTTGCTGCAGACCTCTCCTCACAGACAAAATTCTTCTAAACCACCGTTCCTTTGGCTGGAATGGAAATTTGTGTCAGGATGCGCAAGTGTGCCCAGGCACCACGTATGCACGTGCACTGGTGTTGTGTGCTCTATATGTAACTAAAAATAAGCTTCCAGGAAGGGCTCTATTTCACAATTGAGGTCAAAACCCTGTTCACAAAGCGGTAGCCATCAGTGAACTTCTGAAATTATAATCAGGTCTGCTAAAGAAGTAACCATTTAACATCTGCTCATTAAGATGCAGATGAAGGAATGAGATGGTTGTAAATTAATAACTATCAAAATATAAATGAAGCCTGTACTTTCATATGAGAAATATTACACTCCTGTGATGGATCTTTAGCAATTATTTTTTCTTAATTAAAGAACAATGTATTTCCATCCACTGAATAGCTATTGTTCTATTATTTAAGTTATCTTTCATGTCAGTGCCACATAGTTTGAACTATATTAAAACATAGTCATGTACTTAATCGTGTGGATTTGCAGATGGTTCATTTCCAGCCAAATATTTTCTCCTCAGAGCTCAAAAGAAAATCTCTAGCAGACTAAATTGAATTTTTATACATTATGATTTCCAGAAATGTACTTCTTAATGGTTTCTGATGTGCCTAAAGGCATGAATCTTGAACTGCTTTCTTAGAAATGTGTTCGAGAGAAACTGAAAAATGTGTTGTGGGTTGGTTTTTTTGGTTGTGATTTTTTTTTTTTGTTCAGAGTGGCAAATAGTGAATTTCAATTGTGTGCATTAACCTACTCTTATTGTATAGCTGCAGTGTTTCCTTGAGCACTTGTAATAACAAAAATATAACAATGTATCTTTCAGAAATGCTTGATCACAGTTCCACAGTATCTGCAAAATGTGTACTGTATATTGATTTCCAGAAACAAAAGACACATCTGCTTCCTTTTCAAACAAGCTTAGTTGCTTTGAAATAGTCAAGGTTTATCTCTTACAGAAGGTAATGCTGAGATTGACTTATTTCCATATTCCATTTTTTCCAAACACAACATCGAAGTATTCTCCTTTCAATTAAGAGAAAATATTTTTGTGGTTATTTTTGAGTGCTCGAAAGATGAAATTGTTTGTGAGCTTGTCTCCATATTCAAATTCTAATCTCCTCAGCAAGTAATTGTTTTATTCAGTTCTGACAACGCCTTATCTATTGTCATCTTGGACTGTATTCTGCATATTGTCTCTTCCCCTGGCAATTATTGCTGTTCCTCATCCCTGCAGCTTTTAAAAGCTCCGTGTAACATTAGCCTATCTAGCCTAGTGAAAATGTCTTTACAGATTAGTGTAATGTTAATACTGCTGGCTCCCTGCTTTTGACCTGAAGTGGAATATATTGCACTGCTGGAGCAGATGGAATCAGGGCTTCATTGGCAAATGCAGATTGCTTGGCTGCCAGCCAGGAGCGCAGGGCTGGCGGCTGCGGGGGGATCCGCGCTCGGCCCGCGCAGCACGGCGGCGGGGGGATGGGGCGGGGGGGGGAGCACTGGTTGAGCACTAATGCGCTGCGGATGAAACTGCGTTTAAGGTTGCTCATCCAGACGTGTTCATGTGGAGTTCTAGGGGGAGACAACTCTTTCTGTGAAAATAGAAACCTCTTTACTCTAGGTTTTCAGATTTTTGTGGGGTGGTTTTCTTCTTTTTTTTTTTTTTTTCCTTTTTTTTTTTTTTAATTTGATGGAAAACATGAGACAGTAGATGTATAAAACAAATAAATCAAAGTTGTGAACTCCTAATAACCTTCTGAACGTATCTAGATGGGGTCACGAGGACAATCCAGTGTTGTGTTCCTATTGCTTTCAGTGAATCAAACATACTTCTTTTCCTTTGTCCTTTTCTTTTTTTTTTACCAAGATGTTATGATATCCCAATTAAGACCATTTCTCTAAAATATTTATTTCTAGACTTCCTGTGAAGGTCACGTGGTGGAAAAAAAAGAAAAAAAAAGAAAAAAAAGAAAAAAATACATGAATGGAGGATTAGGATGGACACATCTTCTGCTGCATGTTTTATGCAGTTCAGAGATTAAATACATTAATCACAACACATAGACTTGATTATTATTACACTAAACAAACCTTTCCATATTAAATCTGTTGCCCTGGATTTCTACCTTTTTTCCCCTTGTCTGCAATCACAGTTTTCTCTCAAGTACTGCATTTCTGTAGCAGCGAAACTTGTGCTGTTTTCTGCTTAAGTAGATGGATAATG
Source organism: Nesoenas mayeri (assembly GCF_963082525.1). Taxonomy (NCBI): domain Eukaryota; kingdom Metazoa; phylum Chordata; class Aves; order Columbiformes; family Columbidae; genus Nesoenas; species Nesoenas mayeri. The sequence goes on along the minus strand of NC_137542.1, from coordinate 47,957,503 downwards.
TAAGCTGTGATGTGGAGAGTATTTTTTCTTATCATTTTGTTTTTGAGGATGTAGTTATAGTAGCATATATGTGCTTTTATCTGTGATAAGAACTACCATCTGGTAGCTAAATGTGCACAGCTTATTGCTTAAAGTGCTTATACACATTGTGAAAACACACAGCTTTTGTGTATGTTCGGATACTGCCTATATGTATTATTAATAAACCCACATATTAGCTAGTTGAATATGTCAAATGACTGTAAAATAGAACAGTGATTCCAGACAAGGATTAGGACTGGCATATTGCCAAATATGTATTTATTCCAGCAGTACTATTGTGACCTTTTAATATCATACTGTTTGCAACCTCTTCCAGATGATAATTGTTTGAGGGGGAAAACAGAGCCTCTTTGACAAAGGAAAAGGCTTTTGTTATATTGAAGGAGCTGAAGCTTTCATCCTTGCTATACCAATTCACAAAGATGTGTGCTGAATGTGTGCGAGCAGCAAGAGAGACAGAACATATAAATTTGAGTTACTTTGACCTTTAATCCAGGAGACTAAGAAAAGAAATGCACTAGGAAGGCTGGTTTGTTGCTGTCTGGAGACTGATAAGCTGTAATAAAGGTGCACTCCATTGCAATTCATCTAAAGCTTCCATTGCTATCATCCTCTTTTCGATTTTTGTTACCTCAAGTACTTATCTAAATCCCTTTCAATGCCAGCTTGAATGCACTTTGTATTCTCTCCAACTGTGACTGGTGCTGTCTGTGTGTGTCAGTGTGCTTCAACATACACTCTTTCCCCTTGTTTGACAAGAGCCAGTGCCAACACCTAATTAAGGATAAGCCGTGGAGCTCTCTGCTCTATCTTTGTCAACTGCTATGTTCCCAGCTTTCTGCCTAGTTGAGCTTCTATGACAAGAGCAACATTTTGGGTTCAGCCTACTTCTGTCCTCTTGGCTCCCCCCATGAGAACTAAATGCAGCTTAACTCAGTGGTTGATTTTAGAAACATTTGTGGTAACTGAATTCACACATCTCCTCTGTCTCTTTCTGAAGAATGTATGTTTGTGTGTAGATCTGTCTCTTCACATCTGTGTAACTAGATATGAATGCAGATGTATATTTGAACACAAACTGGTCGTTTTTCAGATTTCCTTTTGTCTGGTTCCACCCTTCTTCCCACCTCAAACTGTTTCCTAGGAGATGATCAGGGAGGCTGGGACAATGTTTTCGTTTGCAAATACTATTTCTAAAAATCTACCAGCAGCCTAATTTAGCAGGGCAGAACCACTAGTTCAAACTCCTGACAGGCTGCTTTAGGCATTTAATCTCAACCATACAGACCTATTTTTCTCACAAAATAAGAAACTTTTTCAAAGGGTTAAGCATTTGATAAGCTTGAAAATCAGACTAATGTGACTGATAGGTGACTACCAGACAGCCAGTTAAATGAGTACATGCAGCCATTTTGTGGGGAGATTTAAGCATATGTCTGTCTGCATAACCAAGTTAAATTACTTCAGTGAGCAGATTTAATTTCCCTTTTTTTCCTGTGTCCAAATCCTTGCATCCAAATTCTGATCTGAATTTTATGTAAGCCTGTGTAGCTTGCCAGACACGCTGCAAAGTTGCAATGGAGGTACACTGGCATAGCTAAGATCAGAATTTGATTTCCTGGTCAAGCAGAAAAAGTTAATGGAAGATCCAGAAAAAAATTCTGGCTGCATAAGGAGGACCTCCTTTGCTATCAGATACACACATAACTGAAGGCAAAAAAAGGGATTACTGGCTTCGGTGTTTGAGATCCTGTTTCTTGTGTGGTTAATCTGATAAAACAGGGAGGGAGTCTGAGGGTTAATTTCTACTTCTATTTCTGGTAAGTCCTGAATCTTAAATCTGTGCTAATTCTAACCTGTAGAGACAAGGGTCATCTGAAAAACTACGTATGTCATTCAGGACACATGTAAACAGTTAATAGAATCTGGACAGCCCTTTCCAGCTATACTTCACAATTTGACCAGCTCCTAGTTTTCAAAGCTGTTTAGAACCAATTTCCTTTGCAACCACGAGTTATCCCTTCCTTGAGTTTTGTCAGTGACAGTTTCCTCTGAGCTGCTCTGGTTTTACAATCTTCCAGTTTGTCCCGCTTTTGTTCACCACCCTTACATTGTGATTACATTAGGAAGGAAGAGAAGAGATTGTCAGGAAACCAATTATTTGTGCAGGTCGTGGCTGTCTTCACAGAACTGCCTTGTATTTGTGTTGAGCTGTTCCACAGCTGATTTCTTGGGACACTAGAGCAAAAAGGACAGGAATCTTTTATTTATGTTTTTGACAAACAGTAAAGTCATGCTATTATTGTCTCTGCTGTACTTCATAAAATGCATAAAGACATTGTCTTGTCATCGATGTAGACAATGATAAAACTAGTCTAAACACTTGTAATTGCTCAAGTATGACAACGAGTGCTGTGCATTTCAGATGGTTACTCTCTGCATTAAAAACATTTCCTGAAGAGCAACTATGTGGGAAAGCTGTTTAGAAACCAGAGAAGTGCACCAAGAGTACATTTTACTTATTACCCTTATCTTGCATTTATTTGTTTATTTATTTTATGTCAAGCAGCTTCCCAGCCAAAACAGCTGGAGGCTGAAAGTTAAAACCTGGCAGTGAAAAAGATGATAATGAGCAGAGATGCGCATTGTGTGTTCCAGACAAAAAATGGATTTGATTTGTCAAGGTTATGAGGCTTGGAGAATCGCTCTTCATGTGAGCTCAGTACATTTAACAATGGTAGTAAAATTAGTTTCAGTCTTGTTAAATTTTGCAAGTAATATAAATACACATCAAGAACTTTGCTCAGGCAGAACATGGAAAAGACATAGTATCGCAATGTGTGATACCTACGTATCTTGATTTCAAAACAAATTCCGAACAAACAAGATTACATTGTGCTACTTGAGAAACAATAGTGTAGACACGTTATACACTGTTAATTTTATTCATTACATTGCGATGACGAGGATGGAGATAATCGTTGTTCCCATAAGTCTAAATTATATAACCTTTTACTGCTTTACTCTTTTTCTGGAACAGCAGGTACAAATATCCTGCTGCTGCTCACTGAAAATATTGAGAATTTTTATGCCCTATTCTGCTTAATGTCTGACAGGATTGCTGCAGCAGCCAGTTGTGCACCTCTTCATCTATTTTTCCACAATGCAAACAGGCACTTATAAATTGAACCTTGGATTCTAATGCAACTGAAGTGTTTCAATTATAAAGATCCTGAAGCGTATGTGTACATCAGAAGCTTTGAGCAGAACTTGAGTATTTCACACAAGTATTTAAATGTGATTTATCTGCCCCCACCCCGCACTGCACCCCATCATGAAGGACATACAAAGAGCTTGGCTACAATTGCTTTACCTTGGTGTTTTGGTTCAGCTACTGCAAGAAAGTTGCTAGTATGAACACAGCCATTGACTTGTGTTGAGACCTAGATTCCTTCTTGTTCAAGCTATTTCTAAAAGCTATTTTAAAGCCTTTGGAAAATGTTACCCCAAGAAGATGACAGATTTATCAGCTTTTCTGTGCATGCTCACAAAGCAGGATGACCATAAGGAAAGAAAGAAAAAGTGTGGTTTAAAGATTATGCACACAGCCTTTTTGGCATTTCTAAGGAGTAGCTCTAAAGCATCAGTGTGCTTTCTCTACGGAGAGTGGGTATCTGGGAGTGTGCACTCAAAGCAGGTCAATCTGAGAAGCTCCAAGTCTGGTAGTTCCTATTCCCGTGCAGAGACAGCAGGAAAAATACGCAAATCTCATCACCACAAGAAAAGCTAAGCACCATAAACCAAATTAGCAACGAAATCAGGCTGTCCTCTACAAAATGCAATGCATGGCACTGATGTTCTCATCAACTGTGCTTATGTCACAGGCAGCACCAAATATGGGTCAAGACACAAGCTATTTTCTGGCTCTAGGAAACTGCAGCGAGCAGTTATGCATGTGTGTGTGTGTACTCTTGCTTGTGCATACATATATGTTACACATTTGGAGACTGACATTCTTGCTCTCCTCCTAACAAAGCACATGTGCACGCTGGATCTGGTCCAGATTTCTCCCCGCCCTGGGGTTTCCTTTGTAGTTAACTTAAATAACAACAAATACAACTGCCAAATTTTGCTTTAGAGCTTGGCTGCTTCTTGGGCTGCTCTCTGCAGGGCTTCCTTTGTCCCTGTCCCTAGTTCTCTGTGCTCCAGAGAGGCATTCAGAACCCGTTCCACATCCCAGGCTGGTGCCTGAATGACCCACCTGCTTTGCTTGTTGACAGACCAAATATCTCTGCATTGTTTGAGAAATCCCCAAAGCTTGACCACAAGAGTGAGCAAACAAAGCAGATTGGCACTCGCATGCAATGTATAGGTGCTACTGCCTTGTTTACGAGGTGCTTGGAGGTACACTAGAGTGCCCCAGCTGACAGAATGGGGCTGGATGAGATTGAAGCAGCCAGCTGTCTCCTGAGTACTTGATATGTGCATTTTTGTGGTTTTGGCTGCCGACCCTTTTCATCTCCACGGTGTTGTTTGCTGGCTTGGGTTTGTATAGGGATTGGCTCTGCTGTTTTCAGTCACATGGCACCTTTCCTCCAAGTCTCTGTCCCCTTCCAAACTCTCCTCCCATATCTGCCTGTGCTCCAGCCCAGTCAGAAGTTGGTCATCTAAGACAGTAGATAAGTTTATCCAATGTTTTATATGACAGGGTGCCAAGAGAGCAGTGGCTTCAGAAACTTCTCAATATACTAGCTATTGTTCATCAGAAGTGTTGTGTCGGTAACTGTGAACAGCAAACTGGAAAAAGGCATGCTCAGTGTCAGCTTCTGGTTTTTGTAACTTCTCTGAAGGACCATGGTGAATGACACAGAAATTGTAGCTGAAGGTTTAGTTTGCTTTGGTTTACTTTTGGTAAATTGTTTATGTCCATTAAACATGTCAGTGTGAACTTAGAAGCACTGGTATGACCATAAAAATAAAAAAAAATTGTTTCAGGCTGTAATGTGTTTTTCCTGCAGTTTGTGTGAGAAAGGGGGCCATGTATATGTCTGGAGTTCGAACACTGACACTCTTCCTCATTTTTATCACTGGGCTGTGGAGGTAAGGATGCCACTATGATTCTTCAACCATTTTATCTGATAACAATGGCTCCAAGTGTGTAGGATGAGCCTCCAGAAAAGTCTATCTGTACTGTTAAATTTCTTCAAATAACAGCTGATCTTACCTCCCTTAGCCTGCATACACTTTGGCATTGCTTTTCTACAAATATACTAGCACTTGGAGAATATCCCAGATCCCCAAATCATTTCTAATTAAGGTTAAATGTATTCTCTGCTGTAAGTACACATAACTCCCTTTAAAGGAATATGGTGTTAAATTTCCCTATGTATGTTGCTTAGAGGATGAAATGATAAGCTTGCTTTTGCTTAGGGAAAAAAAAAATAACAGCATCTCATTATAGTAACTTGGTCAGAGACATGTAAGTCAGTTTCAGCTATAGCAGAATCTAATGTCAGTCTGGTAATTACTAGGCAGAGTCAATAATACCTCTCCTCAGTATAATTGCAAATCCAGTACAACCATGACCAGAACTAAATTGCTGGAGAGCAATCAATAGAAATCTCCCAATAGCATTCCCTGGTGTACGCATCAGATACAAAAAGGAAAACTGTCCATCCAAGCAAAAGGTCAGCTTTACAAATGGAAACTGTAGTATAAGACTAGGAAGAAATCTGTCCACACAGAAGCCTTTTGGCTAACTGAGGCTGGAGTTTAGAGGCCTGGATGGGAAAATGTATATTTTGAAAAGTAAAGGCTATGCCTATGATGTGAGTAGTAATTTGATGCAACTGGAGTGAAGCAATAGATGCATGTAGCCAATGCCAAGTTCCTAATATTTGTTCCCTATGTGGTTTGTGGGTTTTAGTCAGACTAAGTTTAGTCTGTTTCCTCAAACAAAATATTCTCATCATACATGGCTGAAAGCTTTCCAAAGCACACATCTTTGACTCAGGCAGACATCATTAGGTTTGCACATGGAGTGGAACTTCTGGCTCAGCCTTCTTGGAGAGGAATATAATTCAAGTGCACCAAAACCACCAAGAACACCAAAGCAAATCATGGTAAGTGGGGAAGCTCACGGGATTAATTTTGAAACCTCACTGTTGCTTGAACAAAAATAGTATTGCAGATGAAGCCAAAGATTTGCTCCAGAAACCTTAGCTGTAGTTTTTGTAGGTGCTTAGGGCCTTACCTTTTTGCTTTTTCCCTCCTTGGTTACTTTTGCTTGTACATAAATCCCTGAATAAACACGTTGCCTTTCCTGCCATGTAATTCTTACCACTTGAGTTTTTCCCACAAATATTAAATAAAAAGATATCTAATTATTTAGTAGAACAAAAGATTAATTTTACTTATGAGTCCGATAGAGTCTCAGAGGCAATGGATGAGTTTGGTGCTGATGTTATGTGTGGGCCCTTTTTAAAAATAAAAAAAAATAAAAGCTTCTTCTGCTTGGGCTTCAGGAGTTGAATACAAGATTTGAAAAGTGCTGAAACGAACTTCCTTGCAACTTCAACAGGAAGTTCTAGGCACCGAAGCTGTGAGAGTCCACCTACTTAATTAGGACTCCCAGAAACACTGTGGAAAATAGGTACCTAATAGCCACTGAATGCCCTTTGAATATCTTCCCCCAGTTGCTGAAGGTGCCAGGAGAGTGGGATGTTAATTTTTTTTGTTTGTTTATTTAATGTATATCTTAATTATTTTATCCATTTGTATTTTTGATCAGGTGAAGTCACAACTGTTGTGCATTCTGTCTGCTACTACATTTCCTTTCAGAGGTTTCTTTTGCAATGCATTAGTTTTCTAAACTGTCTGCAGTTTTCTGAGAAATCTGCTTTAGCATAAAATTGTTATTTTTCTCAGTATGTCAAATTATGTTGCCCACATGGTACAAAACACAAAATAAATAAACCTGTATAAAGCTGTGGTGTGGTAAACATCAAGGGTATTTTTGCTTAGGCTATGCTGACAGAAAATGTTTTCAGCCTAACTCTATCTTTCATTTGACTTATCTTTTGTTACAAGTTTATGGGCCAAATATTTCCAACAGGTGCTAGATTTTTTTTTTTTCTTTTTTTTTATATATACCTTCATAATTCTATAATGGGAGAAAATGGTATTTACCCCATGAGAAAGTGTTTTTTTAGAAGTCAGTATAGAATTCTTTTCATCGCTTAACAGAGAAAAAAGTGTGACAGGCATTGCATTTGCACTATGGTAAGGATTAAAGCACCTCAGTCAGAATAGTATAAAGAGACTGTTAAATAGCTCATGATTTCAACATATTGAAAATCACTGTAGAACTAAAATGCACTTGCATTAGTACTATAATACTACGAGCATTTTCAATTATCATGCTTAACCTTGCTGAGAAGCAAAAATGAACGCTATCCATACAGTGTGGCATGGAGTAGCACAATAGCAGCCTGCTGTTCTCTGGCTTTCTTACCCTTACTTTTTTCCTCCTTGCTAAAGTGAGGAAAATGTGGACTCTTGCCCACACTATTTCTAAGTCTCTCAAGCAATTGTTTCTTGTAGATTAATTTGTAATTCTAACTCTCAAGAAGAAGGAAACGTGAACATTTTCTGGAGTTTTAATATAATCTAAAGCAGTGTCTGAGGAACCAACACACGAGGAAAGGGAGGGAGGCAGCAGCAAAGGCAATGCTGGAGTGTTTCCTCAGCAAAGGTTTTTCGTTCTGTGCGAAAAAAAACTTGCTTTAGCCAATGCTTGCAGCTACCTTGCTGTGTTCCTTCATGCAAACAGGCTTATATGAAAATGCCAGGGGAGTGAATGTGTGTACACCGTGTATGTACATATGTATGTACATAAATTTCAAGGAGGCCTACATATGACTGCCTTCTTTGTTTGCACTTGGTTGCTCTGGTGGTGATAGATAGTTTCCTTACAAGGATAAATTAAAACAAACGAACAACTTCCATCAGCACTGATGCTGTTCTTCATCCTGTCTACATAGGGCAGTTGGAGCTGTGTTTTTAAGGTTACTTAGGCATGAAAAGTAGCAGATAAGCACATTTCAGGGAGAGTTTGAAAATACATAACTAGTGATCTGAACGCTGATATCTCATTAGTATTAAAAGCCTCTCTAGTGCTTATATACAACTCTGTGGTCTATATACCATTTAAAATCTGGCATTCCCTAAGGACAGAATTCTCCATCTTTGCTTTCTTCTACCTTTTTGGGCTATTCAGAATAATTCTAGAGACTAATGGTATCCAGAAGAAAAAAGTATTATAAAAAGATGGTAGCCGATTTGGCTTTTTGCAAGTTTCCCAGAAGACTTTCCAGAAGGGAAGTCCCAAAAGGTGGCATTGTTCTCTTCTGCATCACAGGGTGAAGGGAGAGAAGTCTCCTGTGACAATGGAAGAGAAGTCTGTGCATGTGACTACAATGAGCCTTTAACATAGCAGACAAGTTATAAACATTACAGTAAAAAGGTTTTGAGAAGACTTTCTGTGGTCAGTTTTCTCAGCCAACTGCTACCAATTGGTTTTAACCAGAATATTCCTATTTATTTCGTGTGTGTGTGTGTGTGTGTGTATTACTGATCTTTTCACCTTGGCTTGCAAATAGGAAGTTATAGTCGCTGACAGTGAGTGTAGCTTCAGGTCTCTTGACTCAAGGTTACCTCTTCCATTCTGCCAAAAATGGCCTTTTATGGCAGATTGCCCTCAGCACACTGGAAAAATCATGACTTGGAAGGAAGCAAAAGCCAGGAAATCAAGTTGTCCTCCATCATTTCACCTGTGGGTTCTTATGCTTTGGTCTAGGGTCTCCATAACCGAGTGGAGAGTGCATAATTGCCTGAAAATTGCCCAAAAGCCGATTAAGAAGGAGAGAGGGATGTTTGGAAAAGAAACGTCTGTAACTTTATCCCAGGGACCCCAGCCAAATTTTTATTATATTTTGGCAAGGACTGGTGGTGATTTTTGATTGCTTAGTAAATTTATTTTCATTAGAAACTTAAAGGAGTATTGTTAAATAAATGTTTAATATTACTGTTGGCTCTGGAGCATGCTTGTTTCGCAGAGGTGTTAAATTCCCAGCCATTCTAGCACACAGCAGGGAGGGGAGGGGTTGAGGAGCTTATCTGTTCTCTGCCCAAGGCATATAACTCCTGCCAAAATCTCTTTGCTGAGACAACAGCCTCAAAGCTCACTCTATAACCATTCATAAGGCAAGGGAGCATAGCACGGAACAAGTGAGCATCAGGTGCTGTGGAGCAATGGAGAAAGGCTTCCTGGGCACAACAACTGAGAATTGCCTTGTGCTACTGCTTAATCAATTTGCTGTGGCACCACAATGGTACAGGAAGCATCTGAAATCTTGTCTTTGCCATCTATAATGGGGATCCTGCTACCCATAAAGAAAGCTCATCTGCGTCAAGAGGACATTGAGATTGCCCCTGAGCACCTCCTAATGCCTGAGCATACATGGAAAAGGAGGGTCAGGAACCTGGAAAAAGGGAGATGTGCTAGAATCAGATGACATTTGGCTGAAGTTTGGGCATATATCTAATTAAGGTGGAGAAGGAAATCTCATTTGGGAATGAGAATCGGGGACATTTAGTTATATTTTTTACTATTTATGATGTATCTGTTTTCCAATTACAAATATTTAAGACTTCCAAGATATAGCTGGCATTCACTCTAGTGGCAAGACTGGAAGCCTTCTGCATGATTTGCCAGGGAAATTGAAGGACAGAACAACAGTATATTTATGTCTCACTCCTTTCTATTTTCTTACTTCTGAATGTCTTAACTATTCCAGTTCAGTTTGTTTATTTAGAAGGCTCTTTCATGCTCAGGTAAAATGTATGTATTTTCCAAGTGTTCGCTAGAGCATGTTAGTAATCATACAATCATCAAATCATAGAATGTCTTGAGTTGTAAGGGACCCACAAGGGTCTAACAGAGTCAAAGCAGGTGTGGTTCAAACATGAGATTTTTGTGTTGAGGTTAAACTTAATATGGGAACCTTTTGCAATCATTTCTGTTTTCCTTTTCTATTGTTTGTACTGGGGGTGTCACGTGTGCAGAAGGTGCTTTAGTGCTTTCCTTCACAGATGGACTGTTCATGTTCACTCCAAGTTTGAGCAGCACTGGTCACTCTTGCAGCCAATTCAGGCCTTTCAGGGTGGATTTGAGACCTCTCTCTTGCTTGATACAATTGGATTTTATCCCAGAACTGGAGTCTTGACTTTGGATTGCAATGCAGCTGAAAAGGGAGGAAAAAAGCAGTAGCTATAGATGTTCAGTGCCAAACCAAGTTTCCAACTGTATGTACAATCTCTTGTTAATACCTTTGGTGCTTTCCAGGGAAGCTTTTCAGATTATCTGCTGAGCTTTTAGAGGGAGGGGTCTGATACAGAAATCCTGCTTTTTGAGCAAAAGGGCAGCTGTGGGAGGACCTTGAAAAATTTGGACCTTTCCTTTATGACACCTGAACTCCATAGGCCAGAAGAATTTAGTAGCAAGAAGCCAACATTTATGCCTAAGGGACCTGAAAAATGTTGTGTGGAACCAAGCATTGCACTGTCAAACAGATACCCTTTGTGTTTTACTGTCTAGATCTATATTAGAGAGCTTATTTAAAAAACTTAGAGTTCTTCTAAAGCTATGCACTGCCTTGAAATTCAACCTGGCCCTATTTTTACATTAAGCTTTTTGAAATGCTAGCTGAGATTGCTCAGCATCTCAATACAAGACTGGTTTTGCCTCATACACTTTAATGCACAATTTGCCTTTTCTCTTTATCCTCTCAATTCTTTTCTGCTTGGTGACTCCTTGCAGTCTGACTTTAAGAACCCTTCATGGGCTTGTTGTTGAAAGCACTCAACTCCCTCTGCTCAGCATGTTCTCTCCATTTTACCTGCCCTATAGTCTTGTTTTATTGTTGTTTAACATTGCTGTTATATGGTTTTCAGACTTTTCAGCTGTATTTGATCTTTGAAAGCTGGCAGGATGAATTGCTTGGTTTCCAGTCTTTAATGTTTATCTCCCCTTGGATCTCACCATCTGTTCCTATTTGGCAGTGCAGGTAAATGACTTTTTTTCAACTTCCTGCGGTTATTTAGATTGTCTCTTTCCTCTTTCTCTTCCCAGACATCATCAAGAAGGGTTTGGTGACATGTCTGAAGCTGATGAATGTGACTGAAATTTTCATGACGGATTGCGTGTTGCAGGGTTTGCTTAATGAGGAGGAGGTGGGAATTTTTCTTTCTTTGGAGTTTGCATTGCCTAATGCATCCTCATGGAGTATAATGCAATGACATCCACGAAGTTAGGACTGGTTTTTTTTTTTCTTTTCATTCTTCCATTCTTTCATTCTAACTTCTTGCTCTTGTCTTTTTTGTCTCTATGTCACATTTTTGAGCACATCACCAAGCCACACACCTGTTCTTTCAAGAATCAACAACTCTTGTGTAAGAGTTCAGTCCCAGTATAGTCCAGTCCCAGTACAGTCACAGCTACCAGAGACAACTCCACACAGAAGATCAGTAGTCATACAATGGAATCTTGAACTTCAAAGATGGTGCACTTTTCTTTTTTTTACTTTTCTCATTTATGGTCAATCTCAAAGTAACTGGAATCTTTCACTCTCTTTATCTTCTGCATTGCGAAGTCTTAAAGTGAGAGTCTCAAAACTTGGTGATCTGCTACACCCTTACTCATACTGTTGAAGGGAAAGAAAACAAGGATGAAACATGGAATGTGGAAAGGAGAAGATATTTGATTTTCTCATAGTTATAAGCCATAGCAGGAAGCACAACTTTGAAAAGCTGCCTTCAATTTTGAAAGTGGTCTACTGCTACCCTAGATAATTGTATTTGTAAATATTTGGAGACACAAATGCTATCTTTCAGAGTTGGAGATGCAACCCGTTTACACACGATTGACTTAAGGCCTTTTACAGTGTTCTTTTAAAATATATTTTTTAAAGTTGATATTAAAGTCAAATGGGATCAACTTGTGGTGTACACCTTAACAAATTACTAACGGGCAGTTAGGGATCTGCCTCATGAAAGGATTAATCTGAATGAAAACCCACCTGCTGTTCCATTTTGTCATTCATCAACTGTCCTCACATTCCCCTTTCAGCCAGACCTAAGAAATAATTTGACAGTTGTTGCAGCCTGTCAGCTATGCTTGTTAACTAAAAGTAACTTATATACAACAGCTGTCCCTCTGTAGATTGTGCATGAGATGGTTGTCGGTCCTCTTCCAAAACCAGAACCCACAGCCATTTGGCATTCTTCTTGGGAGTTCTTGTGAAGAGCCTGAGACCTGAGCTGACACCAAGGCTGAGTGTTGGTCTGGGAGTCGGGGCCCTTCCTGCAGCAGTCTATAGGATTTTCAGTTGTCTTGCCTACTTTGCTAGGTCAGACTAATGCTGAAAAGGCAGAGTGGATCTTGCATAACACTTGGTCATGTTTTATCTCTTGTATGGCTAAACAGAGGGGTTTGGTTTTCAGCTCTGTCAGCCAAGCACTTTTATCCAACTACTGAAAATTATTTTTTAAACTGTGCTGTAAGGGCTTTTACAATGATCTTTTCCTTCTTTCCCAGCAGTTTTTGGCAGCTCCTGTAACTTTATGCAGGACCATGAGATCCTTTCAACAGCTTAGCAAGAGTTACTCATGCACTCTAAAGCAATAGAAGCTATACTAGATGCTACAGCACTGTCTGAACTGTTTGTACAGGTAGTATTGAAATGATGAATAGCTCCTTAGATATTGTAATTCATGACAATTTTAGTTTTCTAGGTACTGATAATTTCCTGATAATTGATGCCTTCAACAATTTTGCAAGCAGCTACAGGCTCTCCTAACACAAGAGACTACTAGATCCTATCTGGTCTCTAGGCTGAATAATGCTTTTAATTTTCTTTTCCATTTAGGTGATCTTTAGACCATGCTTAGAAATATTGATCAAAGCCCTTAGGACTTTATTATTTGGAAGAAAAAAAAAAAAAAAAAAAATCCTGACTTGAGCTTTGCCTGTTTGATTCAAAAAAGCTTATCTGCTTTTATTTCTGCCAGCCTAGAATAATGGCTCTGCTTGTTGATCTACCTAATAAAACATTTTACTACACTGTTAGAGTGCAAAATGCAGAGTAACACCAACTCGATCCTTGTTTAGGGCTTGTTACTCATGCAAAAAAAAAGACAGATTTCAAGGCACTGCTAATGTTCTGTAATGTCTTCTATCATCAGATCCTGGATTGCATTTAATACTTGGATCTTGAGACTGCATGAGACATGCATCACAAGTTAATGTACTGGGCAGCTGAAGTAAAAACAACCACCTAAATCACAGCATTGGCAGAGGGGAGAGCAGCATATACTAGGCACTCTGTTTCAGCACTCAAAACCACACAAGCTGTTGTTCGGGCTTATTTGAGTCCATTTTAAATCTCACTTCTCAAATGACTTACGCTAAAACACTGCTCCTAGTTAAATCAGGTTAAGCTCTTGGTGAAAGGGCATAGCCAGATACACTGGTTGGGCTGCAGCTGGTTGGGTTAGGAAATGAGTGACTCCATTTGCACATTCTCAGCTGGTTCAGATTTTCTGGCTTTACAGCATTTGTAACTACTCAGAATAACGTGTGCTAACTTAATATATTTTAGGCTTTTTGTTTTATTGTAATACCTTTTTTTCACAGAAACTGGTGAAGTTGTCACTGCTTATACAATTGTGCTGGTGTTACCGAGGGAGCAGGAGTGAGACAGAGGAGGGGGTGATCAGATGAGGACAGTGACCTCTTAATCAAGTTAAGCTGTAGCAACAGCACATCTGACTGTACCCTGAACAATTTTAATTTAAAAAAATACAAATGTTGACATGGGGATGGCCAGGAGCCAGGGATGAAATTCTGGCCATGCTGAGCATGCAACTGTGAGGAATTTCCCGTGTCAATGAATCCCATCCCATGTTTTTCCAGGAAAACATTCTTGAACTGATCATAGTCCACATCAAACTTTATTTGGTCTGTTGATCTGCTGCCCTTGAAAGCCAAACACCCCATAGACTTCACTTGGGTTAGGATTTAATTTCAAGTGACAGTTCAACAGAGCCATAAATATTCACAGAAAGTTTCTGACTAACCTTTCAAACTGGAGCCTTCCACACCACACACCCCAATGACATCCCTGTTGCCATCCTGCTGCTTAGAGACACATCTGCTCAGCATCCTGCCCCACCACTCCCTTTTATAGAGAAGAAGCAGGATGGCTCTATGGGTTGCCATAAGAGAGTTTTCTGCACATTTAACCAGTTCTTCCCCACAACTGGGAAGGTTTTATGGTTGAAGCCCCCATTTCCCAATAGGTACATGGTGGCAGGCAAAGATTTCTCATTTCTTTTCTTAACATGACCTTGCCTTCACCCAAGCTGTGTGCTGGTGATCAGAATTTTCCCCAAGCAGAAAAGCAAAGCTGAGATTGTCAGAGGGTGAGGCACTAACCTAGCTTACTTTACTGCAACTTTTTCCCATTGGCCTTGTACTGGTGAGGGTAGATTCTTGTCCTTGCTCTGTAGTCCTCTGATTTTTTTCTTGGCCAGCTTATACCTCCCAGCTGTGCTCATTTCCCTCACAGTCCTGGAGAAAACTTGTAAAACGATCTCTGCACTTTGCTTTCCTCAAATCACACATCTGCATTGTCCAGATTTCCTTTCAACAGATGATTTTTTGTTTCTTTCCTGATTTTGTCCTTTCTATATATTTCTGAAATGTGGCGGAAAGGCAGACCAGCAAATGAGACCATTGGCCTGTCTGGCAGGAAAAATGGCATGATTTAAAAGTTGTTGAGCTAAAGAAATACTAAAACCTCCAGGAAAATTCTAACATTTGTTTGCCTGTTTTTGTTTATTTTTGGAACTGTGGAATATCCATGATTTCAGTGTTTTGACCTTTACTTTGAAGAATTTCATAGTTGTGCCAGCGAATTCAGCTGTCAATATTTTCCTTTCACACCTCTTTATAGAAGTGCATAACTGACCTATAAAATTATACATACTGAGCCTATGTGGTCTCAGGAAGGAAAATATTTAATAAATAAATACATAAATACAAATGTGTCTGTTTAAAAAAAAAATTATAAAACCACAAAAAATGAAATTGGTGATTTCAAGCTCATTTTACAGTCCTGTAACTCAAAAGCTAGCTGGTCAGGTTTTTCTTCTTTTAAATTCAAAATTATTAACCTCTTAGTCTTTAATGTGGACTGATGCAGTGCCTGTGGCCATTATGTCAAATAACCACATTATTGCATTTAGGAAATTAGCTACTGTGTGCCTGTGGTAATTTTGTCTCCATGAAAATAACTCACAAATTTTAAGCAGGCAGACTTATTACAGGAGTCAGTTCTGCTTTCAGATACACACCATCTTTGTGCATTCATTTAGCTTCATCAGACTGTATTTGAAAGGATCTTTGTCAGTCAGCTTTAATATTAGGAGTTTTCCTGCTGAAGAACTGGATAAGGGAGGAGGGAAGGGGTCTAAGATTCAGAATGCTCTATGTTTTAGGGAAAAAACAAGTCACCTTTTAAAATTTGCCAATGATTTTCTTTTCATTATTCATATCCATATTTAACTGTTAGATGATAACGGGTCGGAAAAAGTTGATAACAGCACAATAATTTCCAAATTGGTACTTGTAGGGTAAAAATATTGCTGTGTAAAGGCAATAATAAAATTAATAGAATCTTTAATTTTCAACTCTTCACCCAGCCTCCTTTCATGAAATATTGAGAGCACTCAGCTACCTTCTACTTCTGAAAATTTGGCATGATTTTTTTTTTTTTTTTAATATACATCCTTATTGTGTTTTCTCGTAAAACTGAGTTGAATTTTACTGTATGACAAATACTTAAGTCTACAAGAGGGAAGAGAAGTGGCCTATATGACAGGCTGATGAGAAGATTTTATGTCATGATGATAGTATGGTGGTAAACTCTTCCCCCACTTTTCTGCTCACTGAATATCAAACTGATGTGAAAAGGGACAAAAACAGCATGTGTCTTTTTGGCAAATGCAGGGACAGATTGGAGTTTTCTTCCAAAGAAGATGAGAAATTACTCTCACCAGACAACCCAAGCTATCATTGTGTTGGTTTGGGCAATGCTTCTCCAGCATATCTCTCACAGTGCCACACTGTTTAGCCATCAGTCTTGGCACTAAGAGTGGCAACATAAGCCAGTCTTGTGCTGGCCTTTTGTTGTCCTGCTCATGCAGGCAGCCCAGAGCAGTGTTAAACTACAGTGGTGTAATCTCCAACATGTCCATCTGGCTTCTACTTAGGGAACTATGACTTAAGGATGTAAAAGTTTATTTTAACACTGTATGTCAAGAGTCAGAATATCTAGTATTGGCCCAGCCTTGAAGATTCCTGAATGCCCTAATGTTTCAGTTTGTGCTGAAATCATAAGCTCTACTGTGCCTTCCATGGTTTTGCATTTCAGTGAAAAGAGTTCACATAGTTCAAGTTGTAAGGTTACATTAATAAGGCAATATGTTGAAAATATAAAGGCACAGTGTCTCTAAATAAGCTGCAGTAATTCTGTGCTTGGAATATATGGCTTTTTGGTTCCACGAAAATCCGCTGAGGGTCTTCCATACCTAAGTCTTTTCAGTTCAGTGTTTTAACAATTAACTAACTGATCCCTTTAACATTATATTAATTTTCTTACAGATGTAAATTAGCATACTTTCTCTCTAGAGCGTTACAAGATACACTAATAAATGTCAAGAAAATAATGAGTAGAGATGTCATGGAAACTAGTCTGGAAAAATGTTCTTTATCCCACAACTTATGTTGTAGGACTACACAGATATTTGATATAACTCAAAGAAAATGTTAGAGTTTACAGCATTCCTTTACCACTGTTAGAGTGCAAAAATAGCCCATTTCTTTAAAATGTATGGTTTCCTTTTCTTCCATTTTGCATGGTACGATAACATGCAGTGAAACCCACTAGATTTCAGATATGCTCACAGTTCTTATTGAATTTGTTGACTCTAGTGAACAATGTATAAAACTGGGCAAGTTCAAAGCCTATTCTTCTCAGGCACTCTGTACTGAAGTGCCGTGGGTATCCAGACGCTGGTAATTGTGCCTGGGAACTTGTTAGCTGGTTTTGGAGTTTCACTGGTGCTGAAGAGAGAAAGAAGTCTGGTGAAAGATTAAAACATCTCCATCAGTCCCCTGAGAACTAGGGTTAGTTTCCCTGGCTTGGAAAGGAGTCTTTCAGAATGGCGACAAAATGCTAGGGGTTTGCTTATAGACTACATGTTCCAGAAGACTACAAAAACGTTTAACTAGGTAATGCTAACATTTCATTTTTATTACTATCACATGTATTTCTTTAAGTCTTTTGTTAGTATTTATTTTGAGCCCCTTGGCAAAAATGTTGCAGAGAAAATGCAAAGTAAAAACTCGAGCTGCTCCTAGTAGAAGACCATTGTCTAATGAGCAGCTCACAGATCAAACCTGTTTAGAAATATAGATTTTATGGTACTTATAGATATATCATCTTAATAGACTTACTGAAACTATTCATATTGTATCCGAAGTATTTTAACTTTACATGAAACGGAGTCTGCAAATTCATTTTTGCCATTGGTCACCTTGGTAGAAAATACTGATTCATGCCATCATATTACTGAAGTGGAAAACAATATTTGGGCCAGGAAGAATTACCTGGAGATTTTTGATTATAGGTAGCTAACAACCTGACCTAAAAAGCTGAAATCCAAGAACTTTTGCACAGCCATACTGACAGTGTAGACCATGGTCTCATTTGTTGTACAGTGTGGAAAGAAACTGTTGCCAGCATCAGGGGAGGGGAAAAATAAGCAACTCTATTCCTCAGCTATGCAAACTGCTTAATAATCCTATTGCAAATGGAGCTGGGCCCAAATCTGAGAGTCACATTACTTAGAAAGTAAGAAGAGGAAGAGTCTTTATTGCTGCATAGAGAGAATGCTACCAGGAATCCTGCATCTGAGTGCCCCGGAGAACACAAGAGTTTTCAGTGTGGTCAGAGGGTTACAATTCAAAGACAGAGGCAAGTGCTTTACTCTCATTGATTGACTGACACACTTAAAGGATAAGGACTGAATCCTGCAGAAGGCTAGGAAGCTGAAGACAATAATGTATAAAGAAAAGAAAATCCTGTTCTTTCCAGAGCTTGAGTCTAGTACTCAAGGTAGGAGACATATATCTGAGCGCTGCTGAAACACGGCTTTACTAAAATAGTGGAAGCATAATATTTTGAAATCTTGGAGGCTCAGTTATCAGGGACAGATGTACATGTCACTCAGATCCACCTCTTAAAAATGCACTTGAAATTTGATAGATGGTGCTTTAGTGAATTGAATTGGGTTTTGTGTTTTAATAATAAATATTTGATTAATTACCTACTCAAAAGATTAAATACAAAATATAAGAACTACAGTTCTTATATACAGTTTAAAATTAACCAATTTCTCAGCTTTTCTGTTTGGGAAAGAGGGAAAGGTGCAGGGACATTGGTTTTTAGTCCATATTTCTAGCATTTTTGTTATATGAAAATTTTTTGTAAACAGTATGGTCTCTACCTATGTAGCCTGCTGTCATTGATAGAGTATATATATTTGAACACAACAAAACCCTGAAACTTCCGTGTGGCATGAGCATACCCCACTACTCCCTCATTTCTTGTTGTTTTCATATGCCGTTTCCTTCTCTTTTACTGTTCAGAATGATCATTATGTACCCCTGGATTATCCGCTCTCTTGTCTCCCCATAAATCAGAGGACCATAAAGCAAATATTTTTGTAACGCTAATGTAGTCTAAGAACTGACTAGTCACTTGAAAAATGAGCAATACTAGAGCTTATGAAGTGCAAAGAAAATACACATAGAGAGGAGCAAAGATATAAACTTGCAACAGTAAGCCAAAGAAAAGGAGAAGTAAATTGTGCAAAGGTAGACTTCACTGAAGAACACCAGTGTGCATAAAGGTGAAAAAAAGTCTTCCAGCATTCTTCCTATTAAAATCCCATCCACACATCTTATGGGAAGAAGTCAGATCCAGTAAGGAAAAAAGAAGAAAATAAGTTTTTTAAAAAAATTAATTATTGAGTTATTTGAGTCTTTTTTTTTTTTTTTTTCTTTTTGACTTGTCTTGCCCAAGAAGAGAGCAATTCTGTCCAGGTCAGGAGATAAGAACATTTTTTTTCCCCACATACTGCTCTCTTGACGTTGTGGTTTTGCTACTCTATGCAGAATACTTTACCTAACTTCCATAAGGAGCTGATTCAAAACAGATTCCCTAAAGAGAATATGCAATTATAACGCTAAGCTAAATATCAGAAAACAGAAACAGTCATTTTTGAGGACTCCATTGTATCTGCAGGATTTAAATACAATTGAAAATGTCGTTGGTTTTTATATGCAAGTAGCAGGAGACAAAAGAAACAAAGATAAATGGATGCACAAAGTGGGAAAACTCTTTAGGGACATTAAGCCAATTCAGAACAATATGGAAGTAATCAAAAGTCAGTCAACAGACCAAATAAGACATTATAAAAGAAAAGTACAGACTGAAGCTGAGGCAGCTTTAGGAGAGCTGGATGATGGTGGATGCAGTGTGTTTATATAAGAGACTAAGAGATTACGAAACAAGATATGAAATAATTACTGTTGGTTAAATCTCAAAAGATTTGGAACTTTGTTTTAGTTAGAGCAAGCATCAAGAAGTTTGGCTGCTTACCCAGATCTCCATAGTTTCAAGAAGTTGGCAAATGAAGTTAGAAAACTACTAAAAGGAATAATATACACAGAAATCCTTATCCTTTCTTCTTTCAAATATCTTCTCTTCTGTATTCTGGCATATTTGTTAATGCTTTCCACAGGTACATAAAAATTGGTAATGACCCTGACATTTCTTTAACCACCTTGACTCCCAGGTAGCGTTTGAGTTACAAATTATAATTTAAATGTATATGTTCTTCTTCCAGAATAACTAGATGAATTTTTTTAAACTTCTAGTTAATGAACTGTATGTGTCATTATCAAATGTGTGTGTGTGTGGTTTTATACATTCATATGCAGAAAAAGTGGAGACATAAAGTTGATAAAAAAGTAAAACTTACAAATTTTAGTGTAATTTTTTTTTCAAAGTCTACAGAGAATGAAGGAACAGGATAGATCTAAATAATGCAAGGCATAAAATTCTCGATTAGTTGTCAGAAGATGAAAATGCAACAAACTGTTGTAAAGAGAGCTGCACAGGGGAAAAGAAAACAAGACAGATTAAAAGTTCTGTGTCTGACTGAATTACAGGTGACACCTGGGTTTACAGTTAAGAATCCAGCATAGTAGTTGTCCTGTTAAATGTGCAATTAAGGTCTTACAGACTGAACCTAGACATCACTGTGATCAGGAGTTCTGGATTCCCTGTCATCCTCACATCACATTTTGAGTGTATGCCCAGAAATCTCCCAGTTTTCCTTTGCTTGCGTTTCCAAGTCTTACTGCGTTACAGGACCAGGACATGGATTCAGGCACAGGAGTTTGTTCTTTGTTTCTTGCAGTGACAAGCCGTATTTGGAACAGCAGCAGCATAGCTTCCAGGGCTAAAAGGAACCAGTAGAAAACTGGGAGTGTAAAGATTGTGCCTCTATTTCTCTTGTAGTTATTGAGCTTGAAGGTACCAAAGGAGTTTTACCAACTTCTCTCTCTCCCTTAACATTTTCCAAACATTTGTCCTCTCTCCCTTTCTGCAATAGAGGTGTATGTCACTATGTTTTCTCCAGAGGTAGCTGTTTTTCTGCACTTCGTGCTGTCTCTCCATTTTACTATGTGGAATGTGGACTATCTCTCTACCTGCAGCACAGCTATAGCTGGTGCAGATAACAACGGTCACAGTATCACAGTATCACAGTATGTTTGGGATTGGAAGGGACCTCAAAAGATCATCATCTAGTCCAATCCCCCTGCTGGAGCAGGAACGCCTAGGTGAGGTCACACAGGAACATGTCCAGGTGGGTTTTGAATGTCTCCAGAGAAGGAGACTCCACAACCCCCCTGGGCAGCCTGTTCCAGTGCTCTGTCACCCTCACTGAGAAGAAGTTTTTTCTCAAATTTAAGTGGTCCTTACCACTATCTGTGTTTGAGCTCTCAACTTACCGAAGGTAGTATCTGACTGTACTTACTACTACTCAAGAAAATCTTTTAAGTTCCTTTGTAATAGAAATGGTTTTTTATACGACAAAATTTGGGTAGTTTGATAGCTTATACACTATCTAATTTATTTTTACAGATAAATTCTGTATTTACTTAATTTTGTATTAAAATCCCTAGAAATTCTTTCTCTCAGAAGACCACTGATTATATTGCAATGTTCTGTATATAGACTAGTGTACCACTAAGGGCAGCCTTTACCTCCTTGACCAGGGTTTGAACTCCAGGTCCTGTGTCAGAATGGGTTGATTTGCATTGGCTTTCCATATTGCTAATGTAGAGAGAGAAGCAAGTTATTTTGAAGGTGGCTCAAACCATGAGTTCACATCAGATACTCCTCTCTGGAGGAATCCCTCTCTGGAGGAATCCCTCTCTGCTGCTGGCTATGCAAAGAGTCTATGGAGGTTTGCATCCTAAACTCAGTGCCTAAAATCAGTTTGTGTCAATGTCCCTCTTAAACAGTATTTCTGCTACCAAAAATGTGCTGTGAAGTATGTAGAGCAACTGCAAACACAGGATGTTTTTCATGGGGTCCTGCAGTCCTTTTTATCAGCAGCGAGAATGACAACTTCCCTTTAGAAGAGGAGGCATGCTGGCTGCCTCTGATGTAAAAACCTGATCCTCCTCTAAAGGAAACATCTTAAATTGGAAAGACATGAGCACTAGTAGGCAGGAAAATACAGATAGCAGACACAAAACCACGGACTATTTCCATGAGCAGGAAAACGACGTAAGCTTCAAAGTGAGGCTGTGTTTCAAGCCTGCACATATTTCCATAGCTGTTGCCAGATATCAGTTCTAGGAATCTGTAAACAGCAAAGACCACATCCTAGTTTTAGCTTTGCTAAACAACTCTTTCCATGAGGTCTTTAAAGGACTAAGCAGAAACTTAGGAAGTTTAAAGGGGTTATGATATGTGAGTGTATTCTCAGAGCATTTATCAAGCAGCAAAAGCAGCAAATTTAAGCACACAAGTTAAGGCAGAATTGATGATTTCAAAGTGAAAGATGGCATGCAGTCAGTTGTTGCCAATTTTAAGCTATTTTTGGTGTGAGCTCTACTTTTATTGAACTCCTGGATTTACTATTGTTGCAAGACACATATTCTAGATTTTACATTTGTGTTCCCAGATTCTTAAAAGCTATTCACGAAGCAGACACCTTGCAGAGAAAAAATAATTCTCTGTGGATAGAAAAGGTATTTCTATTCCTTAATATATGACCATCTCCATAGGCTCTATTAATTTGTATCTTCCACCATCGAGCATTTTATTTTTTCCACCAACTGCAAATTCTCATTCTGAATTATTGTAATATATTCTACCTCTGATAACGTAGTTCAAGTCAAAATCAGTGACATCTTGTCCTTTTTTTGTTAAATACAAGACCAGGTCTCTTTCAGTGATTTTTCCTTTCAGCTAAGTTCTTCCAAGTAACTGCACTTTCCTGAAGTTAGCTGCATATTTTTGAGAGGCTCTTTGCTCTGGGACTGATAAGGTGGCCAATGGAATGCAGAAGAAGCTCGTGTTTAGATTTACTACTGTGCTAACGAAGGTTAACTGATAACAGGACATATTTGCAAGGAGGGGTGGACAGAACAGATGACTAAAAGTGACCAACTGAATATTCCATCCCATACGCGTCATACACCCTATAAAAGAGAGAGATCCCAAGGGCCTCGCTCTCTTTGACCATGGCCAGGATCTGAAGAGGACCCTGCCACCCACGCCTGTGATTTAAGGCCTGAGATCCTGCATCCTTGAATCCAGTTCTGATTTGCTGTGAAGTCCCACCCAGGACTTCTGGGTGCCTTCCCTGCAGCCGTTGAAGCAATGCCAGCTCCACCCACCACAGGAGGGGTTAAATGCTGCTCTACCCTGGGGACATTCAAGATCAGTTTTGTATATTTTGTATATTTTTTCTATTTATTAGTAGCATTAGTAAAGCCTTTAAAATCTTTCAAACTTGCAAAGTCTCCCTTCCTCCTTATCCTTCTTATCACTTTTTCCTATCTAAGGAGAAGAGAGAGTAGGGAGAGGGTGAGCAGATAACAGAGAGCATTGCCATGGTTTATTGTCGCCTTACAATTAAACCTTGACACATCTATTGAGAGAATATCACAGGTCTACTTACTATCGCCATCGTGAGTGTTGCACAGCTGGCAGATTTGGTGGAAGTCTCTTGAAAAAAAAGCCTAGGAAATTAAGAGTCAAGAGTTGCAAGTAGGTGAGATATGGACAGCTCAACTCCAAGAAGAATTTAACAGTTGTGGAACAGCTGTGTTCCTGAAAAGTCCCGAGGACTTTGATGGGACGCAAGATTCACCTTTATATAGTGATTTACCTAATACATAATAAGGGGACTCATTCAATTCAGGAAAATTTTATGTGGATTAGCCTTGTGAATTGCATCGTCCATGTCTGCAGCACAGCTGCTTAGTGGTAGGGTCTTTCCAGGTTTCAGAAGCTTTTTGCCAAATTGTATGATACTCAAGCACTGATTCTGTGAATTACTGGGGACTGACTGAAGAGTGAGGGCATTTCATTTCTCACTGTAGCACACTTGAAAGGCTAGACCCAGGCCTAAGAGTATTCCAGTCATAAAAAAAGTAACCACCACAACAAAAGGCTGAGCAATCATTTGTGGCTGATTTTGACTATTTTCTGAAATAAGCAGGATTTGGGAACAAGACCAAAAGTGCACTGTATAATTCAAATAAAACTACAACAAAATGTATGTAACTAATTTATAAACTACAGAACAAAGTGCTGCATTCTATTATTTCTATTCTCCTTCCTATCTTTTTTTTTTTTGCATGTAAATATTCATAAAATATTCAGCAACAGCCTCATTACTTGTAACTAGAATGTTCAACAGAGAGAGCTGAGAAGCAAAAGGTTTTCTGTCAGTCTCTGTGGCTGTCTTCAAAAGCAGTGCATACTCTCTTTATGACTGAGACACAATTTGTTTTTTTAGGGTCAATATGAATAACACCCAATAATAATTATCCACAATATCCAGACCCAAGCTGCTAAGGATTGCCTGCATAGCCTTTTATTTTTTTGTCACTTCTCGCTTTCTGTATTGTTCTACTTTACCTGATCTTATAAATATTGTGTGATTGATTTAACAATTCTTTCCAAGGAATGCAGGAAAGACCCCCATTCAATGATTGTTTCCCAGGCTTGCTCTGTTTAGCTCGTTAAGGACAGGTGTAAACTTTTATTAGACTCTGGAGAAGAAATGAATTTTGATTTGTTGCATTTCTCCCAGTCCTGAAAATTGGGAAGGCTAGCTATAAAAACATAAATTTACTGGCTTTTTTGTACACAAAGGATCCAATCATACAAACACTTAAATGTATGCTTGGCTTTATATACATGCATAGTCCTATTAAAGTAATCTATTACTATTTTAAAAGAGAAATAAGCATGAAAAAAATCGCATTTAGAACTGTCCAAAATTAATGCTACTGTTATATTTTGTAAGTACAGTAAAATTAATACAGAATTTAAATACACCTAAGGTTTAATTATGGGCTTGGCATAGAAAGAATATAAGGCAAGAGTACATGGAGCTCACAGTAAACTCACTGTGCTTCTCGATATGGAGCAGATTTACACTGTATTATCTGTAATTTTGCATGAAACCCTCAGAGCATTACAACATCTAAGTAAAATGAAAGAGGGTAGAGAGTATGCAAAATAAAAGAAAAAAAAGGAAAAAAAAAAGATGACTAGTTTTAGAAAACTATCAACTTTGTTCTTATTTGCTAAGGTAAAAATAAATAAATAAATAGATAGATAATCCACCTGGAAGATTTCTGAGGGAAACAGCCAACTCCTCTTTCAGTGGTCATAAAATGAACATGAAATTAAATCTGAAATATAACACCAGCCCAAGAAGAAATTTAAAACATAATAAAGACTGCAAAAATGCTACAGTAAAAGCAAGGAGACTATATGGCAGCAAAATCTGTGTGACTAGGCTGTCGTCAGTCAATGAGAATGTGATGGGAGACAGTGTCAAAAGACTTGCTGAAGTTGAGATAAACAATATCAACTGCTACCCTCACCCACTAAATTAGCCACGTTGGTCAGGCATGATTTTCCCATTGTATATCTGTGGTAATTATTCTCAATCACCTTCCTTAAGTTTCTGAGCCTTTTTCTATAAAGGTTTGTGAACTTTACCTGCATCAGTGCAACTAGTTTACAGCTGTTAGGACATGCACACTGTAAAATTATCATACCTGCCAGCCTCAGCATTAGAAGCATGATCCAGATGTGAGCATGGAGTCTTGTGGTTAACCAAAATAAGAGCAAAATGAAGCCCAGAACTGATTTATACTAACAGCTGAGTCTGGCATTGCTGTTTGGAGACTAGTTTTCTATATTTTCAGGCTGACTAAATATTATAATGTTTCATTTCTCTCCTTTGCTGTAGATGTTAAATTATTAGAATTATGTGCTTAGCCACAGTTCAGCAACTGAATTGGTGAAAGATTGTGATCTCTTCATAACATTGCTTCCCTAATCTGTCTAACCAATGTGGCTGTATTCCTTCTGAAAGTTGTTCTCCAAGCTAGCAGCCAAATGTGGTCTTGAGTGACATGTGATTGCATGATTGCAGCAGCACAGGAAGTTACATTGCAAAGAAGAAAATAAACATTTTAAAAGCAAGATAAGTCTTGTTTGTATACCTGGGGAGAGGGCATTCATTTTAACAGTTCAGTTATCACACTTATCTAGAAGTGTAAATCCATTCTATAAAAACATTGTCATATTTTTCCTCTCCCATTATCATTTAGAACAGAACAATAAAACTATCTTGATGATTCTTTAACTATCTCTAACTGTGTACAGTATATTTACAGATTGCCAACCACAAATCAACAATTTGGTATAAAGTAATGTTCTGGTCCCCCTTCTATTTGCTGACTTCTGAGGAGTCTTTTTTTTCTTCCAAAACATACTTCCATTTCCCCTGTATTTGCTGTGGTATTGAAACTCTGTCTGACAAAACAACCAAGTGTCTGTCAGCATTTCCATTATGAACAACCTATTTGGGGTTCATAATTCAAATGTTCCTATTAGTCTTGAACTGAACTAACAGCAATTTCTTAGCCAAAGAAGGGTTTATATAACCACCCTTAAATGTGGCTTGTTTTCTTTTGAGCACCCAAAATATTTGGAAAAAGGTAAGTCTTGTGTAATGACAGAAACATTGAATTTTACTGGATTTTGATTCCACTTCTCTATTCTTTAAACTCAAATCAAGCTGAATGTTCAATCTCAAAACTTTACTTTGGGAACTAATTCATAACATTAATCTAGATAACATGATTTGAAAATGCTTAGGAAAAAATCCTGTTCAAATAAAACTATAAAAATTTAAGCCCATTTATTTTTTTTTCTGAGGGTCTCATGGTTTGTAACTCTGTCTCATACATGACGTAAAAATTCTTCCATGACAAAGAACGTGCAACTTGCTTTGCCAATGGAGTTTTCTTCATATGAATTAGAGTCTTCCTCTGAAATTCTGTATCAGAAATTTGCTGTTAAAGAGTGTAAAGAGTGTAAAGTTTTTCAAGTATCTTTGCAAAAGATTGCCACTGTTTTGGTGATTTAAGTGGATTACTGTTATATTCCTGATATAGTTCCCACTTTGAGTGGGAACTGACAGTTCAATATTCAAGTATTACCTTTTCCTCAGTAACATCCATCATTTTATGTATTGCTTCTGATAACATTGTAACAATGTATAAGATGTCACATAATGTTGTATTACAACTTTTCTTGGAAATGGTGTGTCGTAAAGGATTTGCGAAGCATGAGGAGAGGGGAGGGAGGAAACACTCTGCTGGGAATAACTATTTGTCACTTCACTAAGTGCTTGAGAAGTATGAAAAGAAAAGTGAGCTCATGTTCAACCTTTGACATGTGGACTTCTTTAGAGGTGTTCAAGCTGGTGGACACATAAAGCAGGAGGCGAATAGTCTCTTATGCAAGGGTTGTGAACATTTTCTGACTGTGGCTTTCAGCCTGTGTCCAGCAGGTTCCTTTCAAATTTGTGAAGTGTGACTATGAAAAGCTATTCACTGACATCATGCAGCAAGCTATGCATGTTAAATTCAGCTAAAAAAAAAAAAAAAAGCAAGCTGAAATGCACGGCTGTAGTCCAATTCTTTAGTAAGAAAAAGCTCTTGAGACACTGTAGTCATTCTTATAACTGAGTGGAAATGTATGGTCGTAGTCTACCATCTGTTATTCTTTGGCTTTGTCGCAAGGTCTGTCTATACATTATCTTCCTCTATGACAGCAGAAAGTGCCATCAGCAGAGGCTGAGGACTATTTAAATTCTGTCCTCCATTGCCTCTCTGGTTGACTATAGGCTTTGCTTGAAGAGGAAATGTTATATTATCTCTAATCCAAAGTACACATAGGTGAAAAGAATTCATAAAGATGCCCTGGCACCTGAGATCTAAAGCTGGGAGTGAAGGCAGATCAGTTTGGTCAGGTGTCAGCAGGGATGGGGCCCAGGCAGGTTGAGAACAGGGGCCAAGGCAGACAGCACCCTGCTTGCACCAAGAGGGTGCAGGCAGCTGAAGGCCAGGTGGGGTTCAGGTGTGCACTGGAGACACTTGTCTGCTCACAGGGACAAGTCCCATGTGGGATAATACAACATGTGGAGAAGGAGCAAGAGGTGACTACCCAGAGGAGCCTTCAGTTTTGGTTTTTTTTTCTACTCATCCTGTGCTGATTTTTTTAAGGTAAAACACATCAGCAGAAGTAGACCAGTCAATACCTCCTTTTACTAAAGCTTAGGTCTTCTATTGGAGGAAGGTCATAATCTGCCTATTACTCTGTTAGATAAGCACAGGGGCCCCAGAGGACATTTATACATGTTTCCCAAATTCCAGGCTCTCATCACAACCATCCATGCATGCACAATACGTAAAGATCTTTTATTTCTTTTCTGAAGAAAAATGCCTAGAGTAATGTATCTCTATAACATTTTCAGCACTGAGCAAAATGTGTATTTATTTTTGCCAGACAAGACCTAGCTTAGTTTAATAAATGTATATGTGCATGCATGCAGTTAGTTTTTGTATATATTTCTGTATAAACAGGAACAATAAGTAAATAAACACAATGAGGCCAGATTTTCTGAATTAAATGCCATTTCCTGCAGTTCATTTAATGGACAAACTTTTTCCACATGAAGATAAACTCCAACATTATATTTAAGCACAGAACAGAATCTCACAGTTGTTTTTACTGAACCACAAACAGACATTTGTCTTGGCCTAAGATCGTCAATTGGCTTATTAAAATGTTTTTGGCTAATCATAAAGATTTATGTTGTGTTGCATTGTTATTTTCACTTGTGACTAGGATCACATTTGTGTTCTTTAAGAACATTGTCAATATTTAGTGTTGTCTTTCTAAGAATTAAAGGAGACCTTGGAGATATTAATATGTGAAAGGAAAGGTGGGACAACTGTTTTTACTGAAAGTTGCTAAAATGTGGTAAGTAAAACACTAAAATCATTTATTATAATTTATGTAATAAGATGGAATATTAGACATCAGACACTTGTTGATCATCAGCAATTCAGAATCACCATGAAGATTGGAGTAGGATAACACTTTGCCACAATATCTCCACTTTCAAAAAGAATAGCAACAACAAAAAAGAGTAGGAGGTGGAGGGGGAGGCTCAAAAACATCAGTCTGTAATTCCCCTGAAGAAAAAAGATAGTGGCAGGTGATTTTTGTGTGTGTGGCATTTTGTCAAATTCTGCAAGCATCCAGTAACAAAATTTCATTTTATTTTCTCAAATAAATGTAAATTAACTCATTTATCCGGAAAGTCTTGCAACTAACAGAAGGAAGCACAATTTGGCTTTCATTCTACTTGTGAATTTGTGAACTTAAAACTAGCAACTGCTTAGATATCTTGATTGTGACCCTACAGCATTTACTTATGACAAGAAAACGTATCACCAGCCAGTATTGTGGGGGTTTTTTTGTCCTCAGCAGTTTTCTAAAGTTTAAAGCAACTTATGAGGGAAATAAATTTTAAATGGAATTTTATTCTGTTGCACACAGCTCTAAAAATATAGTTGTTAACAGAGACATATCAATCAACAGAACTGTTTCTGCTAGAAGACTAATTCTTGATCCAATAATATTTTTATGAACAAGTCTGAATGTTGATACCATATATTTCCTGCAACAATTTTCAGATGGGACAGGCATTCGTCTAGCAATAAAGAACAAAAGGGAAGACTTTTTTTCCTGAGAATTGACCTGAACCACCTATTTAAACAGTTACAGTCTGACTCAGATGTTGTAGTACAGCTGATTCATGCAAGGATAATCACTCCAGGGTATAACTATGGGGTAGGAAACCTGATGGAAAGCAGTGATTCTGGAAGAGCTTTAAAGCTGCTGGAAATAACATGCAGTGCTGTGATCAAGAAGGTGAAGACCAACTTCTAGAATATAAAGAAAGTTAAAGGATGTGAAAGTGACCTAGTATATGAATAACTAGACGTGCATAAGGACATTCAACTCTTCAAGGAGGAAGGTAACTTATTTATTCTATCCAGACAACTACCCTAGGCCAGAGACATCACACAGAAGCAGCAAATCTCTCAGTTTCAGTGACAAAACTGTGGCTGGATATAGAAGACTATAAAATGCAAGGGTTTACCACTGAGAATTTATCAGGTGAAAAGTTACTATCAGGAAGCTGGGAGTCTGAGTTTCATCTGAAATTATCTAGATGTAAATTTTAATCTGTTTCCAGAAGAAATTCTATAAAATATCTGTAAATATCTGAGATAGGCAGAGTTCCTTCTCATTCCTTCTCATTCTGATATCTTTGAATGTCTTAAACTTTCCCTTGAAAATAATCCTTCATGGACCTTAACTGCACTCCTCTCAACAACATCATGAAACCTCCTGCCTTGCACTAAGTAAAAAGTCAGTTTTTTAAGACAACTAACCAAATGACCAGGAATGGCATTTGTTTTTTCCCTACTGTGGAAGTGACTGGAAGGCTTCTGACTTTCTGTCTTTTCCTGTCCTCCTGGAGAAAAGATGCTGGAGGAAGTAGTTGTTCTGACTTGTTCATGTATTCAGCATTGAACTGACCACATTTTTCAACTGGGAAGGAATTCGTTCAGCACATTAATTGATAGAGTTTGGTAGGTCTTACCTGTGTTGGAATAGCCTGCATAGTTGGTACCTATGCAGACTCTTCATTTAGGGGCATCAATAGCATTGTTTTTCCTTTTTCTTTCGTATTTTTTGTCAAGAGTCATGTTGACCCCAGAAAATGCAAATAATTTGCCACTACTTGACTCATTACGGAGTCACCTATCAGTTAAAGCGTAGGAAAATTTATGGTAGTCAGAAAATAAGACTGGATAACCTAACCTAGAACTGCATGTACTTATTGTGAATGTTATTTTATATTTTCGATCAGAAATCTTAACCTCTTCTGGAGTAATAAGCAGCTCATAAAATACTAGGAATTTTCAAAGACGAAATGTTAGAAAGCCATCTGTAATGGACTAATTCTTTCTGTTGAGAGGTGTCTTACTCTAGGAGCAACTTTGTTCATTTTAACTGTTACTTTCAATTCTGGGCACTATTTTTAATGAGGAGTAGGCTATGTTAAAAAGTTTTGATGCATTATTTTGGGTCATTAAATTATCATAATTCAAAATACCATAATTCACACAATTCCTGTTTGAAAGTGTCAGTATTCACATATGTTTAATTAAGCTTATAAGAAAGGCTGCCATCTTCAAAACATTCTTGGCAGTGACAAATGACCTGAATAGCTCTTGAGCTCGCCTACCTGCTGTACTTCTTCTGTTCGTGTTAAACTTAGAGAGAGAATTTCAGAGATAGATGTCGAGGCTTAGCAGCACAAGTAATAGCTGCTTCTTAAGATAACATTAAATCATTGTGAAAACCAAGTATCACTAGTTGGCTGTATGCAAGAGAAAAATAAATGACACAAGAAGGTTTCACTTTATGCAGTGTTTACAGACAGGTTGAAAAATACAGATTTTCAAGTGTAAAAAATATCAGCAATAATTAGAGGCTATACAATTCATCGTGCTGGTTTGACTGAAAATGGGTTAATTTTCTTTGTGCACTTAGAAACTTTTCATTTTCATAGCTAGCATGTCCATTATTTGGACTTAGTTTGAGAACAAACAGATAACATCCCAGCACAGAGTTAATGTTTTTAATTGCTCTGGTCTGAGAGCCATTCTGAGTGACATCCAGGTTGATCAATAAGAGTATTCCATCCCATTAGCGTCATGCTTTGTACATAAGGAGACAGGGCCTTCCGGTGGCTGCTGCTCTTTGGCTATCTCTTGCTCTTGCTAATGAGCCAGGGGACTTCGGTTGGGATGTTTAGCTTGGCCTTTTGCCATCCTGCAGAGGCCTCTGGGCTTTTCTGCCTTTTTCCTCCCTCTTCTCTCTGGGATCAGACCAGGTGTGGCTTGCTGGGACTGGCTGCTCAGTTGTGGACAGAATTTGTGAGCAATTGCCTTGAGTATCTTTTATTTCTATTTTACATATATATATTTACTAGTAGTGTATTACTGTCTTGTTATTTTATTAAACTCTGTTTATCTCAATCCAAGTTTCTCCCTTCCCTTTTGATTCTCTCCCCTGTTGGGGGGGTGAAGGTGGGGGTGAGCAAGTGGCTATCATGGTTATATTGCTAGCTCAGGTTAAACCATGACATTCATAAAGGATTATTTGCTGGTTTTTCCTCCTACTGTGATATTCTTTCTGTCTTAGTTCTGCCATATACCTTATGTTCAGATCAACACCATCTGGTCTTTAGAAACATAGACTCATAGAAAGCCTGACTAATTTTTCTTCACAAATGGCTGAAACTCAAAATAAAAATGTCTTTCAATTCATAAGAGAAGTACAGGACAAATTAGGCTTATAAAAGAAAAAACATCTATTTCCTGCCTCTCCAAAGGAGCCTTCATCTTCACAGTCCATGCTCAGGCGCAGCTAAGGGAGCTGCTTCTCACATGACTTTGAGCTGATGTAATCCTCCTTTGTCTACCTCAGGATAACCAGTTGGTTAATATGTTTATAACTTCCTTTGTTTTAGAACTGCAAGTGTGACACTGCATCACCACCATTTACATGGGTTTACAAAAAGGCGTATTTTTAGAACACTCACCTTCCTGTGATGTAATGGGCGTGTGTGTAGTGTCACATTTTGGCTGTTTCACTAGCTTAGAAGCAAAGCATAGAGTGGATGATTTATGAGTGTAGGACTTTCTTTACCCTCCAGAACAGGATACTTTCCCCATTTGTTCACTAGAGATTGGAATTTATAATTTATAGTTGTACTATTAGAATTTTAATATTTGCCTCAAAAATGATATTTGCCAAGAGGGGGTACTTTAACTGTTTCTTCCCCAGGTCCATCAGTGAAGGAGAGCTGGAATTACTCTGAAATGCTGCAGACATCCAACAAATATGTAGCATGTATCAATGAACTAATGCCCCCATACTCCTAATTGTAATCTAACAAATGCTAGCTCTTCTTTAATGGTGAGATACATATCAGTCACACCTGGAATCACTGCTCTTTGGGAATATTTAGAATATTGATTCTCTAAGCTAATATCAGGGGCACACACTTTCCTTAAAAAATCAAAACAAAAAGTGTTGCAATATCTACATCTCAATGGCCCATGTGCAGCTTGCTCCATTGTTCTAGTTTTTTATGTTTGAGAATTACATCAAGTTATTTAGAACAGAGTGATCCTTTCATTCATTTTTTTTTTTTTTTAAATATTGGAAGTAAACCAGTATATTTTCCCTTAGCCTTCAGAAATAGTTGTGTGGTTTCCGTATGATGGATGTACATACATATGCAGCCACATACTTAAGCCTATGGCTGCAAGATTGTGCCTTCAGTTTACAACACATCAAACAGTAAATGGTGACAGCTTGTGCAATCACGTTATTTCATGTGGATCTGTCAGAGCATGAGGCTGATTCCACAGATACCACCTCAGCCACTGAGTCCAGTATCTTATAGTCACAGACATCCATAAAATAAGCCTGGCAATAAGTGCCAAAGGATCTGCAGAAACCTTTGATGTGCTGTGACACACCTGTGGTCACAAACCATATAACTACCACCCATAACAAAATTAAGATTGGAAAGAGATCTTCTGGCAATCATTTCAGCCCTGAAAACAGGGAAAAATATGTCAGCTGAGAAATTTCAGTGTTAGTAGGAGCCTCATCACACCGTATTTCTTGCTTTAACCAATTTCAAAAGCATTAGAGGAAACGAACTCACACATCATGTTTCACTTCCTGTGACTGAGTCAAAAGCATAAAGGTTTTCCCAGCCCCACAGACAGCCAGCAGAAACACCAAAATGGTATGAATATATCAAATAATATCAACATAACAATATATCAAGCAGTAAGTTCCTGCCTCATGTTGAATTCCCTGATAGATTGCAACACAAATATAAGAATTCACCTTGCAATTTAATGTTCTGTTTTCAAGAATTCTTTTCAATGATGCAATTCAAATATAAACTCAGCTCCCCCTTCCTTTGAAGCACAGAACACATAGTTTCATTGCAATATTTCTATTGTGTATATACTCCTAAAATTTCTTGCTGGTTTTGAAAAAGTGAATTTGACTTGATCTGAAGCAAATTCAGCTTGAAAATTATGAGAGATTTTCTTACATATGGGTTCTATTAAGACCTCTTTTATGTTGTTATTGCACTTCAACCTTAATGTTCTACTAGCAGAACTTTTTTTTTTATTAACCTCATACACTTTTTTAAAATTATAGGCCCTATCAAACTGGAATGAACTAGAGGTTTTGGGGGTTTGGGTTTGGTTTTTTGTTGTTTTTTCTTAGGAAAGCTTTGGTTAGAATTAATGGATCCTACTGTTGTAATTACATTAAAGTTATATAGAGAAAAAGATATCATTACCATCACTATCATGTCAGAAAAACATTTTTTAAATTTTTTTTTATTTTTTATTTTTAGGGGGTGCATTGGATTTGTGTTAATTATTGAGATGATCTGGAAAATAATTTAAAGCACAGCAATACACCTGATCAGTTTATGTGGTTACAGAGCTCCTTCTGGAGAACATATGATGCCTATATTGATACCATCACATTCCAACTTTTGTGGAAGAGCTGGTGGCTTGAAATGTCCATTGCTGCATAATGTTAGCAATGCTTCACTTTGAGATGCTTTGTAAAAGGTTAGAACTGATCACTTTACATTTTTGCTTTTGCAAGAATAAAAGCACTATGCAGAGTATTCACAGTCTAAAATATAAGAAATAATAAATTTCAAATAAGCTTGTACTAGTTACATGCTTAGAATGTAGGAAATTTGCAAATGTTAGAGATGTAATTTTTAGCATAATGAGTTGTGTAAAAACAGTGTGGAACTGATCAGCAATAATCCTGGATAGCTGAGGTGTTTTTGAAGCATAGTCTTATATATAGACACCCACTTAATTCAAGCATTTTTTGTATTCAATACAATTGCAAACATAGTTTTACCATGATTTCAACTAACTCTAGCATCTGGTTTTAGTTTATTTAAATCATACTCATGTTTCTCAAGTGAAACCACATGCGAACCAAAAACAGTTTATTAAAATCTTAGTGTTCTTCTGCAAGTTTCTATGCAACTTACAGAAGACAAACTGAAAATTTGATGGGGTTTCAAGCCAGGATTACTACAGTGAACAAGCAAAGCCTAATCTTGTGTGGTTGGAAAACTTAATAAGAGTTCTCTCCAAAAAATTAAAGGTATGAAATTTTTAAGAATCAGAAGTGTTCAAGGTTTCTTGTTTTTGAAAAGCTTCTTACTTTTGAAAGACACTTCATAGGAAAATGCTTGAAAGTACTTAAATGCCTTACTTTTGCTCATCTCAGTGCTATGGAAAGTGCTGCACTCTGGTAAACTCTCTTTTGAAAAGTGTGTTTTTATTCCTAAGATGCTTTGACACTTGCAAAAACTTTATTCAATGGTTAATAAAAGGAGGACTTGTTATAACATGGTCATAAAAAATCATCAGAGATTGTGATGTTCTCTTTGACAAGCCTTTCTTACAAGTTCAGGAGAATGAGAAACAACTATTTCTTTAGGTTCTGTTGTCAAGACACTGTTCTGTATTCTGCCTACCTATTGCTGATTGCTATTGTACACCATTTCTACTCTCAGGTATAGTGACTGATACTTCAAGATTGAAAATCCTGTAAGGGACCACTACCGTGACCAAGGCAGATTTGTCTTATATTACAAAGACTAAAGACATGGAGCTTTTTGAATCAAATCTGTGGTTTCCCTTTATCTGATCTTGCTTTCAAGATTTTGCTCAGCAGCAAACTAGCATGTTTCTGCTTCATAGAATCTTACAGATTGAAAGGTATATTAAAGATCACATAGCTCCAACCCCCCTGCCACGGGCAGGAACATCTTCCACTAGACCAGGTTGCTCAAAGCTCTGTCCATCTTGAACCTTGAACACTTCCATGGATGGGACATCCACAGCCTCTCTCTGGCAGACTGTTCCAGTGCCTCACCACCCTCAGGATGAAGAATTCCTTCATTACATCTAATCTAAATCTACCCTCTTTAAGTTTAAAGCTATTACCCTTGTCCTATCACGACACACCTTTGTAAAAAGTCCCTCTCCAGCTTTCCTGTAGGTCCCCTTTAGGTACTTCAAAGCTGCTGTAAGGTCTCCCCATAGTCTTCTCTTCTCCAGTGTGAACAAACCAAACTCTCTCAGTCTTTCCTCACAGGAGAGGTGTTCCAACCCTCTGATCATCTTTGTGGCTCTCCTCTGGACTCACTCCAACAGGTCTGTGCTCTTCTTAATTTGAGGTCACCAGAGCTGGACACAGTACTGCAGGTGGGGTCTTGTGAGGGTGGAATAGAGGGAGACAATCACCTCCCTTGACCTACGAGTCATGCTTCTGTTGAGGCAGCCCAGGATACATTGGTTTTCTGGGCTGCAAGCACACATGCCAAGTTATGTTGAGTTTCTCATCAGTCAACACCCACAAGCCTTTGTTCTCAGGGCTGTTTTCAAGCCATTCTCTGCTTGGTCTGTATTTGTGCTTTGGACTGACCTGACTCGGGTCCAGGACCTTGCTCTTGGCCTTGTTGAACTTCACAAAGTTGCATGGGTCCACCTCTCCAGCCTGTCAAGGTACATCTTGAATGGCATCCCGTCCCTCAGTGTGTTGACTTCACCATACACCTTGGTGTCGTTGGCAGATTTGCTAAGGGTGCACTCACTCCAACCATCCATGTCACCAACAAAGATGTTAAACAGCACCAATCACAATACTGACCCCTGAGGAATGCCATTCATCACTGATCTCCAGTTGGACATTGAGCCATTGGCCACAACCCTTTGAGTGTGACCATCCAGCCAATTCCTTATCCACCAAGTAGTCCATCTGTCAAATCCATGTCTCTCCAATTTAGGGTCAAGTGTGTCATGCTGAACTGTGTCAAATACTTTGCAAAATCCAGATAGAAGGCTTCATTTTCTCTTTCCTTATCCACCAATGCTATACCCCCATCGTAGAAGGCCACAAATTATATCTGGCACGGTTTTCTCTTTCTGAAGCCATGTTGGCTGCCATCACCAGTAACCTCATTATTTTCCATGTGCTTTAGCATCGTTTCACACACAGAATCACAGAATCACGTGATGTTAGGGTTTGGAAGGGACGTTGAAAGTTCATCTAGTCCATTCCCCCACTGGAGCAGGAACACCTAGATGAGGCTACACAGGAATGTGTCCAGGTGGGGTCTGAATGTCTCCAGAGAAGGAGAATCCACAACCAAGCCAATGAGATGTTACTGCTGTAACTCATAACCAATAGTGAAGAGACACATGAATGGGTCAAACTGTATAAAAATGCACTTCTGACAATAAATGACATCTACTACTTTCATCCTGGAAGAAAAACTCTCTGGCATCTTTCCTTCAGCCAGTTCACAGTCCATGTCACAATGGGCAGCATTGGCCATGTAACCGAGGGAGCAAGGAGAAATGGCCAGGGAGGTGGCCTGTGGAGCTCCTAGAAGGGTTCCCTCTATCCCATATCTAGAAGGGCTTGCGAGGCATCCACCCTGCCCAGTCTCCCATGTCTCTTCTGCCCCACAGGATGCTCTGCGTGCTCTTCGTCATCCCGGAGCTGATTGTCCTCTTCTTTCTGGCGGCTGCAGTGCTCTACGCCTCCTGCTGCGACACCGAGCTCCTCTACCGCCTCCTGCTGCACATGCTGAATGAGGAGACCTACTGCAACGTGGCGTATGCAGTGGGAAGGATCCTCACTGTGGTCAGCGAGGGGCTGCTGCCCTTTTGACCGCTCCTCCCAATAAAGCCTTTTTAATCTACACCTCCATGTGCTCGGGCAGGTTTGTTGGGGTGTAGGGAGAGGGTCTTACCCTGCGTGCCGGTCCCTGCAGCCCACCGCGGCCAGGCCCAGTCTCATCTGCTGGGCACTGGGCACGGCCACCCTGCCTGCTGCAAGCCAGGTCTCTGCCTGCCTGCCTCACCTGCTCAGCTGCTAGCACAGCTAAGGAAACAGAGACACAAGAAGGAGAGGTTAACAGATTGCCTTAATTCAACCATCAGACATATGGCACTGCAAGAAATACAGGCCTTGGTCATGGAAATATTGAGCATTTACTTACATTTATTTCATTGAAGGGGTAATGCTGTGCATAAAAGCACAGAATCACAGAATCACAGAATCACAGAATCACAGAATCACAGCATCTGCGTGCATTGGTGTTCAGGCTTTTCAGGGAGTGAACCGAGCACACCAATTTCACCGTAGGCGGATGAGAGCCCTCCCGGTCTTCATCAGTTCTAGAGTGCTGCCTCACTGGTGCAAGCCCAGCTACAACCTCATTCCCCTTCAAATCTAATTTAAAACTCTCCAAATGAGCCCTGCTAATTCCTGTCCCAGCATCCTTTTGCCCCTGTGAGATGAACCTTTCCCCTGTATCACTGTCTGGACAAGTGTTTTATAAAACCAGCCATTATGAAAGAATTCAAAGCCCTGCCTATAGCACCAGTATTGTAGACAACGATTTCTGAAATTAATTTTTCTGTTCCATCCCA
The DNA here is from genome assembly GCF_963082525.1 of Nesoenas mayeri. NCBI lineage: Eukaryota > Metazoa > Chordata > Aves > Columbiformes > Columbidae > Nesoenas > Nesoenas mayeri. Next base: position 47,918,928 of record NC_137542.1, on the reverse strand, counting down.
CATCAGCATCCGAAAATGGAAGGACAGAAGAGAAAATTACTTGTGCTCCAGACTCTTTTTACCAACCATCCCTAGGCCTTCATATCTTTCTTCATTCCCCTGAGACTACAGGATGAAGGTTCCATGGACTTACAGTCTGTGCTGCTCCACCTTTTTCAACCTGAATATGACCAACATACAGCTTCCAGCCTTCGGATTTTATTATGCCTTCTTTTGTTATAGAGCCATTTATAATCAGATATTTCTTTTCCTTTTCAATGTGCTGTCACAAGCAATTTCAGGTGTGCAAGTAGGTTGCAAGCAACATTACCCATATTTTACTCTTTGACAACCAAAACAGATCAAGATTGCCTCCTGCTAGTTTTATAGGTTCAAACTGGAGCAGCTTTGCATATGAAGATAATAATCCTCTCAAAGAGCACAGGAAATGTTTGCTAGCCTTGAACTTTGTTAGATGGCTTGCAGTGAACTCAGCATTAGGCACCAATTATGAGTAATTATTTTTCAGAGATTTAGAAAGAAAAGCCATATAAATTATGCTTCAGCTCTACTTCTGCAGGAACACCTTTAAGTTAAATACCTCCTGTTTAAACATAACAATATGAAACTGCTAGCTTGGGATGTCCATTAGCCATAGATTGCTGAACGCTGGTGGAGCATTCCTGTCACTGTGTGCTTGCCCCTGCTCTGGCACTGCCTGGGCACACGCTGCAGGGGACAGGCTCCTGGGCTGACAGAAGATAACTCGGCTCCTGAGCACTTCCTTCTCACCAGGAGAGCAGAGGTGTTGGGAGATTCAACACTACTATCTGGGTCTCTGGATTGCAGGAGGAATAATTAAACTGCAGGATGTCAGTGGGCTTTTGTTTAATTCTCATCATTACCTGAATATTCCCTTTTTTGGTCAGCTCAGTGCTCTTGGGACCCAAGAAACCTGTTTTCCTATTGCTGTTTCAGTTAAAACTGAAGAAATTAAATAGTTTCTTATAGTGGCTTGCTGCACAGCCTCCTGTAACTGGCTAATTGGCCCCCTACAATTATTGCCCTTGTTGAAATACATTTACTACTAGATGCAAGGTTTATGTAGGTCATCTGGTTTCCTGGAAAGTTGCGCTGCACTCAGACATGAAACCAATCTACCTTATCTCTGACCTTTCTCATTTCCTAGCACTGAAGCACTGTCATGAGAAAGCTGATTTAATGGAAACTATATCTGGGATCATTAAAGTAGAACTAATTTTAATGTATTCACAGCTTTAATGTACAGTGCTGTGTGACATATCAGTCTTCATATGTATGTTAATTCCAGGCAGTAACTGATACATGTACAGTCATGTATGTATCTATGAAATTTTGACACCCTCTGGTAAGGTACAGCCTCAAGTTTCAAGTTCAGACTGCATGTGCCTGTAAATAGCAATCCAACTTGGATGTATATGCAGTTGCATTAGATGCATGTAAATGTGCAAAACAGATGTTTTACTTCTAGACCTTGGCTTTCAGCTTTTTGTTTTATTATTTCAGATTATCTGCCATACTGTTTTCCTGTTTTCTCTCTGGATAGAGATACACATCTCAGATTAAAATTATGCCATCATTTAATTGTTTTTAAAATAAAATTATGTTTATCATTAACCTGCTTTGATATTAACTGGATGTGTAAAGAAACTTCAAGATCTCAAGCGTCTCATTAACAAAGGAATTCCTTTGAAACACTAGAACTTAATTTTCTATTGCCTCCTAAGGCCATCAACATCTATACTTTTAGCTTGCTCTTCAGGAAAAAAAAAAAAAAAGAGTCCTTATCAATACTGAAAATCTGTTTAACAGGGCTCATTAGAAATCTACATATATGGGTATTTGGGCTACGCATTATTCTACCTATCATACACAGCAATTTACAAATTTCCTTCTGTTCCACAGTACCAGCCAGAAGCCTTGTATGCACACATCAGGATCCTAGTAAATTACAGTGAGAGCAATTGGATAACACTGTTAATATGACTCACTTCAGTGCAGTTTCTTTGCTCCTCCCTGTATGATTAATTACAACCAAATTGATGTTGCCAGCAATGATTAATTTACAAGTTGAGATGCAGAGTAAATGAGCTAAGCAAAGCTGAGTTGGCATTGCCCCTCATTTAAGAAACTGCACAAGGGATCACAATTCACAGCTAACCTTGTGATCCATTACTGCACTCATGTAAAAATCGACTGGGTTGAATAACTGCAAAATTATAATATATTATTTTATGATAGCTATTTAGAGGAAAAAAAAAATGTTTAATTTCAGTAGATGAGGAAACAAAGAGGGTGAATCAGGCTTCTGCTTTAGAATTTCTGTGTAACTCAGATTCTTGATCAGATAAAATAAAAATGCCAGGCCTTTTACAGGGAATCAGAGGACTGTGTTCTTGATTAAATCCACGAAGTTCTCTTTGAATAAAAAAACACTGAAAAGAATAAATACACTACATTTAATAGCTTTTTTTTTGTTTAATGATAACAATAAATCCATGCTCTGGGAACTGCAATTACTTCCCACATCGAATGTGTCAGAATTGTTACCTGTATTAACGTCTGTGTTAGTTTACATTACTGTGCTTTACTGAACATTTGAGCATCTTCCATTTATAACCAATAGAACTAGCAGATTTGAGGGGATTGCAGAGACTCTTACTCTAAAAAACTGCACAGGTTTTTTTTTAATCAAAATTCCTTATGGGGTATACAGCATTCATTGAAGTGAAATTCAGAATTCAGCCTTTTTCATGAAAGTAATGTAGAATTTTCAGTTGATGGCAAGTATTTCTGAAGTATGAGAGAAGTGACTGGCAGATTACTTTAGGCTTCTTTTCCACTACTTAAACTTATTTTTTGACAAAAATATTGGTTAAAAAATGAAGTATACTCTTACAGCTATTTGCAGGTTTGTAACAGGGGAATTCTTGATGATCTGCAAAAGAATGTTGAAGAGAAACAGGATCCAGAATGAGGAATTTTGGTTAGTACCTTCTTTTCAGAGACCAAAGTTTTTGATCCCACCTGACACAAAGGAACTTCAAGGAATTTTTTCTTCTGATTATGAAGGTCTTGCATCAGTCCACAAATCACTGCACTGGAGACAATGACACTTTTCAGTTTCCTTGCAAATTTTACCCTCAAAGTTGCTGGTTTAGTACCTGCCATACTTCCTGAGAGCTTGCATCTGCATGACTGCCACATGATCCTTGATGTTCTGTGGCAGATGGAAGGTAAAGAGATCAATGCTCGGATGAACACCCAGAAAAGGTCCAAAATGGATTAAATTGTAGTGGCTTAAAGATTCAAGAGCCTAGTTAAAAAGAAAAATAGCAAAAGGAAACACAAAGTGTTGCTCATCTAAAAACAGCTGTTGCACAGTGCTAGGGTCAAACAAAGGATCTGACCCTGTATATTTTATACCCCTCTAAGTATATAAATACTCAGACTATTTATTCTTTGGGGGTAGATGGGTCACACAGAGGTTTCCTCCCTTTCTCTCCTTCTATCTGACACAAAGACATGCACAAATTTTGTAATATCTGGGATTTATCCCAGCACAGAAGGAAAAAACAAATTTCAAACGTCGTGTGGGCAAGGAAGGCCATTTCCCATGTATCTCTGAATCTAAGGTAAAAAGGTACAAACTTTGTTAGCTGCCAGCAAATCAACCTATAATGAACCTTCTGCTTGTAGTTATCACTCTTTTTAGTATAACAGCTTAACCAGTTGAATAGAGGGACACAGCATGGAGAGATATATAGAAAAGATTGTTTAAAATGCCTTAGAATAACCTAGTATGGGTATGGACTGTGTAATTTTGAGTGGTAAAGTACTAGAAAATTATTTAAACTGAAAATAGAACTTCGCTTTTCAGGTATTGTTAGTGACTTATATCACCTGCAACAACCTTAGTGACTCCCTCCAGATAATTTGTGGTTGCCAACCCATACTACAGTTGCTGCATATTCAGTGTCATAAAATTTACACCCCATGAGGATATAATGTGTGATACCAGGTTTTGCCTTGTGAAACTCCTCTGAACTGAAGAAAGTTGTACAGAACATAACCTCTAATTGAAGATTGTGTGGATGTTGTCAGCACACATACCCTACACTTAGTTTTCAAGTTCCTATTTGTCTTGTTCCAGAAAAATAACTTTTTTCCTTTGTCCTTTTTTTTTTCCTGTCAAACAGAGTAGATATGAGATTTAAATCAAGTTGCACTACATTTCATGATGACAGAATATGTAAGCTTGTTGAAACGAAAAAAAAAAAAAAAAAAAAAAGGATGTACTCAGAAACCACACCACACACTGCAGAAATCTAAAATATATGCTGGCAATACATGAGTCTAGTAGACTCTATCCTTCTGTGTATTGCAGGGGCAAAGAGCTGTTGTATGACATCTGATCTGCTAATGCTAGCCTCTGGATCTTTGCAGTTAGGCACAATGTCACTAAAAATAGTTTTGTGTTACATCAGATTAAATTACTGGCACATCCTTGTGGAGTGATGAGCTAGTGAAAAGCCAGCTGTGTTTGAGAACATCTGGATTATTTTCATAACATAGTTCAAGCATATCAAATATTACGACCTGTATGTAGGAGAGCAGTTTGTGTACTTATCTTGAATTTTTTCCAGCTCAAATAGAACAATGAACAATTGGATTAAGATTACTGAAATTCAAGTCCTTGTTCAAAGTTTAAATGTGTTTTCTGCGTAATTTTATTATATCCATGTAACAGTTTGGCCCTTACTGACCTCATAGTACTATTGCAGAGACCATCTGTATATCTTCCCTAAGGAACTAGCTCTGCTACAAACAGTTTATTAAACAGAGCTCCCAGAATGTTCCTCTCTTTTCAAACCCTAGTGCTCTTTTAAAACAGGATGAGAATGATGACATTTCCTATGGACAGCAGACTATTTTACTGCTTTCCAGTGCAAGCTATTTGACACTTTCAAATTAGGCATATGTTTGTATTTCCCAAGTCTCTCTACTTTCTGAATCTGAGGTGGGTGAATGTACAGTGCTCTCCACACACACCATGTAGTCTCAGTAGGAATACGATTAGAAGGAGAGAAAGATTTGAGCTCATCTGTACTAGCACCCGATGAACGGTCCTTTTGAAATGATACGTTATTTACAATTCATTTATTTCACTATGGTCATGTATAGCTCATGCAAAAGAAACATCACCACAAATGGCTTTCAGTTTCTGCTTCTTGGGTACACCTTACAAAAAGGCTAAAGATTAAATTAATAGTAAATATACATTCTCACATGAGAAATCACGTTTGAAATAAAGACCTTCCATTTCTTTATCACATCTGCCAGAATCACAGCTCTGGATGTCAAGTGAAAGGCTGCCCCAGGGTCTGCCATCTACGCTGAGATTACTGAGACCTGTAACATGCAGACACAAAAGAATGAACTGAGCTTCTGGATTTAAAACCTACCACACACCAGTGTCTTCTTCTTGGGAGCTCAAGAAAGTTGAGAACATGTTGGAGTTATGCCAAAAATTCTTTTTTCTCTTTTATTGTTTACAATACAGTAATACAACAAACCTTTTGAGTAATCACAAGCATACAGAAACAATTATATAGAATAATCATGTAAGCGAGCTGCTGAGCTTCAAAAGCTGACCATTCTTACCCTCAGGTACAAATGGTCCAGAATTCACTATTTCTTCTAGAGGAGGAAGTTTTCCCAGCTGGAATATTAATTCTGAGAGAAAATGCAAGGTATGTCTCTTTGTCCTGTCTCTCAGAGGAAAAGTACATGTGTTTACAACATCAGCAGCAATAGGGAAGCTGTCTGTGTGTGTTTTTCTGATAATAATCCACTGACATGGTTATTTTAAAGAACATGGAACTGTGATTATGAAACAATGACTACTCAGGCAGTTTGCAGAAGAACAACAGTGCTATAATTCTGTTATTAGTATTTGCAAAATTATTCTTACATTTTATACCAAATCAATCAGACTGACTCAATAGACATAAACAAACATTTTATTTCAACTTCTGTATCCAATAAGCAATAGTACCATGATCCAGCAAACACAGGAGCTATTACTCACAGTGGTCTGTTGCTTTGTAGCCAAAGTTAAGCTCAGCTGTTGATCTGTGTTCTGGGCACTCAGATATGTCTTCCGATTCCTCATGCAGCTTATTTAAAAATTTTGTGTCAGCAGCAACTTACATGGAAATAACGTGAACAACTGAGGACCTCTACGTTGATAGCCCATCTGAAGTACTGCATCAAGCTCTGCATTCCTCAGTACAGGAAAGACATGGACCTGTTGAAGAGGGTCCAGCAGAGCCCACAAAAATTATCAGAAGGATGAAACACCTCACCTATGAGGACAGGCTGAGAGAATTGGGGTTGTTCAGCCTGGAGAAGACAAGGCTCTAGGGAGATCTTATTGCGACCTTTCCGTACTTAAAAGGGGCCTATAAGAAAGATGGGGACAGACATTTTAGCAGGGCCTGTTGCAATAGGACAAGTGGTAATGGTGTTAAACTAAAGGAGGGGAGATTCAGGCTAGACATGTGGAAGAAATTTTTTACAATGAGGGTGGTGAAACACTGGCCCAGGTTGCCCAGGGAGGTGGTAGATGCCCCAACCCTGGAGACATTCCAGGCCAGGCTGGACGGGGCTCTGAGCAGCCTGATCTAGGGGAAGATGTCCCTGCTTAGGGCAGGGGGGTTGGACTACATGACCTTTGAAGGTCCTTTCCAACTCAAACTATTCTATGATTCTATCTTATCGTTGATATTGCTTGTGTTGGTTGGGGTTGGGGTTTTTTTGGTTGTGTTCTTGTTTTGTTTTGTTGGTTTTGGTGTTTTTTGTTTGTTTGGTTTTTGTTTTGTTTTGTTTTTTCCTGACAGAGAAAGAATTTATGCTATTGAGATAAAATAATGAGTAGTCTATAGAACTATTATTGGAAACTGTCTTGACAAAATTGGTTAACTTTACATATACAAAAAATTCTGCTATGTTTTTTGTTCCCATTTATCATCAAAATCAAGTGAGTTTTCAATCTCCCTGGGTTATTGTAATCTCCTGGATGCAACAGGGAAATTATTTTTATGTGAAAAATAGTCCAATACAATCAAACTACATTTAAAAGAAGCATACATTAAATTAATAGCATTTATACTGCAGTATTGAAATTTATTCAACATTTTTCTTTCAAATATGTTAAGTGAACCCATTTTTCTCATGTAAGGTATATAATTTTGCTTTCTACTACAAGTACTGTATAAAATCGATTTGAAAACAAGTCAAGTTCTTTTGTAAAACTCTTAATGGGAAAGTTTAAATATTTCATTTATTTTTGAATTTAGGTTAAAGTTTAAACAAGGAGAATAAAGAAACTATCTTTGTTCTGTTACCTTATGCAATAAAGCCTTTCCTTTCAGGTTCAGTGCTTCTTCAAGTGAAATTTCAGCTTAGATTCCTGTAGTGTTTTACTTTTTCCTTTGATTCAACCACAAACAAAAAAGTGTTCACACAGCCCTGTGAGATTGTGTAAACATACAGAAAACATAACAGTAAACACACGGATATTGGGTAATGTAACAAGATACAGAATATGGTGTGCTATGAAGAAATACAAGCCTTAAGGCTTGAGAAAGCTAAAGATGTTGCAATACTGTGTTGAAAGATCTTGCTATATTGGACCATATAAATCCCTGTTATAGCAGACTACTTGGTGCAATCTATAAATGTGGGATTTTTGTGTTCTGATGGCTGGCATAAATATTAATTTTACATAATGTGTAACTGTCATAATCCTTGTGTCCTAAGACTTAGACTCAGTATTTTCTGGAAAAGTATAAAGGTGTGGTTTTAAAATGAACTTACACTCAACAAACTTAGTGAGGTCAGGTTTATGTTTATTTGTTTGTTTGTTTATTTTCAGTTATCTCCTCCACCAACAGTCTTGATTTCATATTTAAAACACTGATATTGAAAACAAGGGGAAATTTTTCTAGATTATTCATGCAGAACTTTTTCTTCTTATATGAAATTACATCACCCCGGCTGGCCTGGTTACATCTGACACTTAAGTCCTCACTGAAGCTGATGAACCTTATATTTTATTGATTAAGTTAGTTATCTGTTCCTGAGATCAGCTGATTGGAGGCAGCTCGACGGGTTCCAATTAAGTGAAATCTTCGAGGTACAGAGAAGCCTTTTTTGTTTTGGTTTGGTTTTTTTTTCTCTCAATCAGGCACTTTTGTTCTCGAGAGACCTGGAAGCTCCCAGCAGCCCTTGCAAGAGCAGCTGATGTGGAGTGGGCATTACCGAGGCGAGGGCGATCACACCCCCACCCCTCGCCTTGGAAAACCTCCTTGAGGGCAGCAACGCGTCCAGCACCACCAGGTGCTGGAAGGGGCAATTGGCTTGTGATGCAGGTGAGTAGCACCCATGCTGTGCTGCAGCAGCGGGTGTGGTAACTCGTGCACTAGGGTGTGGAGGTTGTCACCTTTTGCTAGACTTTCTCACCTATTGCCACTGTCTCATACAGTTGCCGACCATGGTCTCCATCAGAAAGAGAGCTTGTCTGAAGAAGACTGTAGCAACTCAGATAGACTGTCTGCCCCGAACCATGGCTATTCAGGTTTCTGGCTGCAGGGAGTGCCAGAGCCTGCTGCTGCACGATGACAGTGGCCAGCATCACACCTGTGCGAGGTGTGAGCAGGTGCAAGATCTGCTCTATATGGTTACAAAGTTTAAGGAGGAGGTTGAGACACTGAGGCCCATCAAGGAGTGTGAAAAGGAAATCGACTGGTGGAGTAACTCCCTGGCGTGCCACTCAGAGAGGTTCCAGGGGGATACCCCCAAAAAGGTGATGAAGAACTGAGACAGCCCCTGCCCTGTCGCTGTCGGGCAGAGGTAGGGGACAGAAAAGATGACAAGGGTTGGAAGCAAGTTCCAGTTTGGGGCCATGGGCAATCCCCCTCCCTACCTGCTTTGCTTCCCCAGGTGCCCCTCCATAATAGATCTGAGGCCCTGGATCTTGAAGAAGACGTAGGTGAGGATGTGGTGCACAGCCCACCTACAAGGTCACATAGAAAGAGGTAGTTGACCCAATGCCTCAAGACTGCCTCAGATAAGAAAGAAAGAAGGGTAATTGTAGTAGGCAATTCCCTTCTGAGAGGGATGGAGGGCCCAATATGCAGAGTTGATCCTCATCATAGGGAAGTGTGCAGTCTACCTGGAGCCCGAATCAGGGACATTACCAGGACTGTCCCCAACCTGGTGCACCCAATGGACTACTATCCACTGCTGATCTTCCAGACAGACAGGGAGGAAGCTGCATCCCACAGTCTGGGGGGAATGAAAAAAGATTTCAAGGCCTTGGGATGGATGGTAAAAGAGTCTGGGGCTCAAGTGATTTTCTCTTCCTTCCTTCCAGTTTTGGGTGATGATATGGGAAGGAATAGAAAAATTCAGTCTGTAAACAATTGGCTACAGGACCAGTGCTACAGGCAGGGCTTTGGGTTCTCTGATAACGGCTGGTTTTAGAAGACACCAGTCCAGAGAGTGATACGTGGGAAAGGTTTATCTCACAGGGGCAAAAGGATGCTGGGACAGGAATTAGCAGGGCTCATTTGGAGAGCTTTAAACTAGACTCGAAGAGGGATGGGGTTGTAGCTGGGCTTGCATCAGTAGGGCATCATACAAGAGTTCATGAAGGCTGGGAGGCCTATCATACCCCTGAGGTGAAATTGGTGTGCTCAGCTCAGTCTCTGAAATGCCTGTACACCAATGGATGCAGCATGGGGAATAAGCAGGATGAGTTAGAAACCTGTGTTAGGGCAGGAGATTATGACCTAGTGGCAATTACGGAGACATGGTGGGAAAGCACACATGACCGGAATGTGATCATGGATGGCTATGTCCTTTTCAGGAAAGACAGGCCAGACAGGCATGGTGGTGGAGTTGTTCTTTATGTGAGAGAGCAACTACAATGTATTGAGTAGTGTGCAGGCATGGATGAGGAGTGAGTTAAGAGTCTATGGGTGAAAGTTACGGAGCAGGCTGGCAGCAGTGATACTATTGTAGGCATCTATTATAGGACACCAGATCAGAGTGAGGAAGTTGATGAGGCATCCTACAGGCAGCTGAGAGCAGCCTCACAATCACAGGCCCTGGTTGTGGTGAGAGATTTTAACTTCCCTGATGTATGTTGGAAGGACTACTCGGCCGGATACAGACACAGTCCAGGAGGCTACTCCAGTGCCATGACAAAAACTTCCTGATGCCAATAGTGGAGGAGCCGACTAGGAGAGGTGTACTGCTAGACTTCATCCTCACTAACATGGAGAGTCTGGTTGAAGCGGTAAAGGTTGAGGGCTGCCTTGGTTGCAGCAACCATGAGATGGTGGAGTTCAGTATCTCATGTGGCAGGAGCAGGTTAGCAAGCAGAATTGCAACCCTGGATTTCAGGAAGGCAAACTTTGGCCTTTTCAGGCAATTGCTAGGGGAAATCCCATGGGCAAGGGTACTTGAAGGTAAATGGGCCCAAGAGAGTTGGTTAGCTTTCAGGGACTGCTTCTTCCAAGCTCAAGATCAGAGCATCCTGATACGTAGGAAGTCAAGGAAGGGAGCCAGGAGGCTGGCTTGGTTAAACTGGGAACTGCTGGGCAAACTCAAGTAGAAGAGGAGAGTTTATAGATCATGGAAGGAGGGGCTGGCCACCTGGGGAGAATATAAGGCTGTTGTCAGAGGATGTAGGGAGGCAACTAGGAAAGCTAATGCCTCCTTAGAATTAAACCTGGCAAGAGGGGTCAAGGACAACAGGAAGAGCTTTTTCCAATATGTGGCAGATAAAACTAACACTAAAGGCAACATAGGCCCACTGATGAATGAGGTGGGTGCCCTGGTGACAGAAGATACAGAGAAGTCAGAGCTACTGAATGCTTTCTTTGTTTCTGTCTATTCTGACGGAGGCTGTCGTGAGGAGACCTGTACCGCTGAGGCCCCAGAGGGGGTCAAGACAACAGAGGAGTTTGCCTCAGTTGATGAGGACTGGGTTAGGGAACAGTTAGGCAACCTGGACACCCATAAATCCATGGTTCCTGATGGGATGCACGCGTGGGTGCTGAAGGAACTGGCTGAGGTCGTTGCTGGACTGCTCTCCATCATCTTTGCTGAGTTATGGGAAACGAGAGAGGTGCCTGAGGACTGGAGGAAAGCAAATGTCACTCCAGTCTTCAAAAAGAGCAACAAGGAGGACCTGGGTAACTATAGACTGGTCAGCCTCACCTCCATCCCTGGACAGGTGATGGGACAACTTATCCTTGGTGCCATCTCAAGGCATATTAAGGACAAGAGGGTCATCAGGGGCAGTCAACATGGCTTCACCAAAGGGAAGTCACGCTTGACCAAATTCATTGACTTTTATGAGGACATAAGAAGATGGATGGATGATGGCAGAGTGGTGGATGTGATCTACCTTGACTTGAGTAAGGCATCTGACACAGTCTCCCACAGCATCTTTATAGCTAAACTGAGGAAGTGCAGTGTGGATGATCGGGTATTGAGGTGGACTGTGAACTGGCTGAAGGGAAGAAGCCAGAGAGTTGTGGTCAATGGGGCAGAATCTATTTGGAGACCTGTATCTAGTGGAGTGCCTCAAGCGCCAGTACTGGGGCCTACATTATTCAGTATATTCATCAATGATTTGGACGAGGGAATAGAGTGCACTGTCAGCAAGTTTGCTGATGACACCAAGCTGGGAGGAGTGGCTGACACGCCAGAAGGCTGTGCTGCCATCCAGCGAGACCTGGACAGGCTGGAGAGTTGGGCGGGGAAAAATTGAATTAAACGTAACAAGAGAAAGTGTAGAGTCTTGCATCTGGGCAAGAACAACCCCAGGTTCCAGTGTAAGTTGGGGAACAACCTGTTAGAAAGCAGAGTGGGGGAAAGGGACCTGGGGATCCTGGTGGACAGCAGGATGACCATGAGCCAGCACTGTGCGCTTGTGGCCAGGAAGGCAAATGGCATCCTGGGTGTATTAGAAGCAGGGTGGTTAGTAGGTTGAGAAAGGTTCTCCTTCCACTCTACTCTGCCCTGGTGAGACCACATCTGGAATATTGTGTCTGGTTCTGGGCCCCTCAGTTCAAGAAGGACAGGGAACTGACGGAGAGAGTCCAGTGCAGAGTCACGAAGATGATGAAGGGAGTGGAGTATCTCCCTTATGAGGAAAGGCTGAGGGAACTGAATCTCCTTAGCTTGGAGAAGAGGAGACTGAGGAGTGACCTCATTAATGTTTACAGATACATAAAGGATGAGTGTCACGAGGATGGAGCCAGGCTCTTCTCAGTGACAGCCAGTGCTAAGTAATGATAGGTAATGATAGGTAATGGGTTCAAACTGGAACACAAAAGGTTCCACTTAAATTTGAGAAGAAACGTCTTCTCAGTAAGGGTGACAGAACACTGGAACAGGCTGCCCAGGGAGATTGTGGAGTCTCTTACTCTGGAGACATTCAAAGCCCACCTGGACACATTCCTGTATAACCTCACCTAGGCGTTCCTGCTCTGGCAGGAGGATTGGACTAGATGATCTTTTGAGGTCCTTTCCAATCCCTAACATTCTGTAATTCTGTGATTCTGTATTAGGAGTTTTTGGAGATATTATTTCTACTAAGCCAATTTTTTTTCTCAGATAAATGGGTGCAAACTCTGTTAAGGCCCTGTAAGACGCTCAAGTTCACATTCATCAGCCTGTATTTCTCAGCGAGGTTTTCCAATAAGAGTGGCAAATATACATTCCCTTATTATATACATAGGAAAACTGAAAGAGGAGGGATTTCAGGGCCTGAATGACCCCAATTTGAAATTAATAAGAGTGCGGGTTTTTTAATAGAAATTCCTTAGACCTGTCCCTGCAGGAATAAAAATAAGCATTTCAAGTAATTTGATTTTGTTATACACACCCTTCTGTTAAAGTTATAACTCACTATCCGAAAGTGGTATTTTTCTGCCATCCTTAACAGCAGACAGAAATCTCTCCTTTTTTCAGAAACTTCTGGCTTATTTTAGCCTGTTTATACTCAGGCTTTACTTGTTCCTCTCAGGTCTGACTTCACTGTTTACAGAGCTACCATCTTCCCGCTTCCACTTAAATGGCTTCAAAAGTGATCAGATGAATTCATGAAGGAAAAACCCTTCTAGGGCTAGTAAATACTAGGCTGTACAATTCAGCTCTGGAGAAGCCCCTGTGCCCCCAGCTGTTGATAACAAGTGAGAATGCCATAGGGAGGATGCCTGTTGCTGTCATTTTTCCAACCTTGTTGGTTTAGGAGGCTGTCAGACAGAGCAGTGGGCTGGACCCAAGCAGACCTTAGCTCTGACACAGTGCATCTGCTTTTATGCGCTCTAATATTTCTTCACCTGTTTTCTTTATGAAAAGCTCAGTTTTCTATTTTGAAGCCGCTGTATTCAGAACAGCAACTTTTCATCCCAAGGAGTGGGTAAAACCTAGTTCTTGATAGCTACAGCATAAATATTCTGTATTAGCACAGATTGCCCCCCCTTAGGAGGCGATGTAGAGAAGTAGTATGCTCCAGTCTTCCTTGTGCATGTGTGAGGAGTTTATGGTACTGGTGTTGCAGCAAGGTTGACAAGAATTTCAAAGCAAGAAAGGCCAACCTGTACTTTCATTAGAAACCAAAGTGGGAATAATCATTTTGTTCTTCAGCATCAGAACAAAGCCAGCACAAATAACATGTACTTCTAACACTTTAATGGTGCCTAATTGGTCAATAGTTCTGCATGTCTACAGAGCTGGGCACTTTCTGGAGTGGTGGAGCACAGGTGTGCTTCAAATTCAGGTGTGTGGCTTTATGCTTGTTTGTTTTTCTTCTTCCTCTTTCTGCTCTTTCTCTGTAGAAGACATGAAAAAAAAAAATCAGCCAACAGGGAAGTATCACATTTCAAGATCTTTATAAACGCTGCTACCAAGACAATCCAGAGGAAAGAATGAAAAACATGTGTTTAAGTTTCTCCATGGCTTGTGAAAGTAATAAAAAAGTAAAATGATACATCTTTTCTAGTGTTTGGTTTAGTCCTGTGAATTTTGATCATAGTAATGAACTGTTTTGACATAGTTCACTTTAGAGAGGTTTCTTTTGCATTTTATTTTGTATGCTCAGGCCAAAGGCACACTTCCCAAGATCAAACTAAATATCAGCATTCTGTGTATTTTGCTTAGGGCAACACAATGGTACCTGTAACCTGTAGTGATGGAATTAAACTCTTTCTGGTGTGTGAAAGGGTTGTTTTTTCAGGGTATGAGGGATGATTTATTTGGAGCCCATGGCTGAGAATAAAGGAAACAAGATCTTTTTGGTCATGATTTATATTGCCTCAACTGAGGATATCTCAGGATATCTCATAATGAAGCCCACAGTTCAAACTCCTGGCCAGCATTACTAAATATGGCAGAAGAAGTGGTTTCAAGAATAAAAGTATAGTACCCAAGCAAAAGCCATGAAAGAAACCAAGAGCTAAAATTTTAATATTTTCTTGAAGGTATTCTAATCTAGTGAGTGTTGGGGTTTGGGGGGTTAAAAAAATAAAAAATGTCCAAAAATGACATTTTGAAACAATGGAAGCATTGCCAACAGAAATGTACAGCCAAAGAAAAACGGATTTTTCCCTTGGTTCTTCAGATCGCTGTCTCCATACTAACATAATTTTAGCAGCTGACTGAAGTGTGGGATGCTCCAGAGCCAGTGATGTGACATCTTGACAGCCTTTAGCACTCCTTAATTCTCTTCAGTGAATGTGACCCAGCTAAGCCTAGCAAATAGCACTGACATTTGATTTCACACACAATGTATGTTGGAGGTTGTGTGTGTAGTTGCTTTGCTAGGAAAATGATCTTATGACTTGGCATGCTTTAGTACATATGATGAGCAACAGGAACACAACATTAATAAATAGGCATCTGTCATCATCCAAAATTGTTACTGAATTTTCTGCAGTGTTCTCTTTTGTTTTCTTCAAGATAATATTTAGATAATAGTTAGAAATGCATGGTTGTAAAAAGACGAATGTACAGATTTTTACTATGACTGTGGAGGAGCAAAAAGGAATGAAAGAGAGACCATATGTGTAATATATTTGTTGTTACAGCTTGCACTGATTAAAACTGTGTTTGTTGTACTATACATCATTGTACTGTAGTTGTAGTAAATGTTCCTTGTAATGCATTTTCAAGTACAAAAATTGTCTCAGAAAAGAGCATTTAGCAAACTAATTCTATTGAAACCAATGAAGTGTTGACACATAGCCTCATGTGGATTTGTTTAAGGAGGCATATTTTAGGTTATAAAAGTAGAGTCCTTAAGGCAAAAATCAGTGACTGCCTGGTATAGTGACTGAGAGAACACTGCAACAGTATGTTCAGCAAGAAACCCCTCATTAATCCTTTCCTGTAATTCTACCCTATTCACCTTCCCCCTTGCCTGACTCAATAGAATTTAAAACCTGCTGTCAGCACAGTAACTAACCCAGAACCCATTCATTACTCAGTCAAGGCATTTGAAATGTTTGCTGGTTTGTCTATGAATGGGAACACAGTGTAAATCTGGACTAAGGAGAGCTTTTTTCCCCTTGTCAGTTTAATTGCTCCTGTGTGATGTGTTCAAGTGTTAGGAATCATCAGGGGTTTTGACACCCTCGTCTGTTTGAATGGCCATAGCATTTGACTGCACCCAGCCCCTGAGAAAACCAGAATGTTTGCAGCTGAGAGGAAATACGCATCACTTACTAAAAGCTGATTATTCACATCAAACTGGACCACTGGCACTTCTAGCAAACTCCTGGTGCCTGAAGCCTCTACTAGCATTAAACATAAAAAGTAGGCATCCTCCAGCATTCTGAAAAGTCTTCTAATGTGGCAGAATTAAGGAATGTAATGATTAGAGGTGAAGGCAATTCATTCAATAACTCAGCTGTTGTCAGAAGGATGCATGCTACAGTTTGTAGGACTTGTGTTGAATGGACAAAAAAGGCAAAGAGCAAGTAATTCATAGGAAATCCACATAGTCCCTAGTAACTATTTCCTCAGTGAATGGTCTCTCCAGATTCAGCAACCGGTAATGCAGTTACAAGCAAGATACCCAACTGGGCTGTCAAGAAAATGTATGTTTGTTCGTCATTTGCTTCACATACTAGCACCGCTTGTTGCTGACATATAAGAAAGGCAGCAGGGGACACCTGGACATCTGTGATAAAGCTCAGAGGGCTGCTCCTTTGGGCCAGGTTTTTGTAACATTTCTGCCTCACGAGTGGCAGTCTTTGTTAAGTGGTGGAGGATCTTGCTGTTTGTTGCTTTGCATCAGAGGGGGTGGGCATGTTACTATCTCTGTTTTGGACAAATAATCAGCTGATTCAAGAGAATTTCCCTTCTTCAGCCTCTCTACTCCTTCACTTTTCCTTACAAACATTTCTAATTTTTTACCACAGCTCTTGATCTGAAATCTTGTCTTTATGCTATACAATACATTGTTAGCTTTGCTACCTACAGTACGATGATGTTCACACACACATGCCCCACCCCAACCCCTCCAACATACACACACACACCCGCCTGCTGCCCTGAAATATCAACATTGTCTGACATCAATTGCTCATACGAACTGCACTGCACTAGTGGATCATCAAGACGAGTCAACGAATACAATGCTGCCAATAGACCAAACAAATCACAGGCATAATTCCTCGCACCTCAGGGAAACTCATCCCAGGCTGAATGTGACTCAAAATCTAAAAGTCTTCTCTAGCATGGCACAGAATCCACAGTCAGGGTCTCAGCTGCCTAAGCATATAGAAATATGAGGTTGCTAGTGCTGTATTACCTGCCACCTCACCTCCCCTGACAGTGTGTGCTTTGGGCTGCAGCAGTGTTTGTCCCTTTTAAACCTGGGGTTCTGATGCTGCTTTCGTAAATCCCTCCCTCTCAGGCAACTGTAAAAGAAATTTCTGATTAATCTGTCCAGCTACTGCCTTCCTAACTTGCAGTGCAAAAGAGGCGCTACTTCTGTTAATTATTGTCAAGCCCCATGCTAAGGAGTTTTTGCACTGCAGTTTAGGGTTTCATGCTGATCCAGTTGACATAGCTTGGATCAATTTGACCCACTACTGCAGTTGTTCTCCTTTGATCCAGAGTGGTTTGTAATTTGACCCATTCAGATGACTTTCTTATAATAGCCCTAGCAAGACAAAACTAAATCAACTCCATTTATCTTAATGGGCTTTTTTTCAGACATGAGGCCTTGCCAATCTTTTGTACAGAGGAAAAAGGAATCTGTGTATCTGATGGGCTTTGAAATACCATCTGGTGTTTAATGTTATTGTGCTCTGTTCTCATAGTGCTGTTCTGAATCGTATCTTAAAAGTTCAACAAGCATTTACTCACAGTCACCATTCAATACGATTGTGTCATTATCAAAGATTTGGATTTACCAGACGCAGCCTGCAAACAAAGCAGATTTTACAGACACTTCTTCCTGAGGCTCCACTAGCTGAGAGGAGCCTTCAAGTGTAAAGTGTAAAACCTGTGTGCCTTACATCTTTAGCTTGCAGTTAGATGCACAGCAGTCCTGCTTAACCTCTACAATTATTGTTTGAGATATAATCATAGGTGTTACTAGAACAGCAAGGGTTTTTATTAGGAATGTGTGAATCACCTAGATGCTGAGCTTTTGAGTTACTACCTATTTAGAGCTGGCTAAACTAGATTTCCAAACACCCTGTACTACTTCCTTTGAAATAATGCTTCCTTCAGTTTTTTTCAGTACTTCTCTGTTTATTGAGTATTTACAGTATTCCAGTGAAAATAAAAAGTACAAGTGTATTTCATTTTCTAACTGAAGAAGCTTGTGTTATACACAGAAAATTGGAAAATACTCTCCTTCCTAAATGAGATTATTCACCGACAGGTGACCTACATATGATAGACAGCATATGTATCTTTAAATGCTGTTCTGTGCTCCTGCTTTGTTTGTTTGTTTGTTTCTTTGTTTAGTTTAGTTTTTGTTTTAGCAGACACTGGATGGAATATTGGCTTCCTTGAAGCTGGTGGCACAGTGCCCAGTGACTTCAATAGGGTCAGGATTTCGCCTTCTGTGTATTTAGTTTTCCACTTGGTTTACTCCGAGCTCCATTTTTCTTTGCTTTTTTTGCTGTGCCATGTCTCTGCATCTTTCATTCTTTCTTCCCCTTCCCCCACCTTTACTGAAGCACAACGTGAACCAAAGGACTTCTCAGATTAATTTACAACCTGTCATCTTAAAGAAGTCATTTCACAAACTAGAAACCCCAAAATCCAATCCCTGTTTTTAATAAAAATGTACGCCTATCATGTTTCTGTCATTGTACACATGGTCTCCCTATACTTATATTTTTTCCATGTAAATAAATCTAGATGTGTATTAATAACTTTTTCTTTAAATTAGAATGTATGCCAATCAGGCAAAGAATTTTCTTTCACATTCAATTAAATTAATAAGCTTACAAATGGTAATGCTCCTTCATGCAAATAATTATCAATTAATCTTTTAAAGGTACTTTAATTCCTGATCTCATGCTTAGACCTTTCGGAAAAACAACATGGTATTCTTACTTTGTTTAATCATGATTGGAATGCTTTTGTATGAGACACAACTGTAGAGCATTTTTTGCATAATATTCATGAACTAACGATTTCCCTTGAAATGCATTTTTGCTTTTATACCTCAGCAAACAGCTCTGTTTGAGTAAATGATCCATCCTGGACTCATTGAGTATACAGAGAGAAGATCTGCCTTTGATTGTTGTTTTAATAAACTGAAAGTCTGCCAATGTTCTCTGGGAAGAGGAAGAGAGCATTAAAGATAGCACTGTGAAGCTTGTCCTTGTTTGATCTTACACTAAATTTAACCCCCACTGGTCATTTTTTCATACTGAAATGGCTGCTCAGGCTAGTCAAAAAGCACGAAGTAATAACTGCTGTGATTTGGATGCAAGAAACTTCTACAAGTGCTGAACATGTCACATTTTAAATTCTTCTTATGGCACTTAGAAGACGGTGATTAATGAGTTTGTTATCTATCAAAAGGCTTCAGGTTGTGTTATCTATCAGAATGCTTCTTTCATGCTGCCTGGTGTGGGACAGGATTTACGGTAAAGAAAAACCTGCCATCCATCCACAGTATCTAAATCTATCAACTCCACACATTCACGCAAATAATGTTAAATAATAGGTCTGTAGATATCTGTAAATAAATTAAATAAATTAAATAAATAAATAAATAAAAAGAGATATTTTGAATGGTCAAAACGGTGTTCTTAGAAAAACAGACATGAATATACTTTCTTTCAGCCTCTTGAGCTACTGAGTGTTCTCTTCCTAATGCCAATTTCTTACTAAAACTAAAAATAAGAAATTGCCAATGATTAAGTATTGAGTGACTTTGTTAGCAGTGCTCAAAAGTCATCTGTAGTATATATCTGTAGTATATCTGATAAGGGTAATAGATTTTTATACAGAGAACTTGCAATTGCTCTGCTTTGTTCTCTAGCTCTTAAGCTTCCATAAAGAAACCCTCTTGCACCTTGCAACAAACACACTTCTCTCCATCTGTCAGGCAGGGAATTCTCCATATGAGAGAGGCAAATGCAGGAAGAGGAGAGGAACATATGGCCTGTCTTAGTGCAACCACCCTTCCCCCTGTTACCTTGTGATTGCTCTCACGCATTCACATTTTTTATTCAAGTTGTATAACGTTTTATCAATCTTAGAACACTAACTAGGGATTGCATACACACCAGTTTCTGCCATGTAAGATACATTATATCATGGCAATTGCCAAGAAGGAGAGGGCCTACCTAATGTCTCCCTACCTGGTAGAGAGATAATGAGGCTTACTCCTTCTGTTTCACAGTTTATGTAACCTTCATGCCTTTGAGACTTCTGAGAGCATGAAATGGGTGTAAAAGCAGAATTTTTGAGCTCCTAATATCTTGCATATTGCAGCCAACAGATTTCTGATATAAGAATGTGAGTTTTCACAAAAATACTATTTGCCACTTTTCGTGATTCCTGTTCATTTTCCTATTCATGTAGAAAGCTAGCTTGCGTATCATGCTGTAACCTCAGATTCACCAGCGAGATCAACAGCAGTAACTTGATAAATTTGTGTCCTTCTTCCCCTTTGCCATGTTTGCTCACATCATTACCAAGTTATCAACCAATACCCACAAAAAGTTAATTACTGAATTGACAGCTTGATTTTTTTTGTTGTTGTACTAAGCACAAACCCAAGTGACAGCTCCTTCAGGAAGATAAAAATGTGTTTATTTTTTCCCAGATTATTTGATGTAATCAAATTAAGTGAAATGATGTCCTTGGGCCTAATTCAGCCACTCATTGGTAAAGGTACTTCAACAATTATTAAGGTCAGTGTGAGTTCTATATGTGAAGATTTATGCTATTAAAGCTCGGAGTGACCACTAGAAATTTCACTTTTTTCTTTTTAGGCTATTATTTATGTTTGTTATTCAGCAGAATTAACCTATTATGTTGCTAAAAATTTGCTGACTTTCAGGCAGTCCAGAAAGTATGTGGAGGGTAATGAAAGAAACTTATTAACTTGAATCCTAGATGTGTCAACATCTCCTGGATTTTCTCCTCATAGACAAGAAGGAACTGGCTGAGATTCTTGTCTTAAGGATTTCTTGAAGGGAAGGTGGTTACTTCTTTGCTTTAAAAAATTACATGTTAAATATAACTTGGCATATTTGCCTCCAGAAATAAGTAATTGCTTAACTATGGCAACAAAGCCACCAAATGCAAGGAACTAGACAAGCATGAGAAAAAAGGGGGTTTTCCAGCATCATTACATGTACCTTTCAATCCTGACCATTCTATGACCTTGAACTTTTTTTTTTTTAAAGGCTGAAGCTTTTCCTTTCAACCCACTTGTGGGTTAGTTGGTCAAGCCTGACATCTAAAGTACCTTAATGGGTGTAATTAAGTCTTACTAGTCTTGGCTGCTTTCTCAAATGTGTAATGAAAAGGCTGAAATAACATCCCTGAATGTACTTGTTTTCTAAAGTGAAAATCAAAAAAGTTCAGAGACATGAACCATATTATGATAGCAATATTTTTACTGGAGTAGATTTATGCACTATTGCTGTTCTCTCCCATGCCCCAATGACAGCCACTGCATTCCCTTTCAGCATTCCTCCTCCTCCACTTTCCATACTTAGTCATTATCAAATGCCTCCATCTTGTTTAAATAACATGGCATTTAACCCTTGTTTGATGTTGGGAAGGTAAGGTTGCTGAAATTAAACTAGGAGGATATGAGAGTGTGTACGGATATGTATTCAAAACTTTTAACTTCAATGTTATTCACAGAAGTAACTGGGTTGCAGTCATTTACACTTATGGCAAATGTTTTGCTTAAAAGTTCTGATTAAATTAATAATAATTGACCTAATATATTTGAAATTATGCATATAATGTTACAAATATTTTTTTATTAGGGTTATGTGGTATCTAAAATATGGTCTTTTTCCTAGGTAGATGTTTGTGTAGATATTATAGAGTAATTTAAAATTGTATATTCCATTGTGTAAGTAGCGGGTAGGTAAAGAGCATGAAGATAAGGAGAAGTATGGATATACTGGCCTGAACACCATGGGGTGTTTGGCAGCTAATCTGGAAAACGAAGAGTTGGTTGACTTCATCATCCCTCATGTGGGACTGTTCAGGTTCTCTTGTGAGAGGGAAAGATTTGCTGCTAAACAAAGTTGTGATTCCAGGATGTTGAGGATGCAAAGCACCAGGATTGTTCAGAGAAGGTAGGGGGCACAGTCTCCTTCCAACTCCCTCTCCTCTGTCAAATCACCTGTGTCTTCAAGAAAACAGTTGCAGAAGTGACATGATACGATCAAATGTAATGAGAGACTGGATTTGAGACCTTGAAAATTATAATAGGTTGTATGGAAATGAAAAGGACCAAATACTCTGGTCAGGAGAGTCAAAGGAAAATAAACGTATTCCCTTCCTTCTAAGAGGGGACCAATAAAACACCTGAACTACACAGCAGAGATGAAGTTTGCTTTTCACCACACGTTAGTTAAAACCTGGATTCTGCTTTACTTGAACTGTCATACTTGAGTGTTCTATTTTCATCCAGTTTCTATTTTCAATTAAAAATGAAAAAGTATGAAAAAGCAGAATGTAATTCATTTTGTAAAACAGATTTTGTGGAGTTGTTTGTTTGGATTTTTTTTTTGCAAAGAACATCCAATAAAAAGAAACTTCAATAACAGATTACAACTGCTATCAAAAAGCCTGTAAGGCCACAGCTTGCCATACACAAAGCAAAAACATTTCACACCCAAGGGGAACAGAGAGAAGGGGCACTAGTGTGGCTTTTACATTCTTCACCAAATTTTCCAATATGCAGGAAAGACAGTGCTGTGCCTTGGAGGTATCATTTTGCCTTATGACATACATGATATGTAAATGTTTAGCAATCTGCACATACATTTTCTGATGTTTCATAGGTAGGCATGTCACTTACAAGGGAAAATTAGGAGCGTTTTCCTCCCTTAGACTTCACTTTTCTTTTCCCACTGGTTAAGTTTAAAGAAATTTCATAAAATACCTTCTACCTGTTGTTTAGCTGTTCACTTTCAAGTGCCTGCTTCTCTGGGAAGGCAGCTGTGTTCTCAGTCAGACTTTCATAGGAAAAAAAATTAAGGAAGAGGGAGGAATCAAACAGTTAAATAAATAGATATTTGCTTAGTCTCAGAAGCTGGCTAGACATGAGTGGCTTCTTTTATTTTCTGCTTTTCCTCACTCTTTAAAACTCCTGATAAACTCTTATTTGAGGTAAACTCTCAATAGACATTCCACATCATTGTCTGCTAGAATATTTCAGACATTGCTTTAGCTAGGGTGGGGGTTTTTATAATGTGGGGGCTGCAAAAGAACATGGAGCATGATAATTCTAAAATATTGTAGTATAGTTGTTGACAGAAAAGTGCTTTTTTGTAAATACTGTTTTCCAGACATACTTTTCGTTAACTGCTGATTATTTATCTAGTTTTCAACAGTGCACATGAAGACAATAATTATCCTTAACAGCTCTAAGAAATCCTTCTTAAATAAATATGAGAGCATATATGAAGACCAGTTGTAATAGTTCACCAACATGGGACATCAAAGTCATATTTCAAGCGAAATCACCAAGCTGAGACTCGAGAAAGAAGAAAAATGCCTTGAGAGGAGTTCAGTGTCTGCTCCTCCTAAAAAGCAGAGTTGCACAGCTCAGGTTATTCCCCACACCATCACATTCTGTTAATGGGTTGGTCTCTGTTAGCGAGGCTTCCCAATGCAGTGTAGACTTGCCTTCATTGCTGTCTGCCACGTCTGTGTGTCTAAGTTGGCAATCTTGACAGATGCACTACACAGTAAAGACATTCGTTTCTATCTCATCTTCTGCTACATATTTTTTTCCCTTGTAAGTGACATGCCTACCTATGAAACATCAGAAAAACACAGTTTAAGCTTGCTCTTATTCAGTTGCCTTTCAGTTTTGTGTTAGCACAACAGAGAAGATTCTTCACTCTTCAGTTTCTCAGTTCATAATGATGATGACTATTCTTCACTGGGATGAAATTTTCCCTCCCTTCCTATGTCATGAAGAAGAAGAACTTATCCCAAGGGAGAAAATTAGACCATTTTGGCGTGGTTGAGCCTCAACTAGCAGTGTGCAGTAATAGTTGGAGTAACTGCAGGGACTGCTAAATCTTGCAACGGGGAGAGGGAAGTGTAGCAGCAGCCACATGTTTGCAGGCCCTAGTACACATGGGAGACTTCAAACACCCCAATATCTGCTGGAAGAACAACACTGCAGGGCATATGCAATCCAGGGTGTTCTGGAGTGCATAGGCAACAACATCCTGACTCAAGTGATAAAAAAGTCAGTGAGGAGAGCTGCTCTGCTGAACCTCATGCACACTGACAGAGTGGGGCTCCCTGGGGTTGTGAAGGTTGAAGACAGATGATGGAGTTCAAGATCCTTAGAAGTGGGAATAGGGTAAAAAGCAAGATTAAAATACTGAACTTCAGAAGAGCAGACTTTGGCCTCTTCAAAGTTTTGCTTGGTAGAGTCCCATGGGATAAAGCCCTGGAGGAAACAGTGGCCCAAGAAAGTTGGTTGATATTTAAGGGTCACCACCTCCAAACTCAAGAGCAGCCTATCTCAATGAGCAAGAAACAGGCAAAAATGCTAGAAGGCCTGCGTGGATGAACAAGTTGCTCCTGGCAAAACTCAAACACAAAAAGGAAGAATACAAAAGATTGAAGGACAGAATACACAGACATGGTCTGAGCATGCAAGAAAGAGATTATGGAAGCCAAAGCCCAAATGGCATCAAATCTTGTCAGTAGTGTCAAAAACAAGAAGAAGGTCTTCTGTAAGTACATAGATGGCAAAATGAGAGTCAGAGAAAATGTGGGCTCACTGCTGAATGAGAGGGGAGATTGGGTCACACACATTACTGAAAATGCTGAGATACTGAATGCCTTCTTCACTTCAGTCTTTACTAGCAAAACTAGCCTTTAGGAATCCCAGGCCCTAGTGAAAGTCTGAAGCAAGGAAGACACACCCTTAGTCAAAGAGGATCAGATCAGAGAACGTTTAAGCAACTTGGAGGTAGACAAATCCATGGGCCTTGATGGGATGCACCTAGAAGTGCTGAGGGAGCTGGAAGATGTCACTGTAAGGCCACTCTTTAAAATCTTTGATCAGTCATGGTAACTGGGAGAAGCACCTTAAGACTATAGGAACGCAGATGACACTCCTGTCTTCAAGAAAGACAAGAACATGCACTGAAGAAACTACAGGCCAGTCAGCCTTACCTCAATCCCTGAGAAAGTGATGGAGCAGCTAATCCTGGAAACCACTTCCAGGCACATTAAGGACAAGAAAATCATCAGATGTCGTCAGCATGGCTTCACCAAGGGGAAGTCATGCTTGACTAACTCAGTAAACTTCCATGATGAAATGACTGGCCTGGTAGATGAGAGGAGAAAACTGTGTATTTTTAACCTGAGCTTCAGTAACCTTTCAACACTCTCTCCCATAAGATCTTCATAGAGAACCTGTTGATGTATGGGCTGAATGAGCAGGCAGTGAGATGGATTGAAAACTGGCTGAACGGCTTAGCCCAGATCATGGTGACCAGTGGCACAAAGTTTAGTTGAAAGGCAGTGACTAGTGGTATACCCCAGTTGTCAATACTGGGTTTAGTTCTGTTCAATATAGTCATTAACGACCTAATCCGTTGATGGACTCCCCAGTATAAGACACACATTGACATATTGGAGAGAGTCTGCTGAATGGCCATAAAAATCATGAAGGAACTGGAGCACCTCTTACATGAGTAAAGTCTGAGAGAACTGGGATCACTCAGCCTAGAGAAGAGAAGGCTTGGGGTGTTCTCATCAATGTATATAAGATAACGGTAACAACAGATGAGCAGAAGGCTGAGGTACTCAACAAACCTTTTGCTTCAGTCCTCACTGGCAATCTCTCTTCCCACACCTCTCAAGTGGATGGACCTCAAGGCAGGAACAAGGTACCTCCCAAGTCTAAGAGAAGATCAGGTTCCAGGCCACCTGAAGAACACGAATGTGTGTAAGTCCATAGGACCTAATGAGATGAATCACAGAGTCCTGAGGGATTTGGCTGATGTAGTTGTCAAGACACTCTCCATGATATTTGAAAAAACATGGCAATCAGGTGAGGTCCCTGGTGACTGGAAAAAGGGAAACATTGCATCCATTTTTAAAAAGGGTAGAAAGGAAAACCACTGGCATGACCAACCTGTCAACTGCATCTCTATGCCTTGGAAGGTCATGGAACAGATGCTTCTAGAATCTATACTAAGGCACATGGAGGACAGGGAGGTGATTCAAGACAGCCAGCATGGGCTTATCAAGGGTAAGTGTCTGGCCAACCTAGTGGCTTTCTGTGATGGAGTGACTTCATCAGTGAACAAGAGAAGAGCTACTGACATTGTTTATCTGGAATTCTGTAAAGCCTTGACATGGTGACCCATAATATCCTTCACTCTGCATTGCAGAGATATGGATTTGATGGATGGAACATTTGGTAGAGAAGGAATTGGCTGGATGGTTGCACCCAGAGAGTAGTAGCCCATGGCTCCATGTTCAGATGGAGATCAGTGACAAGTGGTATCCCTCAGGGGTCTGCATTGAGACCGTTCCATTTAATATCTTTGTCAATGACACAGTGGGATCCAGCACACCCTCGGCAAGTTTGCAAATGACATGAAGCTGAGTGGTGCAGTTGACATGCCTGAGGGATGGAATGCCATCCAGAGGGACCTGCATGAGCCCAAGAAGTGGATCCATGTGAACTTGATGAGGTTCAACAAGGCCAAGTGCAAGGTCCAGCACCTGGGTTGGGGCAGCCACCATATCAATACAGGCTGAGGGATGAAGGGATTGAAAGCAGCCCTGCGGAGAAGGACTTGGAGACAGCAGTGGCTTAAAAGCTGGACATGAGCCAGCAATGTGGACTGGCAGCCCAGAAAGCAAATCCCATCCTAGGCTGCACCAAAAGGGGCATGGCCAGCAGGTTGAGGGAGATGATTCTTCCCCTCTGCTCTGGTGAGACCTCACTTGGAGTCTTGTGTCTAGCTCTGGAGCCTTTAGTACAGGAAATACAAGGACCTGTTGGAGAGGGTCCAGAGGAGGGTCACAAAAAAGAACAGGGAGAAGGAACACCTCACCTATGGGTACAGGCTGAGAGAGTTGGGGTTGTTCAGCTTGGAGAAGTCTCCAGGTAGACCTTATTGCGGTCTTTCAATACTTGAAGGGGGCTTATAAGAAAAATGGGGACAGACTTTTTAATAGACTGTGTGGTGACAGGACAAGAGGTAAGGGTTTTAAACTTAGGATAGATTCAGATTAGATATAATGGTGGTGACGTGCTGGAATATGTTGGCCAGAGAGGCACTGGAACATGTTGGCCGGAGAGGCAGTAGATACCATGTCCCTGGAAACATTCAAGGTCAGGCTGGATGGGGCTCTGAGCACCCTGATATAGTTGAAGTTGTGCCTGCTCATTTCAGTGGGATCAACCAGGTGTTTTCAGGTGGTGCCTTCCAACCCAAACCATCCTGTGATTCTACGAAAAGACAACCAATTCAGGATCTGTTTGGTGGTGCCTGATGACAGGCCAAGGGACAATGGGCACAAAATTAAACACAAGAGCTTCACTCTGAACATCATGAAACACTTTTTCATTCTGAGGGTAACCGAGTATTGGAGCAGGTTACCCAGAGAAGTTGTGGGGTGTCTGTCCTTAGACTTATTCAAAAGCTGTCTGGACATCTTTCCATGTAACTGGCTCTAGATGGCCCTGCTTGAGCAGGGACACTGGACCAAAGGACCTTCAGAAGTCCTTCTCAACATCAACTATTCTGTACTATATGTACAGCAGCTGCAATTATTATATTTTCTTCAAAGATTCTTCATTTGCAAATTGGTAAAACTAATTTAATAGAAATAGAGGGCTGTAGCATCATATTTGCAAGTGACATGCAGCTGTAACTTTGCAAGCAGATTTGGTACCTGTGTTCCTTATGTGCGTTTCTAGCAAGCAGCAATCATGCAATCAAACACAGTTTAAAAAATATTTTATCCATTTATGGTTTGCTATTTATACTGAGCTATTTTGAAATTCTAAATTCCATCTTAATATGTAAGATATTTTAAATAATTGATACTGTACCTAAATAATTAATCACTGGAAAAATACTTTTCACAGAGGGTGTGCATCTATTTACATTCCACAGTGCTTGAGGAAAGATGGTAGTTGCCTTTGAATTACTACAGTAATTGTCTGTGGCAACTTGCAGGAAGATTCACAGAAGCAAATAGCATTAAAAGATATCCCCCACTGATTCACTGTGAGTGAATAGCATGGAGCACCACTGTCGGAGAAAGCTGAAAGGTGTATATTAGGACATAGTACAGATTCACCTTCTCTCTTCTTCTATTGATGGAGCAAAGAACGAGCCATCAGGGAGATCACCTGAAGAAGGCAAGCTTCACCTCACCTTCTTTCTTGCATCCTCAGCTTGGAAATATTTTTTGATCACACATATCTTTCTTACTCTTCAGGTGCTGAAGGTCTGGCTGATGGCACGGCAGTCTGCAGTGGGTACTTACTGCTGATGGTATCTGGGTTGCTTTGCGTTCCCTGGGGAGATGTAGCTGGGTACTCAATGTCATCACCCAGATGTGAATTAAAACTGGAATTCTACTTTGTATGTAGGATGACGTCTGAATCTTGAAAACTGATTTATCAGCAGGTAACCTCTTCAATATCAGAAGGACAAATAGTTTGGGGATGCGTTAAGGCATGTGGTGAGGTCTGTGATGAGAGGCTTCCTCTGCAAACCCTTCCCACTGCATGGAGAAAATATTCCCTCTTAAAATCAACCCAACTTATACTACTCATTTATGCATTTATGCATTTGTCTATTCCATTCAGGTAAACAAATCTGAAAAACTATCAAATTCATTGTAATTGAAGCAAAGATTGTCTACAAATCCCTACTCCTTATAAGAAAATGAAGTAGAAGATCTGTGTAATCCAGTTTTGTTTAAGTCAGGAGACTTCTGTGACTTTGTTGCTTTGTAAATTTCTATTGATCGTACACCATGGGATGAACTAACATAATCTGCAAGTAAAGTGGTATTAAATTCAGAATTAAGTTTCCAAGTATCAAAATGCCGTGGTTTGTTACTGGCTTCCTAAGCACCTTTTGAGGCAAAAAGCACATCAAAATGGTAACTAGAACTTCAACCATGAGATGTGAAAACAGAGCAATATTCTTCTTTAGGCTCATTTTGACTCTGTTGTATCAATTTATTTCGGTAGCTGTTTAACAATTAAGTATATTTCCCTTACTGCTTATTATTTGCAAATAGACCTAAATTAGTTCATATATGTAAAAGTGCTTACAGAGTTATTATTACATGAGTTCCAGAAGCCACATACACATAAATGTTTGTGCAAAAGAAAAGTCATTGGAGATTATTACTGTGCTATGCATGCTCTAATATTTTCCTATTTTACTGATGCTTCACTTCTTTCAAAATACCTTATCAGGAATACTTCCACTAAGAAATCATTAAAAATCCCAAGGAAGTATCTCATTTTTTGTTATAGTAAAGCCCAGCAGGATTTAGACTTTTCTCACCTTCCATTTTCCATCAGTATTCTAAAATATCTTCAGTTTACACCAGCTATTCTCTCAGGCATTACAGGGAACTCACGTATGTACTTGTATTAGTTACTTTGGACTGTGTTGGTTTGGGTTTTTGTTTAAATAGTGGTTTGACACATGTAGAAAATAACATGCAATAAGATGAGCCAAAAGTGTGGTTTCGTGCAAAATAAAAAAGTAGAGCTACCACTCTTAATCTGGAAAAAAAAAAAAAGGAAAAAAGAAAAAGAAAAACAAAAAAAAACAAAAAAAAAAGAGAAGAGTAATTAAAAGAGTAATTAAATTGTTCAGGTATTTGCGTTGCTCTTTCATTGCTGAATGGTGGCTCTGTCCTACAGAGACATCACTCCAGCACTCCAATCAGTTTCAAAATTAATCCTATCTTACTGAAAGTCTTGCTTTTGCCACATTTCCCATACGTGAAACATCCACACTTGCATAATTTATATAAGCTTGTGATTTACTATAGCCTTAAACATACAGTCACATAATGTAGGGAAATACACCAGTTGAATTAGCATCAGACATGTTTCAAATAAATATATGAACTGCTGCCTTTTATCATTTGTTTTACATGCAGAGCTAAAGATGGCCACTTAAAAGAACGTTCAGCTGCATTTTTCACCTTAAACCAGCTGGATTCCTTACAATGACAGTAATGTCTGTGTTGAAGGTATTGGACTTTGGCTGTTGACCTGATACAAGGATAATAAATATGTTTTTAATTATGGCTTGTCTTGCTCAGCTGAATGGACTCTAAACTGACGTGTCAATATTGTGCTTCATAAGGATGGAATTGGCGCTACACCTCCTTGTGGTCTTATACTGCTAATAAATAAACCACCTGATTTTGTCACCCTTTTAGGCAGTAACTATATATTCTTTGTACATGCAAAGTACAAATTTAAATGTTATTCTGTGTATTAGAACGATTACAGAGGAAACTTTCAAGGCTGCCAAATCCCTAGTAATTGGGAAGGGAGGGGAACCTTCTTTAACTCAGATGGGCAATGGAAGATAACTTCCATGCCCTTTAGCTATAAATATTTATGGAATTGTCTCACAAGAAGAGAGGTGAAAGTAGGGGGAGAACAGGGCACTCATAGTTTATAAGAATTCTTTTGAAGTTTGAAAAAGATAGGCCCTGTTATGTGATACCTCAGCACTCATGCCCCTGGTGAAAATTATCTTATGATGCAGGATACAATTTCTGCAGGGGTCTGTTGGATGCAATTCACAACAGTCTAGAAACACCCTATAAATCCTGTTGTTAAAACCAGCTGGGACTTATTAGGAGAGCAATTGTGAAGGAGAATTCACCTTCAATAAGGATGAAGGAGGAATTGTCAGGATTGCCTACAGGGTCTGTCTAACTAAACTTGTGTGAAAGCTCTCCACTCCCTCTCTCTTCCATTTGCCATCGTAATGATACTGAAACTTGGCTTATGAGGGGAAAAAAAAAAGTCTCCCAGAACAACTGCTCTAGATATCCTATCCCTTTCTTTTTCTGCCTGAAGTCGGCCTATGCCAAAGTGGCTTACAACAAGTGAATTTGCATGAAAATAGACGCTAACTGTAAAGACATGTCCCTATAAAATAAAAAAAAAAATCAAGCTGATATTAGGTACTGCTAGGTCAAAAATATAGATTTTCTTGTTATTTTTCAACTGTGGAGAGCATGGTTCAAAGGAGATCTATTTAGGTCAACAAGCATTTACAAACAAATTTAAGGCTAGTTTTCAGAACCTGTAAGATCTACACATTCCAGCAGATGATCTCTTGTGAAACAATTTTCTCAGGAGCATTCAGGTGCATTCTACTATAGTGCATAGTATTGAATAAACAACTGCTTTCATGGCTGATCATGTACTTTCTAAAAAGAAAGACTGTTTTTCTCACAGGTCTGACCTGTGTTTGTGAAATATGGCATTACTATACATTTTTGAACAGAGAAAACCCACAGAGACACACAAACTCAAACACAATAACTGGCAGATCTTAATCCTAATATTATTCCTAGCCAGTAAAGTACTTCTGATTTGCAGTTGAACTGAAATTTTCAGATAAGGCAGAAAACCCCACTTCCTTTATTATATTCTCTTCTCCTAGAGCCAGTCTGTTTGGAAAAGTTCTTCCAACACTCATGATTAACTGCTTTAAAGGAACACAAGGTTAAAAGTCTATAAAGTTGGAGTGCAAATTTCGGTGACAATTTCTGCCTTTTGCAATGTAGAGGGGATGTGTTCAGAGGGATTGCCACTGAAAGAGTTAATGACAACCAGCAGTTCTGGCATAAGGAGCAGAGAGATGTGATGGGATCTCTTCACTCTGGAGGTGATGACCTGAAGTGTCTCTAGAACTTCCCCATAAGAAAGCAGATATACATATGTAAACACTGATACCTACAGTCAGGCTGTCCAAGTAAAGGAGGTCCTTCTGGTCCAAAAAGTAGCTGCTGTTATATAATAGTTAAGTAAGAATTGGTGGGTGTGTTTTGAGCTAACCATGCAAACAATTCAACAATGCAACAGTCAGCGTTTTGTAGGTGTTTTTTTTAAAAAACTCATAACTGATCTTTATAGACATAGCTCCATTTCTGAGAAAGAAAAAAAAAAAAAGCAGATTCACAGAGAATTATGTTCTTAAACTGCTACAGGTGCTGGGCAGCTATCTCTAAAACAACTCTAGGTTTGTGATGATGGAATATTGATTGGGCTGTGAATGCTCTGTTGTGACTGAAATGGCTGGGCAGACTGTTTGCAGTTACACAGGGAACAGATCTGTTGATTGGTGAGGTGAAGGACAGCCCAGAATGAACTGAAAAGAAGGAAAGAAAAAAATTGCCATCTGGAGACTGAATATCCTGTCAGATAAGTGGAGAGCTATTGAGATACACTGAGAGCCTATGCAAATTTACCCTGCTTGGAAATCTGACTGAATAGCTAAATTTTCCCTTGTTCCTGTTCAGACATGCTGAGTAGTTGTAAAGGTCTAAAAAAGGCTTGTGGATTGTGTTGATGTAGCTTTTGTTCTTTATTTGTTGCTTGTGTTGAAACTAAACAATACTTTGCTTTGAAAAAGCTGATTAATCATGACTGTTAAAGTAAAATACTATATGTTAAAGAAGGAATACGACTAGGAGAAGGTGAATAGCAGATTTCAAGGGAGAGCTTGAAAAAATGGTACTCAGAAAGATTAACAAGGGTCCAAAAGGCAGCTGGGCAGCATGGTGGACAGCTAAATCTTTCCAGTAGAACCTGAAGTAAAACAAGGACTCTGGTTTAAACAAACAAACAAACAAATAAACCAAAACAAAAAACATACACACACAAAAAAAAAAACACCAAAAAACCCACCAAGACTTAATTCATTTTGATTTCTCACAGTTATAAATATTTTTTTCCTTTTTTTTTTTTCATTTTTTTTTCCCTTAAGTAACAGAAAAAGTGTCAATGTGCATGCTTGTTCTGCATATCCAGTTGACTACATACAAAATGCTCAACCATGTCAGTTCTCCAAATCAGACAGAGACTTAATGGAGCAGAACCAGAATATATCTCAAATCAAACTGTTAACTCCACCTTGTTATAGAAAGTCTCTTGTAACCACAAAATCTTTCCTAGGGCTGAAAATGTCACACAGAGATAGCTTTGCTTCACCAATGTGTTTCTGGAACCAGTTTTTGGTACTTGCCTTTTCCTAAAAGAAGTTTCACCAACAGATTTCATCTGGGCCAAGCTACGATATCCACCAAGGAGAAGTCCTTGGAAGAAATTGTGCTATTTCCCAAACAAGTTCAGTGGGCAGAAGGAAGGACCCTCACAGCTTTCACAAGGACTAATTTAGTTGTTATTTTGTGTATGTGTGTGTGTGTGTAAATATGCAGAATCCAAATGGCAGCCCTTTCTATGAGACTGAAAATAAGCTCCTTCTCCTTGAAATCTGTTTATGGTTCCTACATAAATAACATGACGCCTGTTCACTTAAAAATGAGTTATAGCTGTGGGCTGTAAATTGCATTTCTGTGATGATAAAGGGAGTTTGTAGTTTTTGCTGTACAATAGAAAAGCTCTTTAAAAAAATAGATCTAAAAAATGTAAATGTCTGTACTGACTTCACCCTTTTTACCTTTGATTTATTTGGGAAATGAAGTAATGAACTGTGAACCTTTTAGCTAGCTCTAGTTTTGCCTCAGAAATACCTCTGCCCATCGTAAATTAGTGTTGTTATGTATTCGGCAAAAATACAACTCTATTTAAATCAGCCCATTTTACTGCCATCTTGCATTACAAAAGAAAATAAGATTGGGAATTTCCAGTTTTCACCCATTGTTCTTTCAATCAGTTCTGCCTTCTTCATTATCCACAATGCTTGCTCTCGAATCAGTGATTGTGTTGATTTATTGACAAACTACAGTTTACAGTAAATGTCATCATCGAGTAACATCACCTGAAGCACATGTACTGAGTGACTGAGTAGGAGTTGTCACAATGGATTATTCAAGACCATACTTTCCAAAGCCAGCACGCATCACAAAAAGACCAGACCAATTAAGAAGATTATTTTTTTTCAGGATCTTTATCAGCTATCACCTAGGCTCAAAAGAATGAAATGGGAAAGATTAGTGACATACTGAAATCACTTGCATCCACTGTAAATTAATTTTTTACTGCATAGAATGGTTTTATATTAGACAAGCACAAGGTGATCTTAACAATTGTTCTTTCTAACCTGTATTCTTGTCTGAGTCTGCCTTTGCATATGCTTTCACAAATCTATGAGGCTGTCTTTGCTCGATAATTGAAGCATCTAATGTGGATTAGGTCCTGCTTCTGCTTGAGTTCAAACAGTCACACCAACACCAGAATTTGCTTAAGCTTTGTATTTTTATTTATTCTTCTAAAACATTGACATGTTTACACTACCTTTCAAATAATGGAGTAAAAGAGATCCTTAACCCTTAACAAATGTGATTGCTTTATTTAAAAAAAAAAAAATCTTATGGCTAGTAACTGTGTTTTGCTTCTCAGTTCTTTCTGGCTGTTTTTAGCAACAGATGCATCAGAGTGATTACGTAGTGTGAGCTTGTTTTTTAAACCATAGAACCTTTCTTCTAACCTGGCAGAGTTATTATACAAAAGGAATTTTAAACAAAAACATTTCGAGCACCTAGATAAGCAAGTGTCTCCCTGAGAAAGATGAAAGACTCATGGTAATTTCTCTGTGAGAATGCAACAGAAAATAAGAGCTGTCATCTAGAAAATGACAAAGCCATTTCTAGTCCTGGTAGATTAGCACTCTATCTTTCAGTGAACAGATATGCTGTTAAAGGTGTTGGCCTGTAAACCAAGCACAGAAAAACATCACATTGGTATCAGAGTGGAACTATTAATCTGTGTTTGAAATGTACTGTAATTATTAAATTGTTTGTATGAGAAGTGAGCCTTACTAGCAACTCTCTTCTTAAAGAGGTAGGCAAAACACTGGACAACTATAAATCAAATGCTTCTTTTCCAAAGGCTTATGAACTAAATAGATAGGAGATTGTCCGGGGGGTGAAGAACCTTGTCCCAGTGTTGATTAGGTCAGTGGCAGAACTAGAAATAAAGCACAAATTTTCCTAACTTGCAGTCTAGTGATGTATTTGCTTAGCCACACAGGCTGATAAGTGATGACACTGAGTCACATGCAAAATCACTTGCAATATTCTCTCTAATTCCTCTCCATCTTTCTCTTATACATCTTTTTTCCCCTGGAAATCTATCACCTTCTGGCTGGGCAAGACTCTGCCACTGCTCCTCTAATAGTACTTCTTTCTCTCTCGCATTTTCCTGCTGAGCTGCTTATTAAGCTGAATGCTATATGCAGCCAGTCTGTCTGTACAGCTTTTTTAAGTGATTCCCATCCCCCTTCCTCTTATCTTTTTGGTCAAAAATATATAGTTTCTATCTGATTGTGGCTGGCCTCTGCTCAACCTTTTTTGCAGGGCTGATTTAGATTTTCCAGCTCAGTCACAGCAGGAAAGATAAACTCTGAACCACATGATGATGTTGGCAGTGTCAGACAGTGGAAATGAAGTCTCCAGGGGATACCAATTGACATTTCAACACTTTGGCTGCCAAAGAACAGGATTTCACACACATACACACACACAAATTATAGGGGAAAAAAATGTTAAAAGTCTTGGAAAGTACAGTGAAAAATTAGCATGTGTTCATAAATGGAAAGAGAGCATCTATTTTACTTTATGTATGCCTTTACATAACAGATGGGGACTGACCTCCAAAAATACCACTTTAAGTTCCCAGAAGTTATAAGTAACTGAGGCACACTTTAAGAAGTGAAGAGTTATATTTGAGGTGGGACTATGATTGTTTTATTCCAGTAGGAATTAAAAGGATGCAGACCTCCCTTACAAATGAGATTCCACTGTGAGTTTCAGAATGCAATGGGCCAAATTTTTTCTTCTGCTTTACACCTGAATTATACCAACACAGTTCTATGATTTCAGCTAATTCTAATTTACACAGGCATCAAACAAGAATCTTCCTGATCGTTTTTGACAGAGAGAAGTTTTTTCTCATCTGACTCCTGAATTTTAATTTTTCTTCAAGCTTTAAGTTACTTCTTTTTTTGCTTAATTAAAAAGAAAAAAAGTGTGAGAAAACAGAAGAGCATATTCAAGTCGTACTAAAACCTCTGTCTGATTTCTCCCACCGCCTTTTCTCTTTCTCTTTTTTCTTTCTTTTCAATGACATTTCCTATGATGAGCACTCAGAAAGAATAGCTTTTGCTTCTCTTGTCAGTTTTGTTTTGTCAGCTCTGAATGCTCTGTCTTGCTTTGCCATTTTCAAGGTCTCTTTCAATCCCTTGAACACAGCTGGCGCTTCAATCAAGAGCTCATACCGTGAAGAAGCTGGCAGTTGATCCCCAACCAACTATGTGGAAGATATATAATATATTTCACAGTACACAGTGGAATACCCTTTTCATTTCATCATAGAGAGAGACTGCTTCACTCAGGAGTTCTTCTATACAAAAATATTAATAATGTCCCATTCTCCTCAGGGATGTGAACATCTGAGGTTTGAACTTCAGTGACCCCTGCTTGTCAGGTTGATGTGGCTTTAACAAATTCAGTAAAGGAAGCCTTGTTGTGCCTCAGTTTATGGCTTTGTTAGCTTCACTTTAGAGAATGTTTTTTAATCACCTCTTGGAAGAAGTTGTGGGAATTAAAGACTGTGAAGAGAGTCTGTGAATATCCAAACATTGCAGAATTGCCTAATCAAACTGTGCTATAGAAGGAATGCTGAAAGATCTGAATATTCTCACCTTTGTTTTCATTAATTATATTCCAGTTATCATAGATGCAACTGCTTTTTCTTTTGTTATATGTTTAGTAGTTAGTGTGTTAGTTGATGCAGTTAGAAATTATCACACAAAATTACCACTAGCTTAAGTAAGGACAGCAGTGTGACTGCAAATCTGGGAATGCTGCAAGAATTTTTGCACCAAGTCCTCCTTTTAGTTGGGAAAAATCAGCTGTCAGTGAAGAACATCGAATAGGACTCACAACAAGCAGGGCTGCTGTCTAAGGATGGCATGTGAACCAGTGCCTTTTGCAAGCCATTTTTTTTAATTAGGGAAGAAGGGTAAAGGTACCATCTCTCTAGCACTACTTGCTGTGCTAGTCTGGTCCTGCAAAGCTTGTGATTCTCTAAGATGACTGAGAGTCTTTAATTCCTATTAGCCTTCTGGAGCTAGGATCTTAGTGCACAAGCAGCAGAGTGCATTCAGTTCTGCTTTCCTCTTATGCAGTGAGTTAAAGTACTTTTGTGAAGCACTTTTTTGATTTACATGTACAATCTAAAGTAATGTGCTTGTTAGCATATTTGCTTTTAAAATGTGCACATTTTAAAGTCAGTTGGAATACGTTAAAAATGCTCATAAACCAGAAATGTTCATGCTCTTTTTATCTAGGATATAAGTATTCATTCTCATAATTCCTTGTTTTAGGATCAGAGAAAACAAAGACACTGGGGGCTCTTAGAATTGTAAAGAATATATTGAAAAGAAAACATCCATCTGAGTGTGAAAAATCTGAAGTCCATTTAGTAATGAGTTTGGGGAACCCTGCATTTTTTCTTCATAGAAAAACTACCAGATGGAGTCCATTTCCATCAACAGCCAAAGTGAGTGGAATGTACAATATTTACAGAAAAACAATTGCTTATATGGTTTGGTCTGCTAATAAGACATTTTTTACTTCTCTTTAGTTTATTTATATTCCCTCCATATCTCCACTCCCTCTTTCCCTTGTATGAAATGATAACCATGGCTAGTTTAGCAAGTTAAGATGTCAATGTGGGTTTCTGTTACTACAAAGGAGACATGTCACTGTCAGCAGACCGACGTAACAGCAGGCACACTGGCCTGATAGCTGAAAGCCATTCAGAGCTGTCCTTGGGCTCTTCTGTTTCTTCTTCACCTCTCCAGTGAAATCTTACCTTGTCTGGGGAAAGGCTCCTTTCCTTAACACCCAGATGCTCATTGTAAACAAATTGCTTTTCTCTTATGCAGCTCAGTTTGCAAATTTTCTGAATGCTACTTCCAAATATTAGTTCAACATCAGGTGAAGCACACTACACTTGTTTTACAAAGGCTTAAATGCAACACTCCGGCCAACATTCATAACTATCACCATAGCAAGATTTGGTCAGTCTGGGAATGCTTTCAATGTAGCTAATGAATCAACATGCATAATTTTGCAATTGACCTGAGGGGAGACAGTTTCCATCTCTTAATTTCTCTAATTTTATTTTAAACATAACAATTTGCCCTGTGTATTCAGTTATGTATTTCATTTGTACAGAAAAGATACACTACCTATCTTTAAAAAACCTGATATGTTTGCTTGGAACAAATATTCTGTTTATTACACAGAATTACAGTGAATCATACTAAATTTATATAAAAGGTCCACTTTTCCTAATTCTGTATCCACAGCTGACATGAATGGAAAATTCTGACTGAGTAGGAATTACAGATGCCTCATTTCCCGACATTTTGAACTTCAGTTTTTAAATAGCCAATAGCTGAAACACCTTGTTTTAAAAATAATTCCTTTCCTGAGGATTTAATTAGGTCATCTACAGGGGTTATCTTTGGCACTCTGAAATTAAACTTTGTTGCAGACACTAGGGAGCACAATTAGACCCATCTTATTAGCACCAAAGGTTAAAACTCCAGTACTGTCTTGTATCAGGACATAATCTTTCATGCTTCACAGCTTTAGTTTTCACAAGGAGCTGCAGTGAAAACAGTAGAGGAGTGGGAGGGTTGGGGAGAGGAAGGAAAAAAGGCAGACCTGAAAGATCTAAATAAATATCTAGTTTAAGGAAGTTCTTCGGGCTTTTTATTCAACTAATCTAATAAATATGACTCAGAAGAAGAAACAAGTATGATGGGGATTGGTGAACTACAAACAGATCTAAAAAATTGTCTTAACTGAATTCCTAACATTTTATTTAAAGAACAAGGTATTCATATGATGTTGAAGTACACCCTTTTTTTGTGTGGAGAAATGTTAAATAGAAACTGCATTAAGAATTCTCATGGTAATTAGATACATTTGCTCAGAATGAAATGGTTTTGTTTTCCTTTTGGTTGGGAAATACTATGCTTCGACAGCTGTGCTGTTATTAAACATGAAAGTCACAAGAATGAGTTCGCACTTACATGACAACTATGGAAAAGATTTTGCATCTCAGAATCCCTAGTTAAAATACACACTATATTATGTAATTGTTAAAAATGACCTGGTGTTTGATTCAACATAATCAATAATTCTTAAAGATTTTTGTTTCAGGGAGATGAGTATTTTATAAACCTACATTTTCCAGTGATAAAGAGAAGTTGTCATATCTTGCTTGCTGGCTATACACAGCCTTTCATAGGAAGCCTCCTTCCCATACGTATTGTGCGATAACAAGTAAAATGACCTTCCAGGGTCATGGGATAACATTGATGGGTTGGTGCTTGCTTTTCTTTTTTCTTTTTTTTCTTTCTTCTTTTTTTTTTTTTTTTTTTCCAAGTGGCACCTGCTGTGTGGTTCTCAATATAAATAGAGACTGCTTGCAGCAAATCACAGATGTTGTACACACTGGAAAAATGGACAGGAAGCAATCACTAAAAGAAAAGCAGAAGCAGTGGGGGAGGGCAGAAGAGGAGAGAAAAGAAACCTTGCTTCACATTTTCTTAACATTTTCTTGCTTAGCAGTGTTCTGGTGCTTTACTACGGTCAGTTTTTAGTTAAAAATTTACTTAGCACAGGCAGGATTACTTTGCTGTTGTTATACTTTCCCTTCATGAACATTGAGCCAATTAATAACTGATTTTCCTGTGGAGTTGTGGGAAGATGGTAATGCTTGTTTGGTTTTCTTTTTAATGGATTAAGTGAAAAATACAGTAGTACAATAAAAATTGCTCATATTTCTAATTTTCTCATTCCTAACCCTGTCTTCATACACTTGAATCTGAATGAATTATACTTGTGTAGGGTTAAGAAAAACAGCAGTCTGTGGAGATCGATTTGAAAGGCAACTGACAGCTCTGCTGAGCAAGAGGAGAAAATATTTTGTGAGCTGCCCTTTCAGACACTATATTGCTTTTATGCTGTGCAAAACCTTCTCTTATCTCCTCCTAGACTCTCATATTTCTTCCAGGCAAACGCAGTAAATTTCAGCTTTAGGTATGGGATGGATATGGATCATAGCTCCAAGAGCCTTAGGAAGGAGGAAGAAAGCTTGAGCAACAGCAACAATGACAACAACAACAAAGAAGGATTTGTCATTTTTAAAATGTAGCACCATGCATATGCCCTCTGATACTGTAGGACAGAACTTTTCATCAAACATTTTTCCACTGGTGATAGGATCATATTAGCTATATTAAATTTGTTAAGGAGAGACTGAGGTTTAATAATTACAAATAGAAACCCAAACAATACAG
The DNA here is from genome assembly GCF_963082525.1 of Nesoenas mayeri. Taxonomy (NCBI): domain Eukaryota; kingdom Metazoa; phylum Chordata; class Aves; order Columbiformes; family Columbidae; genus Nesoenas; species Nesoenas mayeri. Next base: position 47,878,534 of record NC_137542.1, on the reverse strand, counting down.
AAGTAGCACATAAGCTTAACTGCTTTTAAGTTTGTTTATTTGTTGGTGGGGTTTTTTTTGTGTAATTTGTGTTCTAAACATTGCATTGTCTTTTCAAAATAATTGAAGGATGATCTATCTGCATCTTTTGGGAGGCTTCTACTATTTACATGGGGATCCCACATCTTGGTCAAGCTATGAGGATGTGTTCTGTTCTCTCCGGCAGTATTGTCAGGAGGTACCCCAGAAGTCTACGAGTACAAGGCTGTGACTATAACCACCTCACAGAAATGACCTCGTGAATAGGTGTGGAGGATCGTTCCCCACAGTTTCCTGGTTAAGAATGCCTGTGGGATGACTGTTTCAGTAGGTTTTTACCAGGAATGCCTTGTGATAGCACATATCAGTGTGTACCTGGGAGGAGGCTGAGGATTTAATACAAATTTAAGAATGGTTTAAGGACAGGGATATATAATCAGGTTATCACAGGGATAATAAAGAAAATAAGCCAGAAACGACTAATCTCTAAGTCTCAAAGACAAAAGACCTCCTGAAAGATGTTTGCTTCATTTTTTTTCCCTATTCTATTCACATTCTATTATATAGTAATGTTTTTTCTGATTGTTCCATATTCCTATGGCTAACATTAAGTAAGTGTTTTGCCTTAAGAAGGCCCTGGGGCAAGATGTGCCTTCTGACATCTAACCATACTTGCTCTGCTTGGCAGGTAGGACTAATGCCGCTTGCAAGGTAAGAACATCATGGCAAGATAAAGTTGAACAAGTATGGGAATGCACAAGACAAATGTGCTACTGCTTTTGACTTTAATGTGGTTTCCTGAATGTAGTAAGACATATTGACCACTGATTTCAGTGGAGTGCCCACCAGAAAACTTAATATCTGGAGTGTTACAGCTGTCTGAGCTACTGTCTCCCTCAGACTTTTCTTAACCTAGGTTAGATCATCTGTGGTGCCGATTTCATTCAAGACAGAACTGAGATCTCCCAGAGGAAGGATCTGGGCTCTGTGTACGACAATAGGCAATTATCTTCTCAAGGGTGACCTAATTGACCTGCTGACTATAGGCATTACTGACAGCTGAGGTAAAATACGTTTCTTTTCTCTGGAGTGAGCAGTTTGCAAGAGTGCATCTACATAATGACCAGTGGTCTAGCAGGTGAGATGTAGCCACCCTTCTCCAGGGCCAGTTAACAGCACCCTTCCAGTCATATCAGTCATTAGCCCATTCACCACCAATGCAGTTGTGCATACAGTTATCTGTGGGTGTCATTTGCTAAGCAGGAAGATTACTACAGCAAAGATAAATATCTCTGAGAACCAAAAGTCTACTGTTTTAATATGCATTGTATTTCTCTTTCACACTGTCTTGTTTCAGTATTCTCCTTGGTTTTCTTCAGCAAAAATAAATGCAGTTTCCTTTAAGATTCTGAGACCTGAAGAATTAGTATGCAGATCTCTGTATTTAGAGCAAGTACTAAAAACACAAGGGCAAAATCACAAAGCAATTTTGCTCCGAGTAGCTCATGAGATCATGAAGTTAGCAATTCCACCTAGGAAGGACGTTTCAAGGAAAAACTGAAAAAGTGACATCTTTAGTTTGGCTTATGCGGAGTACCCTCATAAAAGTAAATGACTGACTGTCCCACACATTGTGCTGCCTTTTCAAGAATACACACTCAAACCAATCAAAAACCTTCCTGTAAGGCTAAGGAAGCAGATGACAGTTATATCATTCTTATTAACTTGGTAAATCTGGCTTTTAAAAATCTCTGTCATCATGAAATAAAATTTCTTCAACCTCAGCAACACCCCTGTCAATACTTAACCATTTCAACAGTCAGAATGGTTTCAAGTAAATAAATATAAATGAGAGGGACTAGTACCATTTTGAAAGAAGAGTCTGAAAAAGAAGAGGCCCTTAATTTGTACAGTTCTACTCTAGAACTTTTGTTTCATAGAATAGCATGTATATCTTAGTCTTCTAACACTGTAAATCTAGAGTAGCGAGTGCATGAAGTAAATATTTATCAGAAATATTGAATCATGTTTTGCTGGAGGCTGTAATAATTTTAATTTTTAATGGGAAAACTATACAGCCTCCTTTCATTGATTATATTAGTTGTCATTATTTGTATTTGTGAGAAATCTGAGAGTGCGACTGGAATTTTTTTTCCCTGTAACCCCTTTCTATGCACCTTTTTACATAGTCTGACTTGGTCATCTGTTTCAGTAACTTTACATGGGAATTTTAATATACTTTTCCAAATATTTTCATTCTTATCAGTTTTTAAGTGAGAATGAGCTGATTTTGTCTGTTAAAAAGTGACAAAGGGTAGTTTTGTTGAGCTATGTCTACACAGCTGAAGGCAGGCAAATGCGAGCTCCCTCCAAGCCAACTAGACCTGAACTTGGTCCAGACTAGAAGCTGTGTAACCACATTAGCATGGCACTGAGCCCAAGCTAATAAGCCCTAGTAAGCGGCACTAAAGCAGTTACACAACTTTTGGATCAGAGCTGGCTTGCCTCCAGCTAACTTGGAGTGTAAGTAGGATGATCTCAGGTTTGTCAGGAAAAAACAGTATAGACAAAGTCTCAGAGCCTTGAAATATGTAAGCTTAACTTGTACTCTAAAATTGCTTTGTGGCTTAGTGTAAGAAAGAAATATGGAGCAGGCAAATGTGAGAAATGCAGATTTCAGGTAGGGATATTTAGGAAATTAAGTAGTGCCTGTATATTCCAGTTACTATTCTTTCAGTTTGTTCCATTAACAGATCCATTCATTTGGGAGATGTTTTTTTAAATACCATTTGAAGGGAGACCACGAAGGATATGTTTATAAGACTTAGGTAAATTTAGTAAAAAAACTGTTGTTCAATCCTTTCATTTTCTTTTATGATATGTTTAAAATATATGTATCTTTTTTTTCCTCAGTTCAAACCACTCTTTGCTTCATTGGCTCCTGTCACCTTTCCTGGGTGTCAGAATCCATTCTTATATCAAATAAAACTATTCTTGTAGCTAGGCCTTGCAATGAATTTCTGCTAGCTTCACAAAGTAACTCTTTGTGAGCTTCTGCGCCTTTCTTGATTTTTCTTTTCTGGGCAGAAAGACACAATTTCTTGAGGCCTCTTGTTTCGAAATTGTTGTTGTGGGAGTGGTGCTGGAGCAGAACTAGAAAGGCTTATTACATCTTAGGCCTGGTGAGTGTGATTATGAGTATTCCTTCTCTAGACACCTGAATGATCAGGTACTTTCATTCAGTTGCCCACAAAAGGCTTTGAAGAGACTGATTCTCCGGAAGAGTGCCGGCAGAATGGAGCATCAGGTTCCTCTATTTGTCTGTCATCCAGTGTGACTTCTAGTGTATTTTAATTTAAGTCCTACTTGGTCTTCTGTAAAGCAAATTCTTTAATAACTAGTTCTTCACTTAAATCACATTAACAATATATCTCTAAAAGTATTCTCCTGAGTATTCCCTTTTTTTTTTTTTTTTTTTTTAAATGACAGTTTCTCTATAGAGAGGAAAGAGCATTTGAAATATTGTTGGGTATTTTGCCAAGTCTGTCAAAAGAGTAACACTTCCACTTTCTCAGCTCTGTCTCATTAAAATTGTATTCTAATTCTGCCTCAACTTGGTCTCTTTGCTTCATAAGTCATTGCCTGCTCATTACTTGTAGTGTGAGAGATGAAATTTATTCAAATCTGATAGCAGGGATAAAGAATTGAAAGGCAGGCAGCTGGGAGAAATGAAATTAGCTTATTCTAATGCTTTTTTGACAGGATTTTTTTCATTGCCATGGGTTACTATAAGTGTCAGTTTGGATTTGTGGTACTGTCTTTGTTAGGTTTGTGGGGGATTTTTTTAAAATGCAGTCTTAAATGCTAAGCTATGCTTTCCTTTGTCACATAGACTGAAGTGATGTTCAATGGTTGTGTGGATAATAAGGTCAAATATTACTTGGTACAATAATCTGTAATTATTTTATCATTATAGGTATGCAACAAAGATTAAATTTTTGCAATTTTTTAAGATAGTTTCTTCAGTCCTGTATTTAGATAAATAGGGTACACTCAGTAAAGTCTGAGCAAATGATAGAAAATGCAATATAACTTACATGCAATTTAATGTGGAATACCAAGGGGAGATGAGCTTTGTAACCCAAATATTCTCTCTCAAGCTTTGAATGTCAAAAGAATACACTAAGGAATTTCTAATTTTGAATATAGGAGAGTATTAGAAGCAAATTGACTTAAAGCACAGCACTTTTCCATTATAAAATTGAGTTGTTGAGGAATTATATGGTCTAATTACTGAACTTGGTATTTTTGACTACTTCGATTATGAACAGATATTGTCATTAACTAGCTAATTAAATTGACTGCAATAACAAGCAGTAATTTAGAAATATGTTCTAAATTAGTTTTTATATGAAAGCGAAGTCTTTGTTGATCTGTGCATGTGATTAATGTCAAGTGTCATGAATTAGCTCAGGGATCTCTGGTGGAGGAAGTGCCTTATAAAGAGAAGTATCTGTGTATTTGGCAGAAACAGATGTAATCAGAAGAGCAGTTTCTATTCAATTAAAAGCTTGAATTAGAAAATGTTAATAAGTATGCATACGTGTATTTTCTGGAAGCATACAAAATAATGACTCAGTATGAAGAGAGTGAATTATATTTTTCTCTCTAAAGGCAGAACATTACTTCAGCTACAATGCAACCGATTCTCTTACCCCAGAATTTTCTTGTTTGAATCACATTTTGCTACTCAAAAAACAAAGCATAGAGCTCTTAATCTTTATATGTTAACATCTTCAGGTAAGTTGGTTGTTAACATCTGAAATGGCCTGTTAATCAAACATGGTGCCTTAAAAGCTTTTAAAAACATACTCATGAAAATGCCTGATGTATTGCATTTGGATTTGTGGTACTGTCTATTAGGTTGATTTGCTTTGTTTTTTAAATGGATGCTATACTTGGTCACATCATTTGAAGTAACGTTGAATATCTGTGTTCAAAACACTCACTGAGAGCACACCAAACATATTTGCAAGCAGAGCAATTTGACCAGGATACTCTGCAGAAAATATGTGCTATTGGGACCTGCAAACTTGATCAGTAAGGGGAGTCTTTATTCTAGATCTTGCTTTCTCTTCCCTTATAATAGTCATGGCATATGATTCCTGTATTCCTTGTTCACTGTTTGGGTGTTAGATGCTTTGGATGAAATGGTTTACTTAGGGTTGTAACTGTAAAAGCAGAAAAGATACAGACATAGCAGCAGGAAAGAGAATTGCTACAGATCTTCAGGGGAAAAAAACATTAAAGATGTTCCTATACAATAAGCCAGCTGAACTGATTTCTAAACAAGATTAGATACCAATAAGGTAATAAGAGATGAATCCCAGAAGACTGATGTCTGCAGCAATCTGCAGAAGTCCAAGTGTCACTGTTCTCAGTAATCTCAGCTGGGGATGGACTAAATGTCATCTCAGGTATCAGTCCTCCTTTTAGTAACAAAATCCTGTAGGGAAACAAGGGAATGATAAGAACTAGATTTTCATTTTCAGTCATTTATCTTTATAGAAACAGTGAGGTCCTTGCCAGTTTCAGATTTCTAGAGTCAATTAAGGTAAGGAGTGCTAAACAAGCGTTTCTCTTTGAAAGATCATCTTCAAACAGTTTTAGCAGAAAAATCATACTTTTGAAAATAATTTTATATTATGCAGGTATATATGCTCACAGCCATATACCATCAATTGGGCAGTAAATTATAAAGATAATTTTATTTATCTTGCACTGGTAAATGAGAACCAGATTTTACATTTATCTGATTCAAATGAAATCTCAGTGACTAATTGATTCTTCAGCTTAACCATGATAAATCAAAACATACATACCTGGTATTAACTAAAATGGAAATAGGTTTTTGAAGACAACAATTTCCTGAAAATTATTTGAATAGAACAAGATGTTTTGCTTTATCATGTGGAAGCAGATGTCACAGCTTGAAGGATGGCGTACATTTTGACTCATAGTTCTCAGATAAATGGGCTAAACACTCTCTACCAGAGTCTTGGGAGGTCCTGTCTAGGAAGCTGCAGATCCATTATGAAGTGGTTTTTACAATTAGTTAACAAACTTCAGGGATGGTTGACACACAAAATGTAAATTAAATACTTGTATTTATGAAGGAGTGTGATCAAGACAAGAATTAACTTCAAGAACTTGAAAAACTTTAGAATAAATTCTGGAGGAAGGAATAGTTGAAGGCACAGAGGTAAGTATGGAAGAGATAAATTCACCATGGGACTTTAAAGTTACTTCCTGATGGATTAACAAACATGCATCTCTGTTTATAAAACTGCATCTACTATCAAAAGAGAGATGAACTTACCTATCATGATTTGCCAGGCCGATATAGCCTTTCGCTACAAATAACAGGAGCAAGACCTTTAAAGAGGTTGATAAATTTGTGGAAGGACCCAAGGAAGAGGAGTAATTATAATGGTAGTGGGCTAGACTTGATGACCCAGGAAGACATTAACCCATTAAATGTGTTCCTAAGTAGAAGCAAAGGATTTAAAAGAAATTCTGAACAGAAGGTCTCAAACGAACTTTTGGAGAGTTTCATGGGTACACATGCACCCTGAATTTTTCATATAATTTATTCAGAGTAGTATTTGTGAAGGCAAGTGTGCAAGATAAGTGCTACAAAGAAACTACAGGGAAATAAGCAAGAACATTACAAAGTACTTACATTAAGATAACTGTAGATTACCAAGGGATGTCATGTCTGAGTCACTTGAACATTACACATGCAGGGGTCTGTTCTTTTGACAAATTAACTCCAAACACTTATTGAACCTGTACTACAATGCAATAAGACCGTGCTCCAGTTAAGGGGGAAAGGGGTGGCAATTGTTCATGATAGTGAGCAACTTCATAAATGTGTTTACAGGCAAAAATCACTTGAGGTGGAAACAGACCACAGATCTTAGGAAGATATAATGCAGCATATTATCATGAAATTACACAAGTGTAAAAGTGAAATACATGTCTGCTGAGAAGCTTGTAGCAGCTGACATGTTTCCAAGAGTGTCTGTAAGTAGTGAAGGCAAGAACAAGAAAACAAAGGCAATATGACATGTATGTTGCCCGCTTGCTTAATGTAGGTAGACTAATACAAATGAGAAATAAAATAGCCTGTCTTTTGTAGAGCTTAGAGCTTAGATAAATAACCAACAAAGAAGCCACTACACATGAAAATAATTCTATTTTGATTTTAACACAGAAAATATCATTTTTGCATGGGTAGGAACCAACAGCTTTTTGGTCACATTTCTAAACTTATTTAACTGACTGAACTGCCAAAAAGTACTGACTGAGGTTTTGGGTTTGGTTTGGGTTTTTTTAATCATATAGACACTGACCTAGGTTTTCAGAACTGTAAAAAAGGACACTAGGGTGGTTAATTTGGGCATGCCTGGATGGTGCATGTGAAACTACTGAAACTATTCAAAATAAACAGTGGATAGAGTCCAGCTAAGATTTCAGGTCATCCAAAATCAGGTTCAAGATACTTGAAGAGGAAAAGTTATTCTTTATTAGTAGACTCTTTAAAGAGGTTTTTACGTAGCTCATTGAGTGGCCATGAAATATTTTCAATCACAATTAACTCCCTATGAGATACCAGGTGAGCTTTTTAATGCAAAATTAATAGATGCCTCCATTAAGCCATTCACCTTGTTATTTCAGTTGAAGTACACAACACCAAGCTTTTACTCCGTACAGAGACTAGAATTTGAGAAGAGCAGCATTAGAAAAGTCCTGACAGTTTCAAAGTACTCCTTCTAACATAATTCACTGTGACAATATTGTTCCTCATATTCTTTAGTGGGATTACTCAGTGATTTAATTCCCAACAGAAAAGTCCCCACACTGTTAGTGAATCAACTTTCCTTGAAAGTCGTGGTAGCTGTTATCTTCATAGCAATCAGGACTTATCTCAACATAAAAAGCTTCTTGATCATTAGGTTTTTTTAGAATTGTCTCCTAGTGAATTAAAAGAGAAGAAATGCTGCTAAGAGACTGGCAGCTATCCCCATAGCCAGAGATCTGGTTCTATGGAAAGAAGACCAGCCACCTTTCCCTTTTGCACCAAACCGAAGGAACAAGTGGGAGATGTATTGATTGCAGATTCTACCTGATGATTTTTGTTATCTGACTAAGACCAGTCCTGAGTTCCCTTTGTCAGCTAGTGACATGATCCTCATAGCAATTTGCAACTTGTTATTATTCAGCCCATGAGGTCAGCAGTCAACTCCAGGCACTGAAGCCATAGATCTAAATATACTACCTGATCGTAGTCTAAAGGGTGCAAATGCACAGGCACTGACCATACAGCCTTTTTGACAGTCATCTTGTTCCTGTTTGTGCCCACAATGTTGTGCATGCCACCTGCTCACTGACCGTGTACAATAGGAAGAGCAATGTGAATAGGTTTCAGGTGACTGAGTAGCTGAGCAGGAAGAGTTGGTCTGAAACAGGTGGGTGCCTCTGCAAGCAGAAAGGTGTTGAAAGCCACAGGCAATAGTTATTGATAGCTCCATATTATGAAGCAAAATATCCTGTCATTTAGCAGGGGACGGAGGTGTCACCATTACCCCTCTCTCCTATCTCACCTGTGTCTTTTTAATCAGCTATATTATTTTATGATTGATGTGTCGAGTTATAGTTGGTTTCAAAAAAGGAAGGACAAAGAACAAAGGTGCCAGTAGATGCTGACCTTGCAGTATAACTGAGAGGTCTTTGCCCTGTCCTGTGACTCAGGGAAGAACTGAAGGGAGGGAAAACTTAAAATACCTCTACACTGCTGCCTGTGCCAGGGGCAACACCTCTTTCTGGAAAGGTTTGGTCTCATGGTACTTTTTCCTGTGGCTTGAGGAACTGGTGACCTCTTGCCTTTGCTGCAGGATGTTTTCCTGTATCTTCTGGACATCTTGAGAAGGGCAGCTAGCCTCTCCGCTGAAACAGTATGACTAATGCTGTCTTGGTTTTGCTGAACACCTCTAAGTTTATCTCAGCTAAGTGGACTCCTATAGTATCACTTCCTTGCATATTTTCCAAAAGTTTTCTTAGGTGTAAATCTTACCACAAAGCCCCAGCCAAATATCATTCATCTGGAATGACAGTCACACATTTGCTCTAGCTGTCATTCTGTCATTCAAGTCAGCTGTTGTTGCACTTAAAGGCCACGAGCAACAAGCTGCTACTCCAGCTGCTGAGAAGGTAGCCAAGCCTAGCTCATTCTTTTTCCCTCTCCATCCTTCTGCTAGTTTCTTTGCTTCTGTTTTGCATTTCAGTGTAGCAGCATAGAAAGACATATGGTGGAGCTGCCGTTGCCAGCCCCACGTTTTGTTCCTCATTCTGTCTCTGACTTGGAACACAATCTCAGTGCCTCAGACTCTGTGCTTCAGCTTTTACAGAGCATTTTACAAAGTCCTTTGAGATCTACAGATGCAACACATTACTGAAATACAACCTAGAATCCCATGGTTTTAATTAAGATATAAATGACAGACATGCATCCTAATTTTATTTTTGGAAAGCCTTATAAAATATCTTTGGAATGTAATTTGTGACCCTGTGAAAACTGACACTTGGTTTAAAAAGCAGATTTTGCTTTTGTTTAAGCGAAACCCTGTCTGTTGACACATAGTTATTTTGGGAAATAAATACAACTTTGAATGGGCTAAGATAATGGAGCTTTAATGTGAAGGGAAAGAATTATAGCATACTGAGAATTTTGGTAGGAGGGGAGGTACAAAGAAATTGCCACATTTGTTTGAAATGTGGTTAAAACTCTGGTTTGGGAAAAGACAAAAGAGTGAAGAATTGGATAGTCACTTTATGAATGTGCATGTAATGGAGACAGCTCATTGGTTTCATAGGTCTATGTTAGATTCCCACAGCCCTCAACAAACAGCTTTCAGCCTCATATTTTCTAAGCTTTTGTCTTCCCACTTTGGAATTCCAACTACGGGCACATTACCAAGCGAACTGGATTCACTACAAAGCTCCAGTGTAGCTCTTTTTATCACAAAGATCAAGACAACAATTGTGTGCCTACAAGAAAAGAACAACTAAAACCATCGAGCAAACATTAAAAGAACAATTCTAGAGATAGTTGCCTTTGAACTGTAATAATGGGCAACATTCAGTCCTGAGATTTGAATTCTGAGTTAAAGGAATTCATTACTAACTGCCTTTCCTTGTAATTATCCAAGCTGCTGGCAACATGTATTTTCAGCAGCATAAATTTTACACAACGTAATGTTTTCTAGTTGTGCTGAAACCCACACAATGGCAGCATTGTAAATCTGCTTTATGAAGTTAGTTTTGTTTATTGTAGAGTTCATATATGAAAAAGGAAGAAATCTAAATTTTGTGTTGGCTTCTCCCCAAACCACAAAAAATGAAGTATTGTTTTACAGGAGCTTGTTCTGAAATATCACTTCCCAAATGTAAAAGAAGTACAGTATTTTTGCAGATGCATTCCACAAGCATGCATAATGTCCAGCTGAAAAAATATAGTAAGAGCTGCTCTTTTGTTTTCTTTCCAGAATAACGCAGTTTCACACTTTTGTGAGGAATGGAGGTGTGGGGACATAACTACAATTTTAAAATAAACACTTCATTTTGCAATGCCCCGAAAGTCATTTAAGCTGGAATCTACCAGACACCAGTAACTCAGAATAAACATTCTGTCTGAGAATCTTTGACCACTGTTATTTTAGTCTTGGCATCACAAACCTAAAACAGAGAAAGTTTCAATGAATCATTCTGCACTGTTTTATTCCTCCTCCTCCTGCTCCCCTCCTCCCCCTCTCCCCCAGCCTTTTTAATAGATTAGCTTTGGATTCACTCTTAATCACCTACCTGAATCTTTATTTTTTTCTTGGAAGGAGGTTATGTGACTGCAGAAGTCCTTCCCAAACATTTTGGCTTTAATAGAAAAATTGCAGAATATAAAGTGAAGTGGAAACATCTCATTCCAGATCGGGGTTTTTGGTCATTGTGTGGATAGACGATGAAGTATACATGTGAAGTACAATCTAAGCAAATTTAATGTCCTTTACAGCCCACAAGTGGTGAAGAGGACAACATTTTCTACTTCCATCCATGGAAGTATGGACAGATGTGCTGACCTTGTTTGGCATCTTTGCCTTCTTTGGTTGTAGGAGGGATTCAGCAATGCATTGGTATCAGCCTCTGTGTTTTCTGTGGGGAAACAATTAGCTGAATGACCATTTCCACATGAAATACTTGTCAGGGCACTTAGTTTCTCATCCATACAGTGGAAAATTTACGGAAGTACAGAATGACACTACACTCAAAGCCTTTAATTTACCCACCACCTCCAGCTTGCCCTGAAGCTGGTACAAGCTGATATTAAAGTTCCATCTGATAAAGCTCATGAAGAAATCACCTTGCTGACTTCTTAGACTGCATCAGCTTAATATAAGGGAGTTCTTCTTTAGGACTCGAAGAAAAGGAGCACTAGTGTTCTAGAAAGGTAGGGTACAGGAGGACAGACTGTATATATTTCACAATACCAGGTGTTCTGGATGACTTCAGGGAAGTCGTTCAGCATGAATGAGATGAAATTTGGGTTGTACTTTGCAGGTCACTTTATATGGGTAGTAAACCTCCAACTTGAAAAACACTTCCTGTTATTTTTTAAAATGAACTACTCCTTGCTTGTACATGTTCACAAAAAAACCCACATGTCTCTATTATATATAAAATATTAACTACAAATACATTGTTCATAAGTTTCAAGATTTTGGGCAGAGTGGGTAGCTTTCTCAATTTCACACGGTTAAAACTTTCCCAGGTTACGATATAGCAGTGTGATATAATACAAACTGCTTAAAAAAAAAAAAAATAAGGAAGAAGGGAGGAGATCAGGAAACAACAAGTCAGTAGATGAAGTTTACAGCCTTATCAGAAAAGCAAATAATGTGGTTTTTTTTCTTTTTCTGCTGTGACTTTGGGGCAACTCACACTTAGCATTGCCAAAAGTTCTGATATGTTAATAGCACACAAAAGAGACACTGCAAAGGCTCTCCAAGACAGACACAGTTAGCATGGACATCTCTTCTGCTGTGCTGCTAGTAATTTGTTTCCTTTCATAATTGGTTTATTTTGTTGTACAGACAGTCCAAGAGCCATTTTTCTTGGTATTATATACCACAGAGGTATTTTCTGAAACCTGGTTCATTAGTGTTTGTAAAGTTTTGTGGAAAGCTAAAATGAAAAGGGCTGCAAAAATCCGAATGTTTATTTTTCAGGTCTACTCTTTTAAGTTCTAGATATCCCATAATATCAATAAAGAATTCTTTAAAAACACTTTTCCGACAGTCAGAAGCACTGTCCATGTTGGAATGAGTCCAGAGGAGAATCACAAAGACGATCAGAGGGTTGGAGCACGTCTGCTATGAGCAAAGGCTGAGAGAGTTGGGGCTGTTCAGCCTGGAGAAGAGGAGGCTCCAGGGAGACCTTATTGTGGCCTTTTAGTACCTAAAGGGGAAACATAAGAAAGCTGGAGAAGGACTTTTTTCAAGGGCATGTGGTAATAGGTAATGGCTTTAAACTGAAACAGGGTAGATTTAGATTAGATATAGTGTGTGGTGAGGCCCTGGAACAGGGTGCTCAGAGTAGCTGTGGATGCCCCACCCCTGGGAGTGTTCAAGGCCAGGCTGGAGGGGCCTTTGAGCACCCTGGCCTAGTGGAAGATGTCTCTGCCTGTGGCTATGATTCTGTGATATAAAGAATTCAGTAATGACCTGTCATATTTTCATAATACTGATACATTTGCATCACAAGTTTATATCTGCTTTTGATTTTTCTCTAAAGGTAAGGATAACCTGCAAACTATGCCACCTAAGAACTGAACCGTAGGATTCTCACCTCAGTTCCACCCTGATACTTTTGTCCTTATACTGAAGTGCTGTTTATGTTCCTGGAAAATAGCACTGAGGCTCCTTTCTTATTTAAAAATCATTTGCATTGGTAAATTACCACAACTCCAGTCATTTCAGCAAAGTTTGAGTACTTTTTATAAGCACTAGATGATAAGGCTGGCTGTGAGAGGATAATGCAAGTACATTAAATGTCCATCAAGTGTAGTTCAGTAAAGGCAATCAAAATGAAAAGAATGCAAAATGAAAAGAAGTGATGAAACCACATTGTATCTCTACCATTATATTCCAATAAGTATGTCAAGTTACCTGTTTAAAATTATTGGAATCTAATAGGAAGTTGCTAATTTGGAAAAAAATCTTAATAAAGGTCTAGCAGGAAAATTAAACATTAGTCATATATATGTATGTGTGAGAGAAGAATTCTGCTGTGATTTTAATATGCAGCTGTAAGATGGGGAATTGCCATTAAAAAGTGATCATATAATCATGCATTATTTATACAGTTATAAGAGATGCATTGGGTATCCTGAGTTTTATAGTGTTATTGCACTATTTACCTTAAATGGCTAGTCTTCAGCTTATTAAACATAAAAGTATAGGGCGTTCTGTTTAAAGAATATTATCTTAAGAAAACAAATTTTTAGATTACTTTTCAAAACCTTTAAAAAACCCAAGAGGCATTTATAATCCCCTTAATATTAATTGCTCTTTTACTAAATGAACTCTTCTCATTTGTTTTAAAGTCCTCAACCAGAAATCTCATTAAAATAACCTCTAGTTTGAAAGTGAGAAGGGCGTGCTTCTGGGAAATAAAAGGAATCATTGTCTAAATTTTCCAATATCTTTTGGAGCCACTTAATATAGCTTGTTGCTAATAAGACTACAACAGCTAAAATAGTACAAATGAGATTAAGTTCTTCTTCATTTTTGTTTATGATCATCAATGTGCAGATAGTACAGGACATTATGAAACATATACTATAAATTAGACTTACTTGTATCTCTGTGGATAGCATATATCTGTTAAAGTAAAAAAAATACTTGTGCAGCCTTAACTCTGAAATTCAGTTTATAAAGAGAAAAAAAAATGCTGAACAGCTTCAAATCATTGTTTTATACCTTTATGTTTTGAAAGCATTTTTTGGTGTTGTGTATATACATCTGTGACCTGGAAATCCGAAACCTAACTACACCAACACTTCAGTGGGATCTATTTAAAGGAAAAAATAACACTCAACACTGTTGCTGGCAAATTATGATCGGCTTGGACTAGAGGTACCAGAAATAGTTTTTGTCATGTGTGGGAAGAATTAGTTCCTTGTGGAAAGCAGAGCACAAGTAACTGTTTGCCATTTCATCCTTTTTTTGTCTTTTGTGTGTTTTCTTATTAATATTTGTGAGAATTTTTTTTTAAAGATGATGTGGAAATTGGGGTACATTTTTTTCCTCTTAAAGGGAAGGATGAGAGCCCTGAGAAGTCTGCTGTTTCACTGCTAAAGAGGTTTGAAAGCTGGGGAAGTGTCTGTACATCACACAAACAGAGTGAGAAAGAGACCTGTTGAATACCGTCTCGTACATCAGTGATCAAAGTAGCAGTAAAAGAAGAAAATGAGATCTACTGTGAAAACTTCTTCAGTTCCCAATGTGAGGTCCAGGTGCAAGTGAGACTAAGTGCAAGTAGTGGTAGATGTCATGTAGTACCCTCCACCCCCTTTCAAATCCTGATGAGCTGCACTGCCTGTATATAGGTTAGAAATGACAGCGATTCACTGCAAGGTACACAGGCATCACTGACCTAATGGTCAGTGTGGATTGTCTTAAGATTGTTGAAGCTTTCTTTCTCCTTTGCATTAAAATGGACTTTCTGTTCATGAGTTTGTGCAAACCAAAGATTGTTGTGGAACATTCAATGCTTGTATACATCTCCTGTTAACTCAACTGGAAATCTGCAGCAAGTGGTACCTTCTCGGCTACATAAGGATGAGTTTTGCCAGCATGTAAAGGGAGGTGATCTTTCTTCCCTGCTCAGTGTTACTGAGAAATACCTGGATTGCCAGGTCTAGTTCAGGGTTTCCCAGTATGAGATACATGGATAGTCTGGAGTGAGTCCAACAAAGGGCAGCAAAGTTGATTAAGGGCTTGGAGTATGTGACATGTGAGGAGACGCTGAGAGAGCTGGGACTGTTCAGTCTGGAAAAGAGAAGACTGAGGGGAATCTCATCCATGCGTATAAATCACATGGAAAGGGCAGGAAAGGTAATGGAGATGAAGCTAGACTGTCTTCTCAGTGGTGTCCAGTGACAGGCACAAACTGAATACAGAAAATTCCACTAAATGTTTTGTCATTTTCATTTTGGGTTTTTGGTTTTTTGCTTTTTGTTTTGTTTTTGTTGTTGTTTTTTTAAATGTACAAGTGATCAAACAGTGCAACATGTTGCCCAGAGTGGTTGTAAAGCCTCCATCTGTGGAGATATCCAACGCCTTTCACAACCTGATCTAGCTGATCCTACTTTGAGCGGACAATTTCAGTTGGATGATATCCAGAGGTCCCTTCTGACTTCAAACCTCCTGTGAATCTGTGACTTGCCAAGATTTATTACACTGTGACTCAATATGCTGTGCAACTATTTTTTTTTAAAGTTAGCTAGTAATAACGTGAAAGGTACTGATCTTTTCATCAAACGCAGAAGTGTGCAAATCTTGGCCTTGCACTTTTTTTGAGCAATATTCCCATGAGATTTCAATTCTTCTTTTTAACTTCAGGTTCTTTTTGTTTTATTCCTGTATTTATTACACATGAAAGACTTGGTTCAAACAGCTGACCTCTCTCCTTCCCACAAGAGAGTCAGTCACAACTGAAAGAAAAAAGGAGCAAAGTTTTTCTTCCATTTTTCTAATCCCTGTATGGGTCTAACATTGTTAAGAAATAGTGTGTGACATGGTTTTGAGGTATGAGATGCAAAGGAGACTCCTCTGTCTGCAGTAAGTGAGCAGCCTGCAAACACTACCTGGCTGGGCACAAACCAGCCATAAGAGCAGGAGCTGGCACTTAGGGGAGAACAAAATTCCACATTAATTCCATCCCAACTGTAAACTGATGCATGGCAAGGAACTCTGATTCTCCAGATCTCATTGGTCACAATCGAATGAACTAATTTTCCTTAAAGTTTTGTTGCATCACTTGGAACTCAGCCTCTCTCTTCTGCATCCTCAGTGCTAACTGCCAACACCTCCTCCTTTCCAAAAACTGATGACAGTACATGAAGACAGCTATTTCTAGAATGTACATGTGCATGTACACTTCCTGCATAAACTTATCCAAACTACAGGTGGTGAGGTGACAGTGTTTATTAACGTAATGTTATACTCATGTGAATTCAGAAAAAAAAAAACAAAAAACAAAAAACACAAACAACTCATTAGATAAAGTATATACTTTTTTGGTTGGCTGGTTGATTATGGGTATTTTTTTTGAGAATAATATCAGTCACAGAAATAAATAGCAGGACAATGATGATCAGGGGGATGCTGTAGTTCAGAGGGATTTCAAGCAGAGGGCCATCACCATAGTCAGGGTTGGAGTACATGCCCTGTGAGAAGAGGCTGGAAGATAAGTTCTGGTTCATCCTGGAGAGAGGGCAGCTCCAGCAACACCTCCCAAGCTCTCCCTTACTGGCATTAAGTCCTGAATTTGTAGTTCTAAAATTCTGAAACTGATGAACAAGAGACCTGTTTGAAGGTAGAAGACAAAAAGCAAATACTTGTTTAGCACTGTAAAATCATACACCATTTTATTCTACAATAATGATATCCCATAGTAAAGTGTATCAGATTAAAAGATGAGGAGTGAGGATTTTAAGCAGAGTCAGAGACACAGGATTTTACATTTATTTTTTTTTTAACAAACAACCATATTTTCAGATTTTTTTTAATCTAAAGGTTTCCTGTTCACTTCAGGAAAAAAAAATACACGGCTTCAATGATTTGCATGGCTAGTGCCCAGGTCTTTGCTTTCAATTAACATTCTTGAAAATGAAACAAACAAAAAAAAGTGACTTGTACAAATGTTTATGGAAAACAAATAGAAACATGTCTGAACACCATCAAACTAGATACATTATTTTTATTCTAGCATAAGTTTATGAATACTTTCTTGAAGCATTCTGCCAGTACTAGCCTTGAATTCAGTTTTAAAAGCATTTACAAAATTATTTTTCACTTCCATCTGTACCACAATGTTTATTTGCTTGCACTTGTTTTCTGTTTTCCATATCTTATCTCTAAAAAACAGAATTCCACAAAACTACAAATGCAGAAAAGCTTGAGGCAAAGAGGTTTTTGACACATTTTCCATATTAAAATATTCTGATATCCTTTAAATACATAAAACCTAACCCAAAAAAAACAGTGACCAAAACTGTATGCTTATTGGTGTGCCAGTCATATAAAGCACTTCACCATCTTTTTATCTGTTACCATTATACTTTCTGAGTACATAGCCTTAAAATTAACACTGAACTGTCTGGATTTTGTTCTGTATTTTGGCAGGCAGATCCTGGCTCCTTACCATGTTACTGCAGTGTGGTGTCTTTCCCTTTCATAGGAAAAACAAATGAGGTACAGCATTAATAATATATGCTCTGGAAGTGGAAAGATGATAAAGCTCTGACTGTCAGATTTCCACAACTGCAAAAGTATGTTTGCGCATACATACCCTTGGCAGGAACACACAGACTGGGTGTCAGTACACAGGTATAGGCAGTGAACTAGCTATAGAGTCATTGACATTATAAATCTGGTTCTACACGCATGTAAAGGATGATTCCTTGCCTAAATCATGTTCACATACTGTTACACATACCATCTTATAAAACCAGATGGGGATGTTTTTTTTAATTGTACTGTTTCTGTTAGTTGTGATCGTACTTTGCTTTTCGCTTCAAGAATAGGAAAAAAAAAATAAAATAAATTTTTTAAAAATAATAGCTGCATTGTTCTTATTAGCATCATTTGTGCTCAGCATTTTTGTTTTCTCTAAAATTTGTTTCTGTTGTTACATTTGGTGCTATGGCTGGTAATAGTACCACTCCAAGCAAGTTATTAGCATTTTTACTAGCATATGATATACACTACCATCACTTTCAGGATAAGGTTTTCTTTACGAAGACAAAAATAACCAGAAAAGCCTACCTTAACCTCATACATCTCTGTATTTAAGAAAACACACAAAAAATCTGTACAAAACTGTCATTTTCTAAAGGTCATACTCTATCTCAATTATTTCAATATCCTATAAAATACACTTCTGATTGCTTGGCAGGGGGGGTGTTGTTTTTGTTTGTTTGGGTTTTGGCTTTTGGTTTGGTTTGGTTGGGTTTGGCTTTGGGATTTTTTTAACTGTACTGTAGATAATAATACAACATTGGTGGTCTTTATCATGTTTTGGGGGAGGGGAAGGCTATTTGCTTGAAAGAGATTCTAAAAAAAAAAATAACAGGATTATTCTCATCTTTCATTTAGCTTAATAATACACTACATACATTTGTCAATCAAATTAGAATTACTGTCAGACCATAATAGTGCATTTTAGTTTAGCCAATATCAGTCAGACCTGATTTATTTGCTTAATACAAATCTAATTGACTTTCAGGCTACTCTTCTCTTTTCAGCTGTTAACCAACCAAGTACATCTTTAATTTCCAAGACCGATGGTTTGGTAGCAGTTGAGAGGAAGAATGATTTGCATAAAGCCCCAGAAGGGTGCCAAAACTCTTCACGCTTTAAACAACAACCTTTATTATTCTGTAAGTGGATGTGTTGAATTTTCATGCTTTTGTTTCCAGTTCAGCCCTGACAGAAAGAATAAAGTAGGTTTTGCCAGCACCCCTGCTGTGCCCTAAGGGAGAAATTCAATGTGCCTCATTTGTCTTAATTGGAGAATAGCCCTTAGCACCAGCTTTTTCTATGAATATATTAGCATAACACACATTAAAAAAAAAAAAAAAAAAAAAAAAAAAAAAAGAAGAAAAAGACACGCATCATATCCCAGTCTTCTTACTAATATTGTTCTTGTAAAACACACTATATAGGAAAAATGCATCCAGACTTCTTTATCTCCTCAGTGTTGTTAGAAGCAGGGTAGAGAGAAATGTGACAAATACCATCCATGACAGAGACCTGAAAGCTTCTCTTTATTCTTCATAATGTCCTAATCTTATATATTTGGTTTTTGGCTGATTGTGTTGCTTTTTTTTTTCTGATGGAGGAGATAGTTCTACACAGAGACTGATGGACAGTAACTAGGAATTAATCTAGGAAAAAAAAACCTTACAAAAGTGAATTTATTAACAGTGAAACAAAACGCAGTTACCTCTGCCAAAGGAAGATTTCAAGCCCCATGCCTATTCATTTGAGAAATATTAAATTCATCTTCACGTTTTTCATTTCATAAAAGAACTCTAAATTGGAACAAACAATCTGTGCAGTGTAAATCATGTCTAAATCAGGGCTTTTTCCGTGTTAGATTAAACTAATGAGATTTAAAGGGTAGTTTTTAAATAAGAAGTATTTTGTTTACATGTTCTTATGACTAATATTAATCCTTACATCTGTTAAACCAGCCATCTATTGTGTGTACATGAAAAACAGGGAAATAGGTAATTTTTAGTAGAGTGTGATGTATACATTTTCCTGGAAATGTGGCTGCATTTTAGAAACTGATGAATCCATATTTAGTCTTGATATTTTTCCCCCGAGGCTCCAATATGCTGCGTCAGTCACATCGCCACTTAAATAGAAGCTTTCCATGGGTGTTAAAATAAAGGCTTGGCTGTTTGACTTTTTTTTAGGCATCTTGTAGACATTATGAAAAATTAAAATATTCTTTGGGGCAGGATTTTTTCAGTCAACTGGACGAGTTAATAGCTTTGAGGTTTGATTCCAGCAGGAACTGGGGTGGAGTCATTAGCATAGCCCCTGGAGAAACAGCAGACTCTTAATTCTGATATTTACTCTTGCCTGTTCTCTGCGGCAATTTGTCAAGGCCAGCCAGCACCGTAAGTCTTTCGCACCTCTTTCTCCTCCTATTACTCATTACTGAACCATTTTTCTCTCACATGCACACCCTCCTTAAAACATGTTCAGCTACTCTTGGCTGGGCTCTTCTTATGTCTTGAGGAGTGGTAATAGAAGTTTTTTGCTTTCTTGTGAAAATGGATCTGTAGAATAATTATTTAGCGTGATGTATTTTTGGAAGTACGTAGGCACCCCATTCTGAATTGTTTAATTTACATTAGAAAAATGGCAATGGTTTACAGTAGTTTATCTGATCGGACACACTGTTTGGCTGAGTAAATGACCCAGCAAATCAGAGAGGCAAGCCTGCACTCACCAACTCTCTTTGCTTGCTCCCTCTGTCTCTAGTATTCATCAGTTTCCAACTGGAAGCTGTTCAGACCTGCCTGGGTTAGAAGAAATACCTTTCTAGGACACCCCTCAGAGTAATTATAGGGAATATCTTCTTTGTCTGTTCACAGCCAGGAAATGTCCTGAGTTATTGAATTGTAATATGGTTTGTTTCCTAGGAAAGAGGTCAAAAACTGTTAGTGCACCATAAACAAGTTGTCAGTAATAATGTGGCACTTCTTGAAGTAATGAAATCATGGGGGGAAAATGCCTTCTCTCCATGCTGTGCTCTATAATTTCCTGTTTTAAGAAAATCATGACAAATTATTTGACAAATTATTACGAAACAGTAATCTAAATAGAAGACCACATTTTTTTTGTTTTATCATTGTTATTTGTTACTGTGTTAGGAAGCTTCTATGAATAGCACCCTTTCGATGGATCAAGGCATCCTCTCATTTTTCACAGCCCTTAAACCCTCCTCTGATGCTGAACAAAACAGATGGTAACAAACCAAGGAATGTACACTTTGAATAACTCTCTGCTGATTATTTGCATGTGTACCACAACAGACTCTTGTCATGTCTGTTCACATTTTGAAAAGTGTTTCATTTCTAGAGTTCCATAGCATGATGTGGCCTCCATAGAGTCAGATCTGTTGTCAGACAGATCCTGGAGTGTAGTCGTGGGTCCTTCACAACAAATTTTTTTCAAGCCTCTGGATGACTAGTTCCTAGCCTAAAGACACTGCTGCCTTGTTTATCTATCCTGCCCCCATAACAAGAAGTAGGTAGCTGCATTCTCCTTCCTTTTTCTTGGACAAAATAATGTGGAATAGCACATGCCTCCTGTAGGAGTCCTTGGGAGGCAGTTCCTGCATGACATAATTTCAGAAGCTTTCTAGGGAGAAATAGTCATTGGGATCCACACAAATTGAGTCCAGCTGCATAATGGTTATCTTCTTTCCATTGACAGCAAACATACAATAAATGACTATGTGGACTTAGGTAGGAAAAGTAAATGGTGTTTGAAGGAGACAAGAAAATATAAACAGCTGACTGATAAGAGGGAGCATATACAGAGTTAACAAACATCTCCTTGAGTAATCCTCCCCTTGAGAACCGTAAGCTCAGCTCAATACTAACGGGTTCAACATTGAAGTTAGGTTCTGCATATGTTTATTCACACAACCGCTCAAGTGGATGCACAACAGTAAAAAGGACATGAATATACATTCAGTATAGGTTTTTTGCTCCCACGTCAAAAAGGCACCCACTTTTATAAACAGCCCTCTGCTAAGTTTTAGCATACATAAGCACCTAATCTTCTTTTTCCAGTTGCACCACTCCATTTATGAACTTTTGTGGATTCACAGGTCTGTCCGCATGTGCAGTAGCTTTTTACTTTCTCCATTCATTACGGAAAATTAATAAAAGTCCCATTTGTGATGTTCACAATGCTATCCTACATTGCTAGTCATTAGCCTCCCAGAGCATTGAAGGAGTTAAGGATATGTGTTCCAGCCGGCGCGTAACCAAAAAGAGGCATTCACATCTTAAACATACAAACTGTAACTATTCATATGTAACATAAATAATGCTATTTTCCCCAGGTATGGTTTTCAAGACATAGCTCACTGAGGGTAAGATGGTGTCATTCTCACTACTCATGAATAGGGCAGTGTGCAAATCCACAAGCCACATACCTTATGTGTAGCATCTGTGTCTTAAAGTTATTTCAGTCTCCATGTCACACAAGGGTTACCACGGTAAGTACTTATTCCTATTCAAACTGTTGAGTAAATAGGCAAATAAAATACACGTGGTTTTCTGCCACATTCTGAGCTGTCTGTTCCACAGATCTGTAGTTAATGGAGCAAGAGTTTTTATGAAACTTTCTGAAATATTTGCAGAAGACCTATTTTAATCCCATTTTATGTCTCTGTTTTCACTGCTGCTGGTTTGGTTTTGAGTTTGTTTGGTTTGGGTTGGGTTTGGTGTTTGTTGTTGTTGTTTTCTGGAAGTAATATACATTTCAACAGGAGCAAAAAAGGATTTGTAATGTATGGTCATGCTGAGTCTGTGGTGATGAATTACAAAAAAATCAACATGGAGACAAAAAAAGCCCTTTCCAAATATTTTCAAAAGATTAAAGACTAGGACATTTGCATTGGCATGTGCATAACCTAATTAACTCCTGTGAACAGATTCCTAATGTTCAAAGGATGATCTACTGGAGAAAAGGTTATGCTTTCTTTAATATTGTTTTCCTTATTCAAAAGCTGGAGAGACTTCAGTGCCCACCTGATGTCTGGTTTCTCAGTACTACACGAATAGAGCACTGAATTGAAAACTTAGTATTACTGATTTTTAAACACTGATTGAATGACATGCAAGAAACTATAGTGATTGCTTATTCTTCATTTATTAATAGAATTACTGTAGTATGAATAAATATTGGTGCCACACACTAGACTCCGAAGATAGTTTTCTAGAGAGGTGTCTTGTAAAAAAAATTGTTATCCTTATCAGAAAGGATCTGAAACTTGGAGCCCTCAATAGTGGCCCTTGTGTTCAGCTTTCTCTCAGATACTTAATCCAGCAAGTTACTGGGCTGCCAGAAAGCCATCAAAAGACATTTGTCACTGGATCAAAATCAAGTATGTATCCTGGCTGTTAAGAAGGGCTTTGTTGGACTAAATGACTGTACCATTTTAGACAGTGCTACAGGATTAATGATGACACTGGTTGTCCAATTTTCACCCTTGGGGCAGTATTACAAAGATGTGCCCTTTCTGTGCACCTGATGTCATGCATATCAAATGTATCATTCCTTCTGTTGCGAGTCTTAGTAATGGTCCCCCTCCACTGAGGAAGATTAACATGCTGTGGGTGTAATTTATCTTGGGGAGGGGGTGGCTGGATAGAAGTATACTTGCTGCTGTTATATTATATGGGTTAATCTTCTGATCACAGAGAACACTTAACAAGTGCACGTCTCTGACAGAATGAGGCCTCTGGCATATATTTTTGAGCCAAAGTAAATGAACTGTTCCTCCCCATCATCATTCTTTAGATGTAAAAGCTATCAGTGAGCAACCTGCCTTCAATTAGCCTTATTATTTGACCTAATAAAAAGCCCCTGCCTCCTGTCTTTGTTTTGCAGTACCCTATTACTAGGTGTAAGCATGATTTCACTAGAGAATTCAGAAAACAAGGCTTTATGAGGGCATTTTGCCCCATCCATACATTGGAAGACTGATGAATAAACAGCACGGTTGGCACTGTTCAGTCTCTGTGCAGCATTTTTCTCCTAAGTTGTCTGCTGAGCCAGCCTCCAGTCTTTCCATTTGCCCCGATAATGACTTTACATTCAACTTCCAGCTTCATGATTTTCTTTTCACACGGTACTGAGCTGCTTTCTCTCTCCTGCTGCTTATGTCAGAGGCAGTTGAACTTGCAGGTCAGCGTGAAGAGAAAAGAGCAATATAATTGCATATCACAGGGGCCAAATGTTTAGTTATAATCATGGGATATCTTGTCAGGAAGCACCATTGAAGTTCCTGGGAGATTCACCACTTTCCCAAAGGAAACTGGAAAATTGTATTCCAAATGGCAGTTGTTCCTTATGAGTAACATGCCAAGAGAAATAAAATACTCCTGTTTTTGCTATTTATTCTGTTATACATTTTATATCTCCTTTCACCTTCTTAATTTCCTTCTACTTTTTTCCGATCCACCTATAGTACAAATTATAGCTGGAAAACTAATAAGTGCTCTTTATTTTGTGGAATAGTGTTTTTTTCTCTTTGTAATTATGAAACATTAATTAAATTATCATAAACTTCTTCAACAATAATTACTCAAATGTGCAGAAAGTACAATAGCTTCTCTTCTAGGCCCAGTATTTCAGTAGTTTAAGACAACTAGTTGAAAATTTTATGTTGTTGCATAGCAAAATAGCTAACAGAACTTATGAATTCTGAGTGTGAAAAACCTTTATGAAATATAAAGTTAGCCATCAGCTTTTTGAAAATCTGAACTTAAAATTCCGATTTTATCATGTCAAAAGCAGCAGCATATCTAGGAACGAAAATGTGGGTAAATCCCCATTAACTACAAATGGACCATGACATAGTAGAAAATCACTTATATTGTATACGATATTTCAGTGATTAGGACCGGGAATGTGTGTATATATATATATATGTGTGTGTGTGTGTGTGTGTGTGTGTGTGTGTGTGTGTGTGTCTGTGTGTGTGTGCATATATTAATTATATTATATTATAATATATTAATTATTATATTAATTCTAATATATATTTAATTATATTAAATATATATATATTTAAAATCCAAATACTTACCCCTTCAAAGCACATATTTCAGAAAGAAAGTACACATACAGTTTTATGGTCTCAGATTTAAAACAGCTGCTGTAGCGGAAAACCCAAGATCAACACACACATTTGGTGCTTTGTTAGTTGAACTGGCTGAGTTCAAATTGTGAGATGGGCCCTGGTGAGAAAACTGGGAATTACAGTCCAGTAAGTAGCAGTTGTCATCTTCATTGTTACTACAGTAGAAATTAGTGCACAAGAGGAACAGATTTCTGGTGGAAACCAGCTAACTAATTTTTATAGAAGATATTAGGAGCAATGAAATGAAGTTATGCTGGATGAAAGCTGGCATTTTTCCTGCCTTTCCCCTTTCGGTACAATTTCTTTTTTCTTTTTTTTTTTTTTTTCTGTCTGATTTCACGTTTAATCTAAGTCACAGAGTTTAAAAAATGTGCAGAAGGGCATATTTAATTGCTAGATATGCAAAAATTACTTTAAGATGAACAACCTCCTACAAATCTTTGAGCATCTTCACAGAAGGATGGGTTTTAAGTTGGAGGTGGGGACAGAGTAGGGAAAGAGGGATAGCTCCTTTGTATCCACGTAATTACCATAACTGGGGTAGTGTAAGAGGAATTGTCTCTTCCAAATAACGTTAGTATCTTATTTTCTTCCATTTTCATGCTTGTGAAATCTTCCTGGAGGAGTTAAAACTCGAAGGACAAGCTTCCCATAGATATCCTCTTCTAGCTCAAGCTCGAATATGTTTAGTTACTAGATGTTTAGTTACTACTGAAACTCTCCTATGTAGATGGATGTGATATAACCTACATCAGAAAAACCTTTGTATTGCTTTCACACTGCAATCTCTAGAGCTAGAGAACTTCTTTTTAGAGGGTTTTCTGCTGAAATAATGATAAAACTGATATTACTAAGAGGTCCTCAATCAGATTTCTGTTCTCATCTTTAGAAATTAATTAAAACTGAATTTCTTGTTTGGTCTGGCCAATCTTCAATAAAACATCTGAACAGCTCATTGTATGAAAACTAAAAAAGCATACAACACTGAGGAGTCTCTTTGTCTCGAAACACACAACATATCAATGGGAATGTTGGCTTTCCTAAAACCATATGCCAAGAATTTATTGTATATCTATAGAAGCTATTGTAGAAGACATGAAGAATGCTGCCGTGCGGGATCTATGAGAATTCAGGTGTCTTTCTTGACACTATTGCATACGGAACCACTTTATCTTCCTGACCAAGTAAATTCAGCTTTACATTGTTGATTCCAGTAACAAGTTAAACAATGGCAATCTCATCTCTATAACAACTTATTATGACAGGCTCAAATTTCACTCATTTTGCTGACAGGACAAAGTTGTCCATTGCAAGAGGAGACGTAACTGAACCATATTGTCTACCCAACAAGCCATTCCTCACCAAGGTGTGGATGTGCTTTGCATACTACTAGCACGATAGTGTTTACTGCATGTGTTTGAATAGCTCTTTGCACTCAAATGTCCTTGTAATAGCCTTTGTCTCTGATGTTTGGTTACCATAACAAGCTACTTGCAACATTATGTTCTTACTTAGTTGTCAGCTGCTGATAAGTTAGGCAGTTATGCCCTCAGTGATTCTGGGTATGAAAATCATTAGATTTTCTATGTAATGTAGATATGACAAGACTTTTCAAATTGGTGTAGCCCCCACATAATTTGATACAATTTAAGCCTCTCATTTCCCACCTTGTAATTAGAATATATTAAGTTGTTTCAATGAACCTGAATATGAAATTGCACAGGCACTGAAGTATTTCTCACCCTAATGTTATCAAGTCTGTAATATTTTAACAAAAAAGAAGACCTAAATGCAAATTTCCATTCTCTTTGTATAACATTTATGTGGTAAAGAGTGAGTTGAGTACATGATTTTTCATTTCTGGATAGCTAGGAATAGTAACGCATGAGCTGCAGAAGAGATCATTAATCTATCAAACTGCTAAGAAATGAAATGTCATAGAGAGTGACTTGTTCTTTGCTGGTGCTTTCTCAAAACTGAGTTTTCTCTTTTTTTTTTTTCCCCTTACAAGATTCTTCACCAAAAGAAAAAAAAGAAAAAAATCACACTTCTGATTATATTAGATAAGTTATAATCTCTCATACATGGATCTAGATACTATATTTGAAGTATGACGTTCTCAAGTATCATTCTTTTCTTTTCGTGGATAAGTAATTTTAAATTGTTTTGGAGTCCCCAAGGGCTAGTATTTGTCAAGAGAAAGAGGAAGGGGGAGGAGGAGGGGGAAGGGGAGGGGGAGGGGGAGGGGGAGGGGAAGGGGAAGGGGAAGGGGAAGGGGAAGGGGAAGGGGAAGGGGAAGAGGAAGAGGAAGAGGAAGAGGAAGTCTGTTACCATTTTTAAATGTATTTTACTATATCACATCAGGTTTAATTTCTAAACAAAACATCCTTCCTTCCTTCCTTCCTTCCTTCCTTCCTTCCTTCCTTCCTTCCTTCCTTCCTTCCTTCCTTTCTCCCTCCCTCCCTCCCTCCCTTCCTTCCTCCTTTCCTTCCTCCTTCCTTCCTTCTTTCCTTCTTTCCTTCTTTCCTTCTTTCCTTCCTTCTTACCTTCTTTCTTTTTCTGTTTGTGTTTTCAATTGAGACTTGCAACAATAGTTGTGTGACATTTTGGCTCTTATTTGCAGGCACAAGGACAAACACATGCATGCTCATGTGAGCTCACCTGAGTGAACCTGAGGACACAAGTTCCCGTGACAAAAACATGTTTGGTTAGATCAGCTTCCTAACTTTCAAAGTGTAATGTTTACAGGGAATAAAATCCTCCTCTGTTTAGTGGTTCTGTGCCATTTTTGACACCATTTAGCACCACTTCCACCTTCCTCTAAGGAATTCAAGTCCACTTCTAATTTGGACTTGAGAAATGTGAAGGTCTTGAATGAGTTTCTTGCACAGATGGATGAAATTCACTCCTGGAGAAGAATTAGTTTCCTTCAACATGAGGACTTTTTTAACAGGAGTCATGGGTTCAATGGGCTTTTATGAGCTCCCTGTAATGCTAACATCCTTAGAGATGTAATCTTGTCAAGTGTCGACACAAAGCTCCAAATATGTTTTAGAATTTCACATTAGTTTTAAATCAGTATTATGGGTTTGATTCCACATAGAGATAATGGTGATGAAGTAAAAAGTCTGTGATGTGAAGATACTGTGACATATCTTAGGAATCACTTTTGCAAAGTTGCAGAAATTTAAGACACCACAGACATTCTGTACACTGGACTTCATTTCCTTTTGCACATGTTCTGTACCCCTTGCATAGTTCAATTGCAACAGCTCTGGGTGGCCTCATCTATTCAGTTTTCTGCTCTGTTACTCAGAGGCAGCTACAGAAATTTCTGTGAAGTTTTGAACATTCAGTAATAGTTCTGAAACTCCTACCACTCAGGCTGTCTCAAATGTCATTGCAAACACAGAAACTGATCTGATTTTACAGAAGGCATTGTAAAAGTGTTCAAGCGCACATGAATTGTTCATGCGTGGCTCAGTGACCCTCAGCAGAAAAATCAAGGCCTTAGAGAAGCCAGCTCTTCTATCATATAGTTCTGCCTTTAAAATAGAATTAGCCCTTCCGATTGCTGTGAAAATAAATAACATTTGACAAGTATTATAGTATATCATGTAAAGAGTCAAGGCAAAATAGTGTGCATAAAAGAAAGCAATTCCCCTAAGCAAAAAACATCTAAAAATTGTTATGCAAAAGAGGAAAACCAGTAGGTTTGTCAGGCTTCTAAGACTTATTCATATATTTGTTGATATTGCTTTGCTTTTGCTCTTTTTTTTCCTTGGGTTTTGAGTGTTTACAGTGTACTATTAAGACACTGGAGGCATCCTCTTTGACACTCACAATGGTGTCACCAGCTGTAAAATAGATAATGGTTTAAGAATGTGTGCTTTTGTCAGAGAACAGCAGGATCCTTTGCTGGATTTTGCCTGGCAATAGTAGACTTCATCTTGGAAACTTGTATCCACCATTAGTGCAACTGATGGAATTCCAGTGTTGTGGCTGTCAATGTGACTGTTACACTTTCAGCAATCTCTGTGTAGGTATAAGTCCTCTAGAGATCTGTTCTGCTTCTGAATAAAGAAAGGTATGCATATATTTGCCCCTTAGACATGGCTGAAACAATCGGCTATCACTCATCTATTTGCGTTCATTTGCAATAATATGTTCTTACTCAAACAATTAAATTAGTAAAGGGATCTATAGGCACTTTGGACTCCAAGTCACCTCCCATGATGACAATAAATGCCATATCTTAGACTTGCTTGGTTTCTTTAGCTAGTGAAAAGCAATGGAGAAATTTACACTACAGTGTTGATTTTTAAACTACTGCTTTAATTGTTCTTCTTCCAACACACTACAAAGAACTGCAAAAGACCAAGTGTATATTTTATCCTTGTGTTTTACACATGGGTGGTGATAGCAACATAATTTCACATTACTAATTCACAGCTCTGAGAATTGATTGAACACTACTCTCTGTCTTCCTCTAACTGAAAGTACCTGAACTATCCTACAAAACTTTATTCAGGATATGTTCTAAGCCCCAATGAAATGAGAGAGTCTTTCCCTTGATTTCTCAGGATTTTATGTTAGTCTTCAAAGTCCAAGAACATAGCACTACAGAAGAAGTGAGGCAGGTGTAAATTAGTACATTCTTCTCTCACACCTTTCAAGAAATTTCTCCACTTACTTATCAGTAGATGAAAACACCCATTGAGATCCTCATACATCTATGAATTGTTTGAAGTTTTGTTAGAAATTACCGTAGATGATCAACAACAGCAAATTCACTTATCAGGTGCACAATGCTGGTTAATACCTGTAGAGTTAGAGGATTTATTGCTTTTATGGATGCTATTTTATGTCTTGTCATTTGTCTTTGAGCAGCTACTCATCCTGTAGGAGACAAATTTGTGTGTTTCCCTTTTATGGTTCTTAATGTTTTCATTTTCTAGAAAATCAGCAAGCATATGGAGGTGGTATCACTCATTTCTTTGCTTCTTCTTTCCATTGTTGTTTGCTTGCTGGATAAAACAGCATATACTTGGGGATTTCTTTATAGCTTGTGACTGTGATGTAACAGTGTTGTTGTAATGAATCAAATTAACACAAACAGAAAGGCCTATACTTTTCTGTGGGATTTGGGAGTTAGGAGATTTGAAAGAAAAAGGAATCAGTTTTATTTTAAAAAATACTTAGTTCTGAAATGAATATCGCAGTATCCAAAATCTGATCATTACGGTACTTATCCATGATGTGCTGCTTTGCTCTCCTTTATTTGCAGTATTTGACAATTATTTAGTTCCTGCAGTGTTATACTGAGATTTTTACTCTGCCTTTTTTCACAAACAGAATTCTGTCTTGTACCTAACAAAAATTGCCTGTTGTCAAAAGGATAAGGAACTTGTAAGAGCATCTGTGTTGATATCAGGTGTTAAAGGCTGTAATTTATTCCCTGCACTTCTTACTTGTAAAGCCATTTCTGTAACGCTCATAACTCTGATGGTTCAGTCGTTCATATCACTAGAAAGACATCAGTGCCTCTAGAAGATGGATCTCTCCCACTTCTTTTCCAGCTCATCTTTATTGTGATACACTGTTTGCTACTGTACTGAAGATATTTTCTGGCAGCAAGCTTTGTCTAAATGCATTAATGGTTGAACCTTTGAAATCTGATTTTTTTAACTATTTTATTTTGTGTTCTCAGTGCATTTGTTTTCTTAAGAAATCAGTTGAAATTTTGCATGGGATGCTGGCCTGTTAACAGGACAGTTGTGAAAGGTAGAGGCCTGTGTTGTGTGGAAGATATTAGCAGCTGCAAAACTGTTCTAATTCCACTTCAGAAAGGCTATCTTAGCCAGACCAAAAAGAGACAACTTAGTGCTTCAATAAGCTCTGCAACATAGAAGCCTGGGAAAGCAGAGAGAGGCTATGTCCTAATTCATAAGCTAAAACACACAACAAAGCAAAACATTCTACTGTGGGCTCCTGGAGCCATGCAAGGGTTAAAAAGGGATAAAAAGGAGTTAAGGGTGATTATTAGTGAGGAAAAATCCTTATTCGTAGTATGCAGGGAGAATACATTATGAGCAACCTTTATGACAAAGGAAGACACCAGCAATCAAATAGGAACTTAATTGTGATATTTATGTATACACAGGTACATACATTCATACAGATAGATGGATAGATATACATATATATACACACACATTTGTACCATACATCTGTTTGCATATGACGCAAATGCAAAAAACCTCACAGTAATCCTGTAGAAACGTTTTACCAATGAGGAAATTAAGCTACAGAGAGGTTAACAATCTTCTCCATGTCCACACAAATCAAGTCAGCTGTGCTTATTCTGTGTTACTACTAAACATAACAAAGCTATTGTAATCCATTGCTGGTGAAAAACTGTGTTGTAGAAACAAAAGAAAATAGGAAAAACACTTCAAGATGGGAATGGCCACAGAACAAAAGCATTATTCTGAATCAGTTTTAGGAGTGGAAAATAAAGTTAGCAGAGATGTTTTGAAAATCAATTAGTTAGGTCCCCAGAGGAAAAAAAAAAAAGTGGTGAAAAGTCTTCACATTCAATATGCTCACTCTGTCTGTATTTTCTTTTATCCTAATCACAGTTTTTTGATGTTATAGTGAGATGTTTGACATATATAGCCAAAGAGATCAGGAATAATAATATGACAACAAAAGGTGTCACTGGAGTTTTTTGTTTACCTCCTTTTCTGTGTCAACTCTTAATACAAAAGTGAGCCATCTGCAACGGTAAGGGTGAACTGGATCCAGGGATGGGAATTCTTTGGCGTTGAAATAATTATCACAATAATAAGGGAACATTACAGCCTTTTATTTTCTAAAGCTTACCTGTGTTTGAATGAGGGCTTTTGAACACTTTCCTTGCTTAAGCACAGTGAGAGAAAATGTTGGTTAAGGTAGATACTGCTATGAACTTGCTTACACCTTTATGGAGGCAGTAGTGGGTAAAGAGATGCTATGTAGTTCCAACATACACTAAAGGGTCTTGATCATGTTATACCACCTAATACTCGAGTCTGGGAAAGATGGATGAGATGCAATTAGAAATAAGAAATGTATCATCCTTGCTCCCTTAAAAGGCATATCTAGACCACATAGCCCCTTTACAGCTTTATCTTTATCAGAGGACCCAAGTTAGTTCAATCCAGTCAAGCTATATGCAGTGCCACTCCCAGGTTAATGTGCTTTTTATTTTGCTGTGATAACACTAGCAAATTCATTTAGTCATTCTTTTTTCCAGAGATAAATGGAACTGTTCTATAATTTCCTGACTCATGAAGTGGTGGGAGAAATGAGGGGGTTACGTGCATCCTCAGTGAGGAAAACCTGGACTGAATTTATCATTAAATTGGTGTGAGAGATTTTTGTGTGCTTCAAGACAGAGAAAGTCTGAGGTTTGCTCTACAATAGATTTTGAACTGTTTTGAAAATTAATTTGAAATCCAAGTTTCTCTATTAATTTAAGCTCTTCTTGAGATGGTGACTGATTTGCATACCTTTTCCAAATATTTTAATTCCCTCAATTTCTTTCTAAATTGACCAATTAGACTTTTAATTGAATACTTCAGCTTCTTACTCTGTTTACATCTGTATTTTTCTGTGGGCATAGATCCAGCCACATGGAATAAACTCCCTGCTATTTCTTTCATCTGGTCTGCATTTGAAGGAGAAAATAGACTGATTCTATTTTCTTCTGTGGTCTGTCAAGAATTTCATGATGATCCATTCTGCTCTTGCGTGCAGAAACAGAGTCAGTTTATCACATACTACCAGGAGCTGCTACCAGACATGTTTATTACTTTCTGACCTAGTATGGACTTCATCTTTTCAGATTTTGATTGTTTTGACCTTTTCCTCCTCTCTTTCAATTTCCAGCATGAATATATCCAGTATTATTATTGCCTTTTAATACTTATACATGATGCTTTATTAAGTGGTCATGTATTCCCTGTTCAGGATATTATGCCACTATCTCAAAACTTTCATGTCCCAATCCTAAAAAAAGAAGACTCATGTACTTCTTTAAGCTGTGTGAGACAATATAGCATTGTAGGATAATTCAGATTTGGAGGGACCTCAGGAGGTCTGTGGTCCAATGGGATGCTCATATCAGGGTCAGCTCTGAGGTCAGAGCAGGATGCTCAAGGTTTTCTCCAATCAGAGTTTGAAACTCTCCAAGGGTGAAGACTGCTCAGTCTCAAAGCCTGACAGCACATGAAGCAAATGCATCAGTTTTTTCAAGACCAGTGTTTTTAGACAGAGGTGTATGGTGTTTTTGATTACCATGTGTTAAGGACTACTAAACAAAATAGCACTTGGAAGTTGTGTAAGGAAGCACTCACAGAAACACAGACTCTGTGTATATGTATTGATGAATAAACACTAATTAAGATCCCTGGTTATTATTTTTAACAGAAAGACCTCATATAAAAACAACCTTTTGGCAACACCTGCATTTAAGAGATTGGTTTTTTTACTACTGTAGTCTCTCTCAGTCGGCTGGGTTGACCTAACATGTCACTACCATTGCAACGTGCAGGTCTCATCCTCCCAGTCCTCCTTCATTTCCTTTCATTCCCCTTCATCTGGCTGAGTAATCCCAAGCACTCTCACATATCCGCGCCAGGACCTCCCAGTAAACTAGTTTAGTGAATGATATAATCTCCTACTCCATTTGAGTCAGTTTTCTGCAGATTTAGTGAGCTGAACTTGCCCATGTACATGGCTGGTAAGAGGAAGAATAAGATGTGGGTGGGATGAGGCTGCTCATTTCCAGAACTTTATGACATTAGATTGCTCAGCTGCTGTGAGTCTGCATCTGTATAATCCCTTTTTTCTTTATTAAATAAGTTTTTAATAATACTTTATATATAATTTAAAATACCATTTGAACTAGATTAAATGGAAAAAAGATCTACAAATACTTATTTTGAATCAAGTGACATTGACAGTTTGATTACCAGTAAAACTTGCTTTTTGTCTTCGTTATATTTTAAGAATGTCATGAGTAGATAGGTGAGCATGTATAGGCATGTGTGTATATACATACACCTATACAGAAACAAAAAAGCATGCACAGTCTGTGGAATATTCTAGATACGTTAACATCGTGGTTGTGCCCTGATCCATCTCTGTGGAGTGTTTGTAGCAAGAGCTATAGTGTATTTCATGGAAACCTATAAACTCTTTAAGATACCCTTTGCTGATAGAACTTGCAATCTGAAAGTTAACTCAGTGACATACATGGAATTGTTATCATATTAAAATGGACTATAAAATAGATTATAAAACATTTGGGGCAGGGGATCTTACCATATGTGGTACACAAACCACAGAAAAATCGTTCAGCAATTCTGAAGACTAATTCTGTAATTAAGGTCTAGTATAATCAAAAATGTTCATGGTGCAGAGCTAGGGTTGTGCATTCTGACTATTGAATCCTTAACCAACCATAGTACCATAATATTCTCCTAAATATAGATTTTGTGTGGAATAAAAGGAGAATCCTCAGTGCTGCAAAATAATTAGCTAGAGGAGTTACCAATTGTCAGATGCATGCTCCTAGTTAAAAGCTCCGTTCAAACTGAAAAGCTGAATAAAGACAGATCTCCAGGTCAAAATCAGAAGCAGAACAGTAAAAAACATCAGCTGGAAATGTTTCTGGGTTTTTTACTCTCTCCTATTCTCTCACCCAAACCACTAGCTTTATTTCCTCTCAAGAAACAAAAGCACAAGAACTCTACAATAGAAGAGGATTTAAAGGCAAAATAGCATGTTTTTGATACTAAAATGATCCAGATCTACTTCAGATGGTCTGTCCAAACCACTTCCAAAACTGTCATCAAAAGGCAGATAATTTATGAAATACTTCTATCTCATTTCTTATTTCCATATGTAGGGAGTCCACTGCAATCTTTTTAAGTCCAGTTAAAAACTTATTTAATAATGCTTTTAACTAGATAATTAATTGTTATTTGTTTCACTGTTGTTGAAAACTGTTCTAATGCAATATAATTAGAGGTTAGAGAGAAAATAAAATATTTTATTTCCTAACAGTAGAAAAGTAAGTTTAA
Source organism: Nesoenas mayeri (assembly GCF_963082525.1). NCBI lineage: Eukaryota > Metazoa > Chordata > Aves > Columbiformes > Columbidae > Nesoenas > Nesoenas mayeri. Next base: position 47,843,591 of record NC_137542.1, on the reverse strand, counting down.
AGATTCTCACAGTTTTTTAGATTTCAGTCCATTTCTAATCAAGAGTGAGAGTATCAATAGAAATGTTCACTCTTTCTCTTGTCATCCAGTATTATTTTCCCGGATTTAAAGATACCAAGTGAGAAATATCAGACAACTGTAGATGAATATCTTGCTGTCTTCTTCTGTCATTGTTCCCCATACCAGATGAAATAATAAAATCTCTTCATGGCAGTGCATAATGAAATTATAGTAAGACTGGAAATGAGTTTCACAAACAGTTAGTATGTCATTTTTATGTGTTTTCCTCTCATTAGTTTATTTCCTTAAGCCAGTAGGAAAGCGGAGATCTGAAACAGAGTGATAATGCTGGGAAGGCAGCATCAGTGTGAGGCCAGGAGACAAGAAGATCTAATCAACACCACCAAAAATATGTATGCATTTATCAAATGTGAACTAATCAGAGGCAGGACCAGGCGAGAAGCAGCACCCATCAGGACAGTGCAGGGCAGCTCCCTCCATGTAGGCTGGAGTCCACTGCTGTGCTGTCTCCCTGCTGAACCCTGCTACATGTTGCTTTGGCCAGGGTGCATGCCCAACACGTGCTCATCATGCCCTGCAGCATTCTAGGGGACCTGGCAGCCTGTGCCAGCTGCATATCTGGCCTGACATCATTAAAAGAGATGTTTTGGCCAAGTGTGAGCTTTTTCTCATTTGAGTTGGAAACATCTTTATAGGTCTATTTGCAAGCATGTCTGGCACAGGTAAGACTTTTGGGCGTGTCCTCAAATCATGCTAGAGTATCCACATACAAGAGGTCAAAGCAGGGGTGGCTGATGGCAGCAAGCTTAGAGCCACATGGCAGAGCAGAGCTGTGCACAAAGCAAAACACTGAATGATTTAAGAAAAGGGAGACCAGCTCGCACATGTTGTCTGGTATAATATAGTCCAGTACGAAATGATTCCTGATCCAAACAGAATTACAATGTCCACATTTGCACAAGGCCCTGTGACTAGTTTTCTCCAGGGTAAATTGCCTGTAGAGGTAAATCCCAGCTCAGGGATTTATAATCATAGAATCATTTTGGTTGGAAGACACCCTCAGGATCACTGAGCCCAACCATAACCTAACTCTAGAACTAATCCGTGTCCCTAAGAACCTCATCTAAATATCTTTTAAACACATCCAGGGATGGTGACTCCACCACTTCCCTGGGCAGCCTGTTCCAATGCCTGACAACCCTTTCTGTGAATAATTTTTTCCTAATATCCAATCTAAACCTTCCCTGGCACAACTTGAGGCCATTTCCTCCCATCCTATCACTTGTTACTTGGGAGAAGAGACCAACACCCTCCAAGCTACAACCTCCTTTCAGGTGGTTGTAGAGAGCTATAAAGTCTACTCTAAGCCTCCTTTTCTCCAGGCTAAAGAGCCTCAGTTCTCTCAACTGTTCCTCATGAGACTTGTGCTGCAGACCCCTCACCAGCTTCTTCACCCTCCTCTGCACTCTCTCTAGTACCTCAATGTCTTTCTTAGTGTCTTTCGTGAGAGTCTGCTGCTTGCTGTGCATAAACTCACAGTTTCAGTAGCTTTTAATCACATTAGCTGAGGAATTAGTGCGTGTCTCAATGCAGTCTGCATCATCCACCATAAAGACATCATCACGAATGTGTAGTTTCTCTTTTAGGGAAAGATGGAGCAACAGAAGGAATCAGTCCGCAGCAACTTAGAGTCACGTGTGATTTCATCACAAAGTCAATAGCTCCCTTCATCTGAGGGTGAGAATGCTGCAAAAACAAACTGCCTTCTGTTCTGTAGCGAGCTTGTGCTGCAGTAATCCCAAATCCGGGGGCAATCTATTAAGAACTCAGCACCACTGATCCTGAGAATCAACTGATAAACACATTCTCTCCACTCCACCCCCGTACCCCCCTCCCCGTGCCGTTTTTTTTTTTTTTTTAAACTAATCCTCTTAAAGATTGTGCTAAGTAATGAAAGGATGGGATGAAAGAGGTCTTTTTCATTACTACCACATAAACTGCTTGTGTAAATGTTTCATTAACACACTGCTTGACCAGTATTTCTTCCTCCCTGCCCCCACCGCTGCTATGGTTCTGCCGCAGCCTGTGAGGCGAAATGTGTGATTTACACATGTTTAAGAGAAACATTCCCACACTTGAATGCTGCGCTATTCTTTAGAGAAGGAGGAACCTACAAAAAACCCATTGTGGAGGACATTTTAATTTACAATTCTTTTTTTCATATGTGCTTAAAAAGATCTATTGCTTCCAACTACACAGGGATTTTGGGTTTTAGTTTTGCGAGGTTCCTCTAATATACATTCGTCTCTTCCCAGCACCCTCAGGCAAGATGACATTTATTAAGCATGATGAGTTTGTAGAGATATTTATACGTTTTTATTTTCTTGGAGGAAGAGGCAAAGGGATTCAAAGGAGATTTGCTCTTTTGTATGTTGAAGTACAGGAAATACATTACATTTTAAGCCCTAGGGTACCAGTCAACTTCTTCAGGGCAATGTAAAGAGAGAAAAAGGTTTTAAATTGTCAGGTGAAGGCTTACAGGTTGTATTTTGTATTTGAACTAAAGGGTGTAGCTTGCTTTATCAACTGAGGCATTCTGTAGTATTTCCTCACTCATCATATGATTACAGAGGTACCCTGTCCTGTAGTTAATCCTGTAAAGCCTAGCCATTTTTATTATATTATTCAAACAGAAATAAGGTATTATTTTTCACACAGTCACTGTTTCTGTAGAAATAAATACCACCTTCAGCACGCACTGCTTCCATGCTAACAATGTTTGACACACAGGGAGAGCTGGACCTGGAACACCAGCATTAATGTCAAGTACCTCTGTTAAAATCAATAGTGTTACAGAGGGAAGGCTTTGCTGGAGTTTCTTTAGGTTTACACAGATGCCATCAGTAGATTGGGCACATCCTGTGTAACACTGGCATAAAAACAAGATACAATTTCTCTTTTAAAGCAGGCATTACTTTAATCTACTAAGGAAAATAAGAAAACAATGTATCTGTTATCACAGTCAGCTCTTTTATTTTTCTGTAGAATATGTGAAAATGTTATTATAATTGCATTCTACTGTCACTCCCATTACATGAAATTACAAAAACAAATGGAAGATTGAATGAAAATACAACCTGTATACTGCAATCAAGTACCTGTTTTGGAGCCCATTTTGTTGCATTAAGAACAGCACTTGTGTTGCTATGAACTTAACAGATACTACGGTTAATGTAAGTGCCATGTTTAGTTTGGTGTATGTGAACTTGTTTGTTGCCATGATCGTGATCTGGTTTCAAAGCTAATAGATCCATTTGGATCTACAGTCCCTCCAGGGGTAAATGCTTAAATGTATTCAACCTTCACAGAAGTTGAAAACATTGATATCTTCATAAAACCACTTTGATTTGTATTGACTAACGTCGTGCAGCTAATTCACATATATCATTGTTTACTTCACTGAGCTTTTAACATGGTATTTGATTTATAGAAATAGTGATTCAATTTCTAGAGAGAAGTAGTAGGAAAAGACCTCACTCATATTCTTTCTTTAGCTCAGAAATGCTGAAAGTCAAGGGAAGCCTACCATTACAATACAAAAATCACTCAATAAATGTTTGTATGGACTACGTATTTTACTTGCTTAGTAACAGCTTAATAGCAATGTAGATCTGTCAGATAAGGGACAATCAATTATCTAAGCATGTCACTAATGTGACTGCAGCAAAACCCTTGAATTATATCTCAGCAGAAAATGTCTCTAAAGTGCTTTTCTCCTGCTCTACTCTGCACGAGTAATTAAGAAATCTGTAAAAGAAAACAAAAATTCTGAAGGTTTTTTTATTATTATTCTTTTTTTCATTAAGAAACTATAATCATTGATCTCCTACAGGAAACTGTTAAAGCAGATTGACAAACCCACATAAATAGCATACCGATCCCCATACAAATAACTACAGTGCTTCCATTTGGTATGAGTTTGCAATGTTTGTTTGATGCTACACGGAATAAAGTCTTAAAAATGTTTTCTATAGCTCATTAACTTCAAGGAGCTACAAAATGACAGTTTTAAACAAAAGTCTAGTCCCATATACTAAAAGGAAAAGCTCAATTACTTTGCATGTCTTAGTAAAGTTTTCCTGAACTATAGTCTCAGATTTTTCCTAGTTTGGAGCCAAATCCAACAAATTGTCATGCAAACATATAACTGGGCTCACAGAAACAGTTCTGTTGAATGAAGTACAACCAAAACTACACAGCTTTATGTCCAGGAGTTTCAAAGTTCTTGTTTTAACTGGTCACTTGGACCTCACAGAAGGTAGGAATTTCTCCTCAACATTGCCATTGGTAGCCCACTACCCTGGTGCAACCCTTAAGATAGCATAAAAGAAACGCTGCAAAGTTACCCTGTGCTCCTGTAGGATCTGAGGACATGCCTTGGGTATAGCACATTTGTTGCTAGTGCATTTCCTATCCATCACTTTCAGGGATGAAGAGCATTGAATATGAAAGTCGCAAGGCAAATTTTCCAGAATTTGTAAGCTGTATAACTTTTGCAGAGGAGAGCTGAGCTGATCCAGGAGCTGAAATTGAAGACTTGGGTTACAGAAATGGTGCTGACATGAAAGCAACACAAAAAAAAATACAGTGGTAGAGCTGTTACTTTGTCAGGATTGTATATTCTGGATTAAGCTGTTGATAAACAGAATATTTTTGCAGCTACAAGAGAAACACATTTACAGGGGAGATAAGCTTAGAAAGCTTAGATACACTATTGGGCTTGTCAGCATCTCACAGTTAATTAAAGGAGTGAGTGGAAAGCATCAAGGCTTGCTCCACTCTGCATGAATAATTCACCACCTGTATCCATTATTAAAGCCAGTTACTTCACCACAATGATTTCCAGCCTGCAATGCATTGGTCTCAGAAATGAGAGGTAAATTGCAATAAGACCTGCAGCTATATTAATGAATTGAAATGAACATTTATTTGCTCATCTAATTAGAACTGTAGTTTTTTCCAAATGGTGTAGTAATGCATCACCTTGACAGCAAATACCTGCTTCAATAAATAATTAAGAGAAACAATTTCTTACAAAATTTTGTTTCACTAAAGGCAAAAGTTTTCTCCCAATTGTGTTACCTTTAAACTAACAGATTTTATCTGTTTTGTAGTAGAGGTCTATGATGGATTTTTAATTGCTAAAGTAGAAGAAATCTGTGTGTTTGAATTGCCTGTAAGCAGTAACAAACTTGTGAATAAAACAAGAATGTATAAAACGTCACTTTCACTAACTTTCTGTTAAACATGTAATGACATGATACACACTTTGAACAGTACCTGAGCAATGTGATCACTTTTTCAAAGCTTTGGTTAATGTCAAAACCAAATAAAATACTTCAAACTTAATTCACCAACTTCACTCTTATTTATTTTCAAATATATTTCAAATATATTACCAGAAAAAGAAATGCAATGTTAAACAAAGTTTTCATATGTGTGATTTTGGCTGTGAAAGTAACAGAGTTGTTATACTATCTCCTTCCCTGTATATGCATTTTGAATTAAAATAGAGGCTCTAGCTACCAAAATTTTAACTTTGCCGCTCTTCAGCCATCCACAGAATAAAATGGACTCCAGGTCTTTGCATTAGATTTGCAGATTTATGCTCATCAGTCCCATCTGTTGCTATCAGTGGTGCCAAGAGACAAACTGAAGCAGAAACAAGAGCATGCAGTGGCTAGTCACAGTTTTAATAATCTCATCTTCTCCTTCCCAGAGCAGCAGGCCAACAACAACCCTGAGTCTGTTCTGGAAAATGATAGCTGAGCCAAACAATTGGAGACTGATAATGTATGTCAGTGTGTACATGTAGATATCAATATCGTTATCTCTGTAGATTTCCATAGACACTTAGATGTAAAGACCAGAAGTGTATTCGTGAATAGATCCGATTATGTGAAGACAAACTGTTACTCAGACAGATATTACCATGAGGAAAAATGCACCACAGCGACATTATATTCAGCACAGTTTCAGCAATGTTCAGCAGTGGTGTATAGCCACCATATGTTAAAATTGGGAATGGCTTACATTATAACATAGGGAGAAAACGGAGACTGGTGGTAAAACAAAGGATCTTTCCAAACAGAATAATTTTTTTCTTTCTTATTTTTTAATAAATTAATGTCCTAAATTTGTCAGCTGCATATGAAATATTTCCTAGTGAATGTTTTTCCAGAATGGTATTTTCTACTTTCTACTAGAAATGCTGTATATAAATAAAAATCTGTATTAAATTAAATAGATTTTTGTATAATCATTAAATGGGTTTAAGGGAATTGTTAATCTATGGATATGGAATTAGACACTGTAGCTAAATTTGAGTTTGCATTGTTTTTATTTGGGGTTTTAGGTACACAAAGAGATTTGAATATGCAGCCTGCTTCCTTCTGGTATACATTCTTCCAGCATGGGAACGCAAAGTTCATGTGTGTAAAGAACCTTGTCAAAACTGTTTTGTAAAGAAGCGGGGGGAAAGCCCCAGACGGAATGACAGGACTAAGTTTAGTGTGCTAATCATATTTGTTCTTGCAACCGAAGGAGTTACACTGTAGAATTTAAATGAAATGAATGGTGTTTGAGACACGTGGTTAGTGATTTTATACGGTCAGTGTCATTTTTCTTCTTCTGGGAATTCAATTTGTTCCTATTATGCCAAGGTCACAGATTGGGGAATCTCAGAGAACATTACTTCTCTGCCTTTGATGCAAAGGGTCACTGGATTAGTACAAAGGAGAATTAATCCAGTGTGCTTGCTCACCAAATGATATTTAAGTCATTTTTAATGAATGACTAGGAGTTCCTATTAGTTTCCTTGAAGAAAATAGAAGCAAGCCTACAAACAACGACTTAATGAATGAATATTCAAGGAAAAGTATGACTTTATTGTCAGATCTAATTGCTAGTTTTACCTTATTAGTAGAAGCTTTCTATAGCTGAGTTTGACATACATTTGTTTGCACACTGTTATTAGTCAAGACTCAGTGAAGTCTTGTAATTAACACCTCCACATTATCTCATGCAGTGAAAGCAAAGAGTAAAACAGATGACTCACTTTGTTTCAGCTTTGCTCTTGTTTCCTGATACAGAAGTACTTAAGAAGAAGTGTGAGGTCATCAGAGTGCCATATGGAGTCAACGGAAAGCATAAAAGGGTTTTCAGAAAGGAGAGCATCAAAGCTCATTAAGAGCTAAACCGTAAGGCCTCAGTGAGAGGCAGAGTACAACTGCACAGTTGTGGTGTAGCGTCATACCCGTACAATTGTACTGGTATTATATCAGCCTTTGTGTCTGATTCTCCTTATGCTGGTCAAAAGACAGTGTGTCTGCTTGCGTAGTTTACTCCCTACGTAATGGAAGGAAATGATACATTCATACAGTCTTTCTCTTCTGTCTATGACAGTTGCCACACTAAGGAAACTGTATTCTTTAAGCCATCAATAGCACAGCATGTGCATGCCGTGAAGTCACACTATAAGTATCATCATAGACTATGACATGGAAAATTTGTAAGTGGATTTCCCATGCTTATCATCCACATGCTATTTGGGATTAAAACGCTTCTTCATCATTTTTGAGTGTGAGCTCCTTACTAAAAGTCAAATATTCTTAAGTACTCTTTTAATAATAAGCCATAGAACAAATTGACAAGACTGCAGGAATATTGGAACATTCACTTTAGATGAAGATACGATTTTCTTCTAAGCATCTGGTTTCAGGAAAATCACCTTTTTAGATGAGGTTTACCTTAAAAATAATTTGTCTTCTGAAATTTGTCGTTGTGTATAAGGAACTGCCTTTTTTTTTTTTTTTTTTGGTAATATTGTAATGGATGGAGGAAAACAAACAATACAACTCTCAAAAAGAGAAAAAGCCCCCAAATCCAAGATGGTTACAAGAATATTTTATTGTGACCTCTCCGTGTAGCCATTCAGTTAACAAGTATTCCCAAAGCAATATGAAATCCAGTCATTAAATTACTATTGAGAGCTTGGCTGACTTAAATACTCAGATAATAGCAAAGCTTGTTTACTGGATGGAAGCTGGCCAAGAATATTTGAAGAATTAACATGTACAAGAAATTTCCCACAATTGTGAAAAAACATCAGAAAAGGAAATGACTGAGAGTGACTGGATTCCTCAGAGCTGCTGTCTTTGGTTGTAAGTACTTGCTGTGCTGATATTTGAGCTCTGCAGTTTGCTGCCGTTCCTTTCGTTACCATCTCTATTGATCTAACCACCCCATGTGTTTCTGCTTTATTATTTTGCTACTCAAGAGTAAGTACCTTAAGTGATTGGGTCACAAATGTTATTGTATTGCTGTGATTTGGAGAATTATTAAAGATGGGTCACTTCATTACTGAGATCCCAGAGGTGCTGTATATAGTAAAGCTGCATTAGTTAAGTTCAGTGGGAGCTGGCAGGTGCTTATGCACAGCTAAGGCTATCTATCTGTTCTTTACTGCAAGCCTAACTATGCTGCCATTGATGCACTTTTAGGTACTTATCATTGTGCATGTTCAGCCAAGCTAAAATGGGCTCATAAAAAAGGTCAGTTGTCCACTGCAGGTTCTTCAGCTCTGTTTGCGATAGGTCATAGCACAGTAAAGCTTGTCCTGAAATAGCATCCTGCAATGGCTTATAACCTTGAAATAGAATTTCCAATAATAGCATTGCTTCTCGCTTTTGGCACTGACCCAATGGCTACAAAGATCCAGAATGAGGCACATGCTATATAGTAATCTAATAAAAGCATTTCTAGAGAGTATAAGCAGTAATCTGGAACACACTCATATTCCAGAAATACTCCTGAGAGAAATGTGATGGACTGGTCTCAGAGTAAGAAGATCCTCTGTTTGATTTTTCCAAGACTGAAAGGAACCAAGTACAAATCCCAGCACAACAAACTACACAAAAAAAGCATTTTGCTCTGTACTTTAGACTTGTAACATTACTGGACATGAGGAAATCTGCAGTGACAGAAAACAAAGGAGCGCAGCTGTCTCGGCAGAAGACTAAAGGAGGAATGTATTGGTTTGCACTTGGCAGAGACAAATCTTGGCTTGATTAGGAAATTACCACCAGACTAAACTACGATTTTTTTAATATCTTCTGTGTTTGCACTGGCTGTTATAACATTTGCCTGCCACTGCCTACTGAAATGGAAACTAGCCTTTCAGGAGGAGCAGGTCTGTCTTTGTATCATTGATAAGGTCGAGGGCAAGTTCACTTTCTCATAGCCTTGAAGATGTACAGTGCAGTGCTTACAACACTGCCCCAGTGGTTACAGTTACAGTGGATATTGCTCCTGACTCTGGTCCATCGCAATGACCTCTCACACTTTCTTGAATGTTCCCCCATCTCTCAGCACTTCTGTGGAAGGAGGCTGTGGCACACTACTGCTGTACTTCATAAGCACTCTGTAAGGAAATGTGCTAGTTAAAAGCCAAATTATACATTTTTATTTACAACATCATGCTGTTACTTTTTGGAATGGAGGCCCTTTTTTTTTCGTGTTTAGTACTATTAATACACAAGTCGCTATAGAGTACATATTAAGAAGCTTGTTTGATGTTTAAAACATCTGAATGTTAATATTGTTACAATTGGTTGTTATTAACAGCTTACATCCATTTTGTTGGTTAACCTGCAAAGGAAGATTAATGGTTTAAAATCTGGTCATTAAGTATGGTAACAAATGTTTTTCAGTGAGGTTATTGCTACCATAAACTTTAATCAATGGTTCATGGGCAGCAACCTCTGGTTCAGTGTTCTGACTAATGACAAATTAACTATTTCCTAGCAGTTAATAAAGACTTTTCACCAATCTGCATACAGAACATGATTTTCTCTGTTGGTATTTAACATCTTCCCCTGGGTGCTACCTCTGTATATCCATACCAAAATCCCTATTGGCAGAGAGATAAAAAGCAGAAAATTTAGTACCATTTCATTAGAGATTTTTTTCTTTAAATTGACTATTTAAAGCAACCAAATAAGTTTTAAAGAATAGAAAGGCTGGCTATTTAATGACACATTGTTTACTGAATAGTATCAGTTATACTGTTGATCCTTTTTCCTTTTATTTGAATGATTTTTTTTTTACACTCAAATTTCAACAGCAGGAGTCTGGAAGTAGTTAACAATCTACAAAAATGAAAAGGGTAGGGATGAAGGTGGGAGTTGTTTGATTCTTCTAAAAGCTAACTGGAGCTGGTGTGAAAAAAAAACACTAGAGAGCACTAATAAATATATGCCTTGTAACAGCAAAAGGAAAAAAGGTAAGCCTAACCTTTCTAAATAGCCTAAGGGCAGGGGCTTGCTTTTCAATGAAAAGGTCATCTAGAATGAATTAAAGTAATTTTCCTGCTGAGGTCCAAGCATGTGGCTTGACTTTGAAGGTGAAAATGTAGTTGTTCTTACCCATGTATCTTACAGATGTACTTTTAAAGAGTGCATTACAGAGGGAAACAAAAATTGTGACAATTAATACATAACCTCCCAAGATGAAGCTCCTAATTTGCTATTAAGGGTACAATACTTTTGTGAGGTAGTTACTTATCTAGTTTGTGCTCTTTCAGTGGCACTATTCTGTCATCTAATACTTCTGGTGGTTTAATATAGTTCATCATTATACTATGTTAAATGAGTCAGTTGATATCTTAGCATGATTTAAATTACCCAAGAAAATACATCAACAGGGATTTTGTACTACCAGCAAGACAAGGATAGACACTGAGACAGCATATGTGAGAGACAAGACTTCTATACACAAAAATAAAAGGTATACAGACAGATCTATGAATGCACAGTTTACATTGCAAGGATTTGTCTTTTAAAAAGTCATTTTTCCCAAGATCTTACTCCAAAGTTCATTTCTACAAAGACATACACTCAGGAAATTAAATTGACGTAACATAAAATAATATTACTTTGCCTCTCATATTGTTCAAAGACTTAAAGCTTTCCAAATAGCTATCAGTGCCGCCAAAGGTAATAAGAAAAAAAGCATGAAAGAGACATAAAATATTGTCAAGATTCCTCTAGGAGAGATCTTTACAAAGCATTCTACCAGCTTGTATCTTCTTTATATCTTTTGTGGTATCACCTGAAATGATTGACATTTTGGTAAAGAAAATCAACAGGCTTTGGCTTTCTCAGACAGCCCTAAAGGAATGCTAGAAGCACACAACCCTGGCAGAAGCAACAAGGGTTCTTGAGTGCTCAAAAAAAAAATGCCCATCACTGAGCTCGAGTTTTGAAGTGCAAGGATGGGAGAATGGCAATTAACATTCTCCTAAAATCACTTGTGATCATTATTCTCACACACAAATCTAGATGCCTGGAGTCTCTCATAGGTGCAGAAGGGAGGGACACGTTTGGAGAGGTGGAAGCCTGATGACTGCCTGGATGTGGCACCTATATCCAGTATGATTTTGGTGGAACATCTGATGTTAAGATTGTACTGAATTTCTGCTTTGTCAGCTTCTTGGCTGAGTGACTTCTAAATCAGAGGGAATATTTCTGAGAAAAACAACTTCGGTGTTGGACTTCTGTATCGACTGCTACCTGTGGAATGTTAGAAACGCAAAAAGCATTGATCAAAATAGAGATGTAGGTAATCAACTCTTTGGAAAGCTGTTAAATGCCTCTATCTAAAATATTTTCTTTTTCTCTCTTTATTATTTTTTTTTCCTGCTTCTTTTTTTGAAATCTGTTCTTTCATAAAATATGTGTGTTTGTGTTTTTATTCCAAAACATCCCTTTGTTGTGGTTACGTTCCACAGGAGGGTTCCAGCTTGTAAAGGTTAACTCTGCAGAAATCAAGGCTTTCTGCATTTTTGCAAAGGTCACACTCATCAGCGGTTCCGGAAGGACTGCTGGGAAGGGCTATAGTAACTACCCAATGATTGAACCGTGGCTCCAGGTTTCATTTCCTTTAAGAATACTGTTACAATCACTGGTCGTGTCACTGAGAGATAAAGAGGCTGCTCAGTCACTTGAAATTCAATTTGTACATTACTCAAATCTACCCCACCTCCTTCCTTCACGGTGCCTGGCAGCTGCTTGCTGGCACTCTAAATTTCAAATGCCTGAGCTGCAGGAAGCAGTTTAATAAATGGAATAGGTTTTGATTAATGTAACAAGCTGAAAATAGACAATGATGCAATGCATATCTCAGCAAGAATCACAGGCTCAGATCAAATCTCTGTGTGCTGAGGAAGGCTGTTGTGGCAGAGAGTTCACCCAAAGATGTATATTTACGTTTTGATAACACCTTGAAGGCTCAGAAACTACCAATATATAAGATTTAGACCTGTAATCCTGTTACGTCTCTAAGCATCTACTACAGGTGACTGCACAGTCATGAAGTTTAAGTCTAGATTAAGTATTTGACATTGACTGAGTTCCAGCAAGGGCACTGTGCACTTCACTACAAATCTCTGGTTTTATCTGGAAGAAGGAAATGCTGCATTTTTTCATTTCAGTATTTAGGAATGTAAGGAATCACTTGCTATGTTGTATACAAAACAATGACATAAATACTTCAAGTTTAATTAGTAATTCAACTGTGTATAAAAAGTTTACATGCTTTGACATTGTTTCAGAAAAACACTCAGTATGGAGCTTGCACTCATCCAGTCTTGGTCTGTGACTGTAATGCTAGGAAACCTATTCTTTGCCAGTTTCTGCTCCCCTGAGCCACAGACACTCAGAATTGGTATTATGCTAAAATTCCCCTTGAGAAACTTGCAGAATCACAGTTTTGCACAATAGTATTTCATCAAAGTAATAGTCAACTATGCCTCATAAAAAAAGGAGCTGAAGATGTCACTGAAGATTATCATCACTTTCTTATCTATAAAGAAAATATAACTAACACAGACTCACTGGAAAGGTCTAAATTATGAAGTCTTGACTCCACTCATTTTTTTCTTGAGACATGGGAAAAGACTGAGCCTGGAGAGGTAGGCTTTTTCCAAAGCTGGCAGTATGTGAATGTCAGGTCTTTGGGTTTGGGCATCCTTCCCTTATTGACAAATGTTTCTGCATTGCACCTATTTAATTCACTTTGCAGAATGTGAAGTAGTCAAGGAACACCTTTGTGTTTCTCCACTTTTGTGAAAATGTGTTCTATGTTAGAAAATAATTGGAAAACCTTGGATTTGTTTCTATTGATATTTTCATAGTTTTGGAAATTAATTATTCTCTCAGTTTTGCCTAACATAATCTTATGAAAGTTAAACTTCACTCTTGTTTCATTAACATGTCCAGAGTGTAAACTTTTATATGAATGAATAGTTCTGTAGCGTTACATGAGGTACCATTAAAAGTAAATTTGTTTCTTAATACTGGGATTGAAAATTATTAGAGAAGGAATGGGATAGTTGCGTTCTTATGTTTATATGGAGTACAAATTACTTTTGTTAATCATTGGTTGTGATTAACTGAATAATCAGCAGTTCTATAATGAAAGTTTCTGATTCCAAAATGAGAGGATTTTAGTGTTTCAGTAAATGTAAGAAATTAACTTGAAAATCTCTGTTGGAGATGTTATTAGCTATATATTCTGGCACACTGGGTTGTGGATTATTACAATCAAAACCTCTTTCTGTGTTTATTTACCTTTACTCTCAAAGTCAAATGTGCTGTGATCCTATATCCTAATTTCATATATTTAATTTTAACCTTGCTTCATTTTTATCTGGGTTATCCATGCTTCCTCTCCTCCTACTCAATGAAACCACTCCCTATACACATCAGACTCTATTGTGGTTCCTTTAAAAATTAAAAACTATCAGGATACTAAATTAATAAAGTGTTAACTCTCTGATAAGTTGTCTGCCATGAATAACAAACATTTTAAGTCAGCAGTTTGCAAACAAGCCAAGGGCTAATATTTGTTTGCATAAACTATTCAGCACAGATGCATAAAAGATATTTTGTGGAAATCAGGATTAGTTTACAAATTATTCAGATTCAGCAAAAAAGCTGAAGTCATCAGATATTTCATTCGCAATTAATAACTAAACCAGCTCTTGTAAGGATGCCAAGAATATCAAGATGGCCTGTTTTCCAGTGGCTTTATGCTCTAATCAAAAAAAAACCAAAACCAAACAGTGAATTGTCCTGTTTAATTTTGAGGTGAGTCAATAGTGATACAGATAAAAAACAGAAGAGCAAAGCAATTCTGAGGAACACACTTGCTTTGACTTGAACTTCAGTTTCAGAGCTGATAAGGGTGAAATAAAAAGGAGTGTTCAGGTATTGCCAGAATTTCCGGGGAAGTTGTTTGTAGGCTTGAGATAATTTTTTTAAATATTTATTGAAGGAAACTGAGGGAAGGGATAGCTCTCTTCTCATCTCTTTTTGATGTATTTTTATTTCAGTCTTTCACGCAAGTCTCAAAGAATAAAACTGTTTCTCTTGTCTATGGAAGAAACATGCTTTATCTAGGAGCGTATGGGGGAAAAGACGTTGGAAGTAAAAGCATGGCTATGGTCCACTCCTCAGAGTTTGGGAAGTAATTTATCTCTTTTGGTGTATAAACAAAAACACTTCTGGTGTTTAAAAGAGAATGCATTTATGGAAAGGTGGAGAAAGACAATGACAGAAATGTAAGTAAAAAGTAAGTTGTCCTTGAAATAAAGGATTAAGACTTTTGATGTGAGGATGTGTTTTGATTCAGGTAGTTGAAATACTGAGCTAAAGATATATATACATATATATATACACATATATATATATATATTTAATTTTTTTGAGTGAAATGCAAATAATGAGGAAGCATTCATTTTTCTCTCTGGAAATGCAGTACTTACAGGGAAAGGTAGCAGGAATCTGCCTGCAAGTTTTGGTTGTAGAAATAAAATTAATGGATTTTACAGCCATTGTGACAGGATACCTACTGAATTCTTGCAATATTAGCCATGAATGAAGAAAAAAAAAAAAAAGTAGAAATTAAATTTACAACTTAGAAGTCCAAAGGAAGAGTAATGAATAATTGAGTCACCAGCAACAACAGACAAGGGATGATGAAAAGATGATGAGGTGTTTCACTCTGCAATATGAAGATTATCCTGGTTTGTAGCTTTCTTGTTACTTAAAGTCACAGCTGAAGGTTTGAGAGTGCAAAGACGTGGTGGCGTGGGTGTGGACATCATTCAGCTGAAAGACACTGGACTGGTTTGGGTTTAGGCTATCTGCTACTATTCTATTCAAGAAGGTCCCACCACTGTGCACTTTGTGAGGTCAAGTTTTGAGTTACTGAATACATACAATTAAGTCAGTTTATGGTTATTTAATTTGGTTTCTTGTAAGGATTTGTAAGAGTTTCTTATTCACCCTGAATCAGGTTGCTTTATTCATTCCTATTATAACTCTTTATGTTTTGTGGAGTGTGCTTTGTTAGCAGTGCTACATACATGAGAGACAAATTTATTACTTTCACACACCATTATGATAAAGTACCTAATTATGCAATATCAAAATTTCTCAAAGTATTCACATTTTAAAGGGGGTGGATTTAATCCACTGATAGACAGATGAAAAGCTCAGCTATTAATTTTATACTGTTGCTCAATTGGTATTGAATGTTTCACTATCAATTGAGTTCTACATGATGCTTTTGGTGATTTATTGTAATTGTTTCTAATGTAAAGCAGCTCTATCCTTAAATACAAAAGGCTTTGCTCTCTCATGAAGTTTAGCTGCTCCCAGTGTAACGCTGAAAGGCCAGAGGAAATATTTCATTTTAAACACTCCTGTTTTGTTTACTTTTCCACTGTAATTGTGCCAAACGTGGTCATAATAAATAAAGAATAATATATATCTCTGTCTTAGATATAACTTGTTTGCAGTGCATCCTTTTCACCTACTATGCTTCCTATAATATTTCATCTTTCTAAATACTGAGCATGCAAACAACAATAAAACCAGAGTATGTTTTTTCCCCTTTCTACCTGAGCTGTTGTCTGTTCTTTGTATGCTTTAAAGCAGAATTCATTATTTTAATCTTGTTAATATTCTGAGGAACTGCTATATATAGTTGCTGCTTAATGTTGATCTGCAAGTGTTATGTCTTAATACAAATGGCACCTCGTTCAGCTACATATATTTGTATAACAGCAATATAATGGAAAATCCTAACTCAGAATAGAAGCACTAAATAACATCAGAGTACTTCAGAAGATCAGGGTCCTGCCTATTGTCAAGCATCAGGCAGTGTTTGCCACAGAATGTATCAGTTCTCTCACACCTTTCAGTACAAATTTACTTAACTGAGTTTTATTCCAGGGGAAAAGATATAAATTTTCATTAAAGAAAACAATCTATTATGACAGCACTAAATGAATCATCTGCAATCTCTTTTAAAATACTTGATTTATTGTCTGCAGTTGGAAGGCTGTAAATTAGGAAAATATTTTTGCTGACAAGAATGAAATGTATTTCATATATAAACAAAAAAATAAGTACATTTCTCTATCTATGGAGTGTGTGGATGTGTGTGTGCGTGCATTTGTCATGCCTGTAATTATGTAGGTATCTATGCACAGAACATATGTATATTTTGGCAGCATCAGGAAATACTAGATCAAATTTCCTCCTCTAAGAAAAAAAGGAAAGCAAATTCACTAAACAGCACAGACTAAAACAAAATCCATCATAACAGAAGAGAATATTTTCCTGGAGTGATTCATATTCACTCATGCTTCAGTGAGACTTTCATATATTTGGTGACATTGTGAAATGTCATTGAAGAAAAAGCATTTCAGTTTAGCCTTGAGCAAACATACACGTAGTAGAACTGTGCATATGTAAAGCCTTTTTCTTCCTCCAAAAGGGACCTTTTTTTGTTATATACATAACTGAAGCTAAGCTTAGGCTAGTGAGGTGCTGCATGATAAGAACTTGGTTAGCAAACACATTGAGCGATCGAATGACTTGAATAACAAAATCCCCAGCAGTGTGTTTCAGAACTAACTGCATTTGCACTCTGCAAGGAGATCAATGCTTCACCCTCATTGATTTTCTTCAGTGGCAGAACCAGGATTACACACAATGTGAAACTATATTCCCAGACATATTCAATCTGATTTCCTAGTCAGTGCTAAAAAGGCTTAGTGTTGTACTCAAAACATAAGGTTAGAGAAGTGTAACATATCAAATTTGTACTTCTGGTAAGACTGCATGTTAAACAGATGCATCATAATACATTCTGGGTGTCATGCAATCCATTTTATAAAAACATTAGATTGGTGCTAAAGAGTTCCTCTTTATATATATAGCTTCAAAAAATGTGCAGAGATGCCAAAAAGAGAAATTGAAATGCATTGCATACACATCACTTTAAAATGTAGTATAGTTTCTTTCTGGCAGACTTGAGCTTTAGTGTAAACACATAAAAAGAAATAATTTCTTCAAAAACTTCAGAGCAGGGATGTAGTACATTTTCAGAACTTAAATAACTTTGTAATTTACAATGTATGCCAGTTTTCAAAAAGTAACACAGTAAAATATATCAGGAGGGAATGTCAGCTGACAGGATCTTCATTCTGATCTGCAATTTCCCTTTGTTTGTAGCTTCATATACAAACCATATGAATGCCATCAAATGTCATAGAATCACAGAATGTCCTGAGTTGGAAGGGACCCACAAGGATCATTGAGTACGACTCCTGTCCCTGCATATGACAAGCCCAAAGTTCACACCATGTGTCTGAGAGTGTTGTCCGGTCTCTTCTTGAACACTGTCAGGCTTGGGGCTGTGACACCTCTCTGGGGAGCCTGTTCCAGTGCTCCACCACCCTCTGGGTGAAGAACCTTTTCCTAATGTTCAGTGCAAATCTCCCCTGGCACATCTTCCTGAAATTCCGTCGAAATCTGTCATTGGTCTCTAAAGAGAACAGTTCAGTGTCTACCCTTCCTGCTCCCCTTGTGAGGAAACTGTAGCCATGATGAGATCTTCCCTCAGTCTCCTCTTCTCCAAGCTGAACAAACCAAGTGACTTTAGTCACTCCTTATCCGGCTTCCCCTCCAAACCCTTCACCAATTTCATAGCCCTCTTCTGGACACTGTCCAGTAGCTTTATATCCATTTTATCCAGTGGTGTCCAGCACTGCACACAGTGCTCCAGGTGAGGCTGCACCAGTGCAGAGCAGAGCGGGACAATCACCTCCCCGGCCTGGCTGGCAATGCTGTGCTGGATGCACCCAGGACACGGTTGCCCTCTTAGCTGCCAGGGCACACTGTTGGCTCATGTTCAACTTGCCATTGAACAGAACCCCCAGGTGCCTCTCTGTGGAGCTGCCTTCTGGACTCTCATCCCCAAGTCTACATGTACAGCCAGGGTTGCCATGTCCCAGGTGCAAAATCTGGCACTTGCCCTTGTTGAACTTGATGCGGTTGATGATTGCCCAGTTCTCCAGTTTGTTCAGATCCCTCTGCAGGGCCTTTCTGCCCTCAAGAGTGTCGACAGCTCCTCACAATTTAGTGTCATCAGCAAACTTACTAAGCAATCCCTCAAGTCCTGAGTCTAAATCATTTATGAAGACATTGAAGAGTGCTGGCCCTAAGATGGATCTCTGTGGAACCCTGCTAGTGACTGGTCACCAGCCCAACATTATCCCATTTACTAGAACCCTCTGAGCCCGGCCCATCAGCCAATTGCTCACTCACTGCACTGTGTGTTTATCCAGCTGTGTGCCGGACTTATTGTCCAGGAGAATACTGTGAGACACAGTGTCAAAGGCTTTACTGAAATCCAAAAAGATCACATTGACAGGCTTCCCTTGAGTGACTGGGTGGGTAACCTTGTTGTAGAAGGAAATTAAGTTTGTTAAGCAAAACTTTCCACTCATGAATCCGTGCTGGTTGGGACCAATGACTGTGTAGTCATTCAGATGTTTTTCAATAACTCCCAGAACAATCTTCTCCATGATTTCACCAGGAAAAATGTTGCTCAGCTGTAGTTCAGTTTGAACACAGGAATGAATTAAATTTGTTGAGCTCAGAGTTTTCCTAAGCCTAAACTGGTGGGTATAGGCAAAAACAGAGCTGGAGGAACAAGAGAGAGCAGTGATGTCTTAAACAAGAAAATTTCCTGTTTTCAGCTTCTGCCATTCCAGACTTCAGAGAAGCAGATGCTTGTCCTGGAAGCGGTAAGCTGGTTTTGAAAAAGAGGCAAAATAATGCATGTCCTAGAGAGACACATGTAATTTATAGACATTTATCCAGAGAACGAGCACTGTCTACATTTCCTAACCTGAGGTCACAGCCATTACTTTCTTTCTTTATTTCTCCAATGCTGGCACCCAACTAGGCATGTATGCACATCTACAGCAGGTCTCAGATCATGAAAATATAATAAGTGGCTACTAGGAAGCTTTAAGATACCGCCACATAAAAACTGGGTCTGATGTATCCATAAGATTAACACCTCCTGGTTGAGTGAATGGATAGGAGTTTTTCAACATTTTTAAACATGACCATGTGAGTGGATAGACACAACCACTCTTGAAGACAACAAAGAAAAACTCCTGAGTTCCATGGAGAGGGCAAGAAGTGTTGTGTGTTACCGGTAAGCTAAAGGGTGGCAAGCAGCACACAGGAATACTTCTATCAAGTGTTAAAGAGCTAAATAGATGTGATGAGAGTAAACAGTATTTTGGAAGCAAAGTGTTCTCCTAAACTCCAGGTAAAATATTTCATTGTTTCACTCTAACATAGACAAATGCCTAGACATGGGCCTCACTGTTTATATTTTTTGTATTTCAAACTGGTTATTTTTGTCAATATTGAATATTTGATCAGGGAGGCACTTGTAAGTCTACTCAACCTCTATTCATGAAACGAAATCTACTGGCCTATGTGCTTAAATGCTTTTCTTGAATACAGACAGATGTATGCACATACTTAATACTCTCAAAGTATGAGACCTTAGTCTTGATCCAAAACCCATTGAAACCATGGAAAGACTTTCCATTGTTCCTAGTTCATCAAGCTCAGTATTTCATTCTCGCAAAAACACTTTCAAAACCTGTTTCTAAGGTGATTCCTGTTCCATGTTAAAGCTAAATGCTAAACCAGTTCAATGGAAATTAGTTACTTGGAAGTTACATTTTTAGGACCTAGTACACTTGATCTGGATGATAGAAGTCTAAATAAACACCGTAAAGTAATTTGGTAATGAATATGTAGGAGGATGCACACAGAAAACTAACGCCATTGTTCAGCCTCAAAACTATGCTAATAAGTAGGGTGATAGACATGAAACTCTAAATAATGGAGCTGTTATTCTAGCCAACTAGGCTGTCTCAGGGGATTCATAAGTGGATTTGCCATGCCATGACTAAATGTAGCTCCAGTCCAGTATTGTGAATAGCATAAAGTATCTTGTTGTGGTATATTGTCATATTTATCGCGCTAAATCAGGTTTATAAGGAAATATCTTCTTCCAGTTAGAAAGGAGCCACATGTGTGTGTTATTTGCATACTATTCATTTGCTGGCATGTAAAACAAAATAATATTTCAAAAATAAACTGATTGTGAGAAAGACTATCTGTACAAGAATATGAGTGTGCCTGTTAAAAATGAAAAGGATCCTTTCAAGAGAAAAAACAAAACCAAACAAAATAAAAACAATACCACACACCAAGAGGAAAAATGCAATCTATCATTAACTCGTGAGCATATGCATGTGCACATGTGTTTGTCTGACCTGAAGTTGATTGTAATGCAAAATGTTCTTCAAGAATTACCTGAACACAGTTTAGGTTGGATTCATCTACAGTTACTTGGTATTGACTGGTCACTGTATTTCACTCTGCCAATAAAATGTCAAATAATTCTGGTTACTGGGTTGAATTTTTTAAAAGTACTGATATTGCTCTTGAATCTGCTCTCAGTTACAGCTCACTAAAGAGTCTGGCCCAGTGATGGTTCTATAAATACAAACATAAGCAGAAAAAGCTGTTCTTAAAGCCGAATGCACAAATCTGATGTTAAATAGTTTTCACTCCACTCTACCTTGTTTATACAATTTCCAGTCCTAAAAGTGGATGGTTACACAGAAGGGGAGAAAAAAAACAAAACAAACCTGTTTTGTGCACTGTGTCAAATTTTCTCTTGGCCTTTAACAGCAGAGAAGCATACAATTACACTGCACTTGAAAAACACTCAGATGAGCTCATCCCAGCTTCCCATATGTACAAAGTGATGCATTTTTAGATAAATTAAGTTAGAATGAAGACAGACAAGCAGGAGATTGCATTGCGGTTTTATTCCCGATTACTGTCAGTTAAGTTTCCATCCACTTTTTTACACTTGTTAAAAAAAAATAAATGCAGAGGACAAGATGTCCTAAAGAAATCATACAGCTTCTGACAAAAGATCTTATGTTCAACTTCTATCATTCCCTCATACCTATTGTTACAATATCATTTGTGTTGGACAGAAATCTGATCTTCCAGTCATTCATAATCATTAAAATCCCCTTGGTTATTCTACGAACATGGGGATGCTGGTCAGTGCCTGGCATAATTCCAAGTCAAACATAATGAAAGCCCTTGTAACAACCATAAGAGAGCCTAGTCCTAGATCTGCTGCTATAGCAGGTAACTGGTCAGTCAAAGTTTCACTGTTATCTTTTAAATTTTCAGACTATTTTTTTCCCCATTTAATTGATAGGCTGTATATGAAAGCCTTTTTATTTTTCAAAAGCCACACAAGAGTGTAGTTTCATGCAGTGGTTGTTGGGAACAGCATTATTCTCCTCTTGTTCCACGTCCTGGAGGAAAACCTCTTCTCGCTTTGCTTTTTTTCTTCTGTGACTGTTTTCTCACCCTCTTCATTTACTTCCATGTTTCTGTCTATCAGTTGTCCCAAAGTCTCTTATTCAGACACGTGGTCTCTACCCTCTGTATTTTCCTCATTCCTTCGTCCTCATGATTCTTTCACCATCTTCTTGGTTGCACCAATGCTTCTCCTCCTGTATGGCCTTGACTCCTTTCTGCCTTCGTCTTTCCTGCCCATTCTCCATGTTTTCTATGCCCTCTGCAGCTCCCCCTCTTCATATTTCATGTTGGGGTTCACTTCCATGTCTTCCCAACACCAGTCTCACAAGTGCACACTTGGCTCTGCATCCCCTTCATACCAGGTTCTCTTCAGACTTTTCTGAAGGCATTACTTGCGTCATGGTGTAGCAGGTGGCCATCTCTACTACAAGCGATCAAGGTCTGCTGACATGATGAAATACAGGGCAGACTGCACGTAAAGTTCAGACAGGTTGTGCCTCACAGGGGTCCCTAAGGACTGGTTGGAGGCCAATCACATTTGTTCTGACTGCATTTACCCTGCAACTTCTCCAAATGAAATGTTCTTCATTTTGTGTGCTGTGGTTAGGGCCTGATATTACAGAACAAGTGTATTCATTAATGCTTCCAAGATTAGCTCCAAATTGTTACATATTGTTGTGTCACAGTTTCACTTTTTATCTGATCAAACTATGTGATGAAAGGAGCAGAC
The DNA here is from genome assembly GCF_963082525.1 of Nesoenas mayeri. Taxonomy (NCBI): domain Eukaryota; kingdom Metazoa; phylum Chordata; class Aves; order Columbiformes; family Columbidae; genus Nesoenas; species Nesoenas mayeri. The sequence goes on along the minus strand of NC_137542.1, from coordinate 47,820,983 downwards.
CTCAGAGACAGCAGGTGGTCGGGATATTCAAAGACACAAAGCCGAAGTCTGTACCCAAAATATACAGCCACATCAATTACACCTGCACAGCAGATGCAGTTCACATGTTCAAGATAAGAAAACAGGACTCTAACAATCAAAAACCCAGCAGTTACCTGTATCCTGCTCATTACATATCACACTAAGGAAGAGAAGGTTCCCTCTACACAAATTACCTTCAGCTGAAGCAACTTTCTTCATCCAGTATTTATTTCATCTACTTAACCTCTTCCTCTTTATATCACTGCAAGAAAATCCTGACTATCAAATGTTGCCAAAAATTTATGTTCCTGGATTATGACCCAATTTACAACCTACATTTCCAACCTGAAATGTACAGGTGTTACAAAAACAGCTTGAAAAGACATATGGAGTTCTACTGGCTGGTTTTGGTGACTTGCAGTCTTAGGAATTATACAAGGAAAATCTTAAGCATATGGTAAGTGTAAGGATCTCTGGCTGTAACGCCATTTAAATCAAACAGCATCCTCATTATCATCCAGGAAATAGAGTTGTCCTTTAATGTTAGCAATACACCACACAGTGAATGAAAAGTTACTATGTCACAGATGAAAATGGCTTCTTTCACTTATTTAGCTCAGTATGCAGTTATGCATACCAGGGTAAATGAGATAAGATTTAAAAATGTGTGTAATAACCTCACATGCCAAATGACATTAAGAGCCTCAAGTTCTTCTATTCCATAATACTCAGTAGCATTAATCATTCCCTAATTCAGTGTTGCAGTTTATTTAAATCCCAGTTCTAATGTATTTGGCCTTATATTTCCACCATTCCAAAATACACTGCAAACTCTTTACCAGCACGATATAAATACAGAAAATCTGGGCATGTAAGCGTTGGTGCTGGACACATAAATTAGATCGATTAGTTCATTGTTTTATTTGCATTTTTTTCTTCTTCTTTAAATCAATATTGGTAGTAGGTGGCAGGAAAAATTTGCACAGTATTTGAGTCAACACAATAAATTTAACTCACAGGAATTTGACTGCATTTCTTAAGTCTTTAGAGATATTTGCTTACAATTACAGTGACCACAGAGAAAAAATTCAAACAAAACATAAAAACACTGCATGGCCCATAATTCAAATTCCTGTAAGTGGAGGACTTTCCAATAAAATACAGACACTTGAGAAGTATGGAAACTGCTGTGGCTCAATAAAGTTGATGGAGTGCCCTCACCCTCTTCATAAAGTACTGGGGCAGGGGAGGAGGAGAAGGGGAAGAAAGAGAGAGAGGAAACATTAAAAACAAACAACCAAAACAAAACAAAAAAATCTGAAGATAATAAAAACTTAACTGTTAGGTCTCCAGATTTAATCTTGTGGAAATTCTCAAGAAGTCTGCAAATCTCGTTACACTGAAAATAATTAAAGGTACTACTAAATGTAGCGAATTAATAATGTACTAAACCAAAATAGAGTGGTTGATTGATTTGATGTGTGACTGAAGGCTTCTCTTTTCTGCAGTCAATAACATAAACCTTTTCACTTTCTTGCCTCTCCTGCAGCTCCCTGATATTGCCTCTCTGCTGGATGCTACACTGTTCTGGGGAAAGTTGCCCACTGTATTGTTCTGAGATGACTGTTCTCTGGGACCTCAATCCTGCAAATAATTGCTACCAATTTTAGTGCTGAGCTGAATGAAATTACTCTTCATGGAATTTACAAAACCCATTTCATTCAAATTATTTTCGTGATCTGACTCTTAATTTTCCTTTACATAATATCAGGAATGCTGCACCTCAAATTCTGACAAGCCTGCAGAGCAGGGCTTTGTGTTTTATGCTAGGGCAATGAGACAGATAAGAACAATGAGGGAAAGCTGCCTGAACACAACATTATACAAAAATCTTCAGCCGTACTGAAAAATTCCTAAACCTTTGCAATGATTTGAGACTTGTTTTGCCAGAGTGGCTGTTTATTCATCTGATGGTAGAACAATGGAGTTGCTGTGGATTGCAGAGCGGAGGAAAGGGGCCCTTCTGGAGGCTACAGCCTGCTGAAAGGCAGAATGAACGTCAGTGGGAAAATTAAAACAGAGAGTTATGTAGGCCAAGGACAGATCTATGGGAGAAGGCAACACAACCCTCTCCTGTGATGCTTGAGCTCTGCCCAGAAATACCTTCTCTTGGATAACCACATAAGCAGAGAAAGAAGGTTAAAAAAAAAAAAAAAAAAAAGAGACAAAGAATTTGAGATAGTAAGTGTTAGAAAAGCAGGATTTGGTATGTGATTTGCAGGTCTGCAAAATCACTATCTGAGCAGAGTCTCCTCATACAGACCAAACAACAGACAAGAATTTGACTTATGTTACATGTTGATATTGAGGAAGGAAAGTAGCTATCCATCTTGTACACTTTCACCAAGGCTAGCTGTCAGAAAAAACAAAACAAAACATACAAGTTTGCCATCCACATTGGAGGAAAAATACTGTATCTTTTAACAGCATTATCTTGTTCTGCATAGTTGTTCTGATACTTAGCTGCAGTGGAAACTAAAATAAACCCAAACAATTTGTTTTGAAATCCCTGCTTTCAAGGTGAGCTGGAAGAAACAATGCTGTGGCCTTGGTGAAGCTGAAAAGTTAAACTGCTGTCGGGTAGTGTTAGAAAATGCAGCATTCCCCTTTACCATAGCTCACCTCTCAATGTCAGAGAAAGAACCATGCTGTGACATGGCGAACATTTCCATCACTGAGAAATTTCTTCAAATTTTAGAAAATAACTGTGACTTCTTTGGATCTTTAAACTACAGTAAAACAAAATCAAGATGGATAAAATAAAATCAAGATGGAGTTGAATGATCTTTGTTCAGCAATTCTCAAAATTTTAACCATATCTCTGTAGTTGAGACATCTAAAGAAAAGTGTCTACGGAAAGTTCACAGGTGATGACTCTTTACTGGCACTTTGTGTACCCTTTCCGCTGTGTGGGCCGCACAGCTCCGCTCAGAGTAGAATACTATCTAGGGTAGAGCATCAATGCAGTTTTCCACATTTACTTCCTCCATTTCCTTCGTGACATCTGAAAGCCTGGCATGTTTTCTGAATTGACTCTCCTTTACACCTGTTCATGTTGCTCTACAAAGAAAAAGACATAACTGAGATGGGTTTCTACTTTCCCTATGCAGTCTATGGTCACTCGTGACTTGACTGGTGTACCTTTTAGTACACAATTCCTCAGTGGTAGACGGCAGCAAAGAATATTTGTAGATTGTTCAGTATTTCTTCCTTTCCCTAATGGCTTTCCTGACTTTTCAGGTCATTATTAATCAATAATACTACCAATATAAGAAACAGTTTAGACATTTCTTACATAGGAGCTTCTTTGTTTGGTGAGACAGAGTCTCCTTAGTGTGAAGCCAGCAAAAAAATGGGTAATTCACACCCTACTTTTGCAGGTTAGTATTTTGTTTACTGTGAGCTGAAATGTGTTTCAAAACAGCATTCACTCAGACCTGTCTTCTGCAAGTGTTGTTTTTTTCTTCAACACTGAGTTCCTCTTCTGTTCCTGCTGTTGCAATCTCTCTTTTGATTGCCTGTATTCCACTCAGTGTCTGTTGGTAGGATCCAAAAGCTGACTGGCATTTGCATTTTTAGTTTTGCATTTCTTTGAAAGTCTCAGATGTTTGTAATAAGAAACTGGAAATTAAACAGCTGTGTCTTGGCAACCCTGGGAATGCTGCTCATTGAACTCCCTGAGCAATTCAGAAAATGTCTCAGCTGAAGAACGAAACATGGTTTATGTGACCATGTCACAACAGTTGGAGGAAAGTACTAATACTATAAATGGTTTGTATTACTTCACATAACTGGCATCACAACCTTTGTTTAACATTCAAGTAAGATTAGGCAGATAAAGAAGGAAGGCAGGAAAGAGGAAAACTTAAGCAACCTTTGGTTAAGGCAGTCTAAAGGTCAAAATTGTAATATTAAATAAATCTTACATGGTTTTATAAACCTTAATTTATTGTCTAAGTGCAACTGACATTTTAGCTCTTGGTTTAATACCAAGCACTTCAAAGTATTCTTGTAGAAGAATAGTTGATAACCCTCTTACATAGTATAATTGGAATTCTGCATGTTAGAACATTTGGTTTCTGAAAGATTTTTGTAAATGTTAATAGCTGTCTTTTTAAATGGTGTAAGTGTGAAATGCTATGAAAAGCAAAGGTTTAAATGTCACCATGTCTATAATTTTCATATTGTAAAAACTAATAAGTTTTTCAGAATGAAAAACCTAAAGGCCAGCTGCAAGTTTGAAGATACAAGCTAGCTCATTATTAGTTTTTCAAAACTGATATGACACACATTTTGTAAGACTGTGTGAGTTTTAGGCTAAAATGTATAGTTGAACATTTAACTGCCTGGCAGTGTTATTACTACAGACTTCCTATTTACTAGCATCCATAATCTGAGTATGAATAATTCATGGCAATAAAAGGATTTACCTGGAAAGCCTTCTAGAGTCTCATCAGAAGTATTCTTGTCTTATGGACCCACTGGCACTCAGACTGAAAAGCTGCTCACGTTTGTCTCGGTTGAGTATTATGATTTTCACCTACTAACAAAGGCCTCTGGTACATCAGTAGGAAGACTTGTGCTATTTTTTGGGAGAGAGTTTGTGCCTGACTGGAATAGAAAGCACAAACATTATAAGGTAAAGTGTGCAGAGCTTTTCCATTCACTTGGGTGAAGAATGGAGCCATGAATTTCAGACTACTGAAACTTGAAAAAAAAAACCCAGGTTTTCATAGCCTAACCCTCTACATTCTTTGTTAATAAAGTCAATAGCACAGCAAAAACTATGCCAAAAAAAAAAAAAAAATTATTTGACTTTTTTATCCTACCATATTTAAATATTTTCAGAATAAAAAGGTAGCTCAAGACAGCCACAGTCTCAGTGCTTTTTTGAGAATTACCAAAGGTATTAATTTACCATACAGTCTGTCTAAATCTAAAGAACAACAGCATTTATGGAAAAAGAATAATTTAAAAAAAAAAAATAAATTAAAAAGAGAGCAGGAAACATAAATAGAAATCATGCTAAGGATGTCTTGTCCTCACACGTGGATTTTAGCAAGTTAATACAATCATGTACTGTACTCATGTACTGTAATAATAAGGATTTACTTTAAGCAAAACAAGATAAGATAATCTTTGTGAGCTAAAGGAAAGTACTGTTTAAAGTCTCATTGCAAAGTCTGTGATCCTTCATTCCCTAAGCTGACTTCTTTAAGCAGTAAACTTATTTACAAGGTTTTTATTAAAAGAGTGCATCAAAAGTTTCTACAGTTTGGGTACATGTCTCCAGCCAGAAAAACCTATAACACGGACAGAGAGCACATCCTACAGCAATCAGATGCAGTGTAGGGGCCAGGAGAGGGTCTATCAGGAAGGACTCTCACAAGCAGTACTTTATACATTTACTTTAACAGAAGAGTGTCTATAGCTTGCATTGTTGGAGGCTGCTATGTATTTTCAGATTGAAAAAGGGGATGTGACATGTTGCAATGACTTTTATCATACTGCATGGATCTCAGGTATGAAAAGTCTGGGAATAGAGAGTGAGGGCAGAAAAAGAGAGAATGAGAGAGAGAAGTGCGGGGAGAAGTGAGAGTGCGTCAACAGGCATGTAGAGAGTATCACTGTGCAGGGATGGACAAAAAAAAGGACGTTCTACAAGATTGGAATTAGGAGAGTGACATAATCTATGGCTTAGATTGGAAGAACAGGTTTATTGATATTGCTATTCATGTTTTCTTGTTGCTGCCTGCCATGTTGCTTCTGTGGAAAACAAGAGTCTGGATCTATTCTTGTATAAGAGATGAGACACTGCTCTTCTCATTGTCCTAGAAATCAGCAACAAATAATACAAGGAGAAGAGAGGTTATAATTTTGCAAGGTATCTTGTACCTTGTATCAGCTGCTCTAGAAAAGTGAAACTCAGTCAGATAGAAACTGAGGTACATCTATAGTAGTCTGTATTTTATAAAAGCTACTTCCTAATTACCAAGCCAGAATCTGAGAGCTTTGTTTTTCTATCAAAGAGTGTTTAGGGCATCATGAAGGTCATTTATTAGCTAGGGGGGGTTATTATTGTTTGAAGGGACTTAATGTATATTTATTTGTAACCAACAGATGTTTAATTCTGCTATTCTGTACTCATATAATCACTCCAGAATTTGCAACATTTGAAAATATTATATTGCACATCTTGAAAACCAAGATCCTGAACTTGTTTAATGGTCCATTTTATTCCTTAAAGAATAAAATTTAAAAAAACCAAAATAGAGCAACAACATAAAAGACAGCTGCTAACATCAACTTTCTTATTTACAATAACAATGGAAACCTCTATCACCCGTAGAGTCCAGTAGGCTAATATGAACATGCAGTAAGTGTTAGTTAAAGTATATTATGTTAGAAAAGGACATCTGTTCATTTCATATTCTGAATGATGCATGATTTTATGATGATATTTCTCAACCTTCATATTTTCCTCTTCTTCTTCTTTTTTTTTTTTTTTTTCTTTCCAATTTCCATCTTTTCAGTCAAAGGAAATCATCGAGTGACCTTGAAATCTGCACTGGCATTTTCCTGGCAGAGAAAGAAGCTCTCTTTTCTCATTTGCAAAAATGAATAACAATTTGATCATTCTTAAAACTTCTAAAAGGTTAATTATGCTCTCTCCATGAGCACTGAATAAAAACCTGCTTTATCTCTGCCCAAATGAAACCCACAGGGCTCCCATTCCCTCTAACCCTGCCTGGAGACCAAATCATGCAAGCTGTCAATTAACTCCTATCAGCTCATAGATCTGTGTGAGCTGCAGATGATTTTCTCATCCGAAAACTATGACAGCTCTCATTAGCCAGAGCTGTTGGGTGACTTTAAAAATTTCACAGCAGGAAAGTGTTATCTGGTGGGGAGAAAGAGTGAGAAACCAGGAGGCAGAAAGGTCCTGGGTTAGAGAGAGTTCATTTCTAGCTCTAAGATTTCCGTCTGGTTGCAAAACCCCACTTGAACTCGAATTGCATGTTTCAAACAATAATAGAAACTAAACATGGCGATGTACCACAAAGTTGTTTCCATGAGTGCTGTTCTGTTGTGGGGCACTTTTTTGGTGTGTTTTTGCGTGTGTTTTTGGGGGCTTGGGTGTTTTTTGTGTTTGTGTTTTGGTTTGTTTTTAATATTGCTTCATAATAAGAGCAAGTCATGGGGGAGATGATACTGCCAAACTATAGAACGAGTAGAACAGAAATCTCAACGTGAAACATTTAGCCTGCTGGTGTTGCGTACTGGTTGAAAAATGGCAATTTAATTTGGAAGTCAGAATAGTATTCTGAAATGGAAAGACTGAGAGCCTGTAATGGTATTATTTCACTTGCCCTAGAAGCTTAATAGTGCTGTTTCCAAATGAAACAAGAGGAAGTAAAAAATCACACTGAGCATTTCTTGATTACTATATTTCTACGTGCTTATTTTATTTTTATAGTTTAAGGTCAATTCTTCAAGAGTCAGTTACAATATCTTGCCAAAAAACAAGCCACAGGAACTGGTACTGATGGCTCTATGCATATTAGAAGCTAGAGTTAAAGTAACTAATTTTAGGTCTATTATAAATTGATAGTTTTACACTTAGTACATGCATGGGACTTGCTTCTGCTCATGGCTCTACTTTGACCTTTGGAAAACTACTCATTCTCCCTGTGTGATGTTACTGGGTTAGTAGTAAATATTAATGCCTAGTCTTCTAGACAGACTCAATAACAACTCGGGTGTACACCAGCATTCACTGCTAGACAGTTACATCATTTCATTTTCAACAGAAAAGAACAAATAATATCACAAATCTTTACTGAAAAGGATTTATCAGACTATTACATTCCTAGCTTCTGTAAATTTAAAATGCAACCCTGTTGGGACAGGCACAATGAAACATCATGTTGGAAGTTTTTACTCCAAAGAAGACAGTAGCAAATTCATTACTATTTATTTGAGAAAACAGAATTTGAGAGATAATTCAAAAAAATGATGCTGATGTAGCTCCACATTGATACAATTTGAGCTGCCATAATATTCTTCCATTTTTCTCCTCTTTTTCTCATGTTCCCTGATTTGCCAAAGCCATTCCCAGCTAAATAATTCTCGACATTACAGTCAGGTGACTGACCTCAGCACAGAGCAGGATGGGTTTTCCACAGTAAGTCTCCAAGTTGTATTAAACTTTTACTCTGAAAGTACTAGGGAAGACCCACTGTTGTCAAATACACCAGGATTTAACATCGGTGCTATTAACACCAATAAATGACAGATTCCTGGACAACTTACAGCTTTGGAAAATCATACTAAACTAGCTGACAGAAAGGGGGAAATTATTTAAATAAAGGTGACCTAAAAGTTAACTATACTGAGAATAGCTTTTGCAAGCACATGTGTACCTACAAAGCGATCTGATAATGTGGTACCTGATTGTAGGGAAGTTACTTGATTGCATTTTAGCATTACAGTTAATCTCAAAAACTATTAGCATAGCTACTATGATTTTTCAGTTGTAATATAATTAGCAAGGTGGAATAAAATAATGGATTTTTTTTTGTTTTTTTTGGTTTTTTTACAGATTTTGGAAACGTGTATTAAAACATCTCCATGAGGCTTTATCTCATTTTCATTAACCAGCAGAATAAAACAGCTATTGTGGAGTTTATGTTGTTTATACAGCAATATTCTTCCACTTCTTTAAAAAGACGTAATGGAGGCTGCAAATTCACAATGATTTAATTACATTTTAAATGCACCAAGAAGCTTTAATGAAAAGTTTTAAGCATCTTAATTGGGCTATCTCTATTACCTAACACAGAGATAAATGGAAAACCTAGTAGGAAGTAAGTAGTTTAAATGGCTGAACTATATGTGAAATATTCAAGGATTTTCTGATTTCACTTCCAGGTTCTAAAAAGTAACCTTAGGAGTTATTATCTTAAGATTCTCTACAGCAACACATATTTAAATTTTCAGAAAACTGGACAACACAGCCTACAGCACAAAGTCACTGAATTATGTACCAGTGTCAGAATAAGTATCCAGAAACTGGAGTTTGCGATGTAAAACCTCTAAGCATTTAGTAAACTAGCAGGTATTCTTATTGGTCAACCTATTAGTCTGTGTATGAGATAATATCTGTTCTCACTTTTCCTCTTCTACTTTCCTGAAGGCCTTTGGTTATCCCATTTTTATTCCTTTCTATCACAGTTTCTGCAGCCACAATGTATTTGTTCCTGTTTACTTTCTTTAGGGTAAGAATTGTTTATTTTCCATCCAAAGTAATCAGACCTCAGAAGGACCAGTAACACAATGACTAATTTCAGAATGAATGCACTAACAAAGGGACAGGAAAAAAATAGAAGAATATGGAAAAAAAATGAAATACTTCAGTGAGGTAAGTGTTGCAAGGCTTCATCTGCCAGGATCACAGGGCTCGTCACTGTTGTAGGTGCATCTTATTGTTAATGGTATGATTTTCAGGTCCATTAAGAAAACAAAAAGACAAAGGCAGCATGGTTAGGACAGTACAGTCAACTGAAGTAGGTGGCTGGGTTGAACGTCCCGATGGTTCATGGGAGACCCAACAAGAGAGTTCCTGCTATGAGTGAAGCTGTGCCCTGCAAGAGATGGTGCGACCTCTACCAGATGTTTTAGATGTCCAAAGCAAGGAATGTGTACAGGGAACATGAGGGGGCTATTTTTGTGTGGAAACTAATACTGCTTGCTGACTTATACACTAAACAATTCTCCCTATTACAGATGAACCGGTGACACTCTGGAGCAATCAGTGTGCTGAGTGTGGGCAGAAAGATGTCAACAGCCTGCATCTCGGCACAGCAGCTCCACCGCCGCACTTGCCATCAGTGTTCACCCTTCCTTCTATTTAGTCACTGGACTTGCATGTAGGTCAAATTGACATTTCTAGGCACTTCTAGGACATTTCTCCAGTGTCAAATGTAGGTTTTTTTTTTGTCAAACAAATTTTGAAAAGCCCCTGACAGCCAACAATGATGTCAACCTACTACATTCCTTGTCCTGTGAAATCAGCATTTTCATCTGCTTTTACCATGAAAGGTGGGGCAGAATTTGGAAACAAGAGCTTATATTCAAAGCTTGCTGTAACAGGAGATGTAGCACATCTGCAAAGTCCTGCACTTGTACACACCCGCCAGGTGCAAACAAGGGCTTGTATGAGCAATTTTTGAGTGTTTACCAATATTTGCCAGTTCAGTGCTCTTAGCTATGTGCCAAAGCAAAACCACCCTTTGTTCTGAGTTCAAAAATGCTGGCATGCATTCAAGGTTTTATGTTTAATCTGCATACCATTTTTTTTAAATGCAAAGTAGGAACAGATGAACCTCTAGCAAGTGCTCATAAACAGGGTACTAGAAAATTCACTCAATTTTTATACCAATGCTGAACTGTTTTTTCTCATTTTCCATTTCATTTGTTTGGTTGGTTTGGTTTTCTCCAAAGGCACTCTGGTTTTCAGATGATGATTTATGTAGTATTCCATGTTTGTAATAAATAGCTAGATTTGTGGAATGTATTAAGGATCTAATCAGCTTGGAATTTGGATTACATTTCTATCCAGCTCTCATTATAATCAGGATAAAGATTCACTCTGATTTCAATGAGAGTTAGATCAGATCAGAAGCACTTTATTTTTTAAAGCACTGTTAAGTGCTGCTGTTCACTGACATTGTTTCCCAGACACCAATGATTGTTCACTGACCCAGATGTGAACTTGTTTTTTTTTTTTTCTGCCTTTGTTTATAGACACTCTTTCTCTGTTGTGCTTATCTACCCTGGCCACAGAGACCTGTCTGACTTGCTGAGAAGCTGTGATGGACCAAATTAGAAAACGTACAGAAAACTGTTTATAGCAGATTATGTAAAAAACAGCATTTAAAAAAGGCACAAAAATAATATTTACATAGATCAGGGACCTCTATTTTGCTGTTTCTCCCGTGTCATTACTTAGCTGCAAGAAAGGAGATTAGTACTTAGAAGGGGGAGGGGCGGGGGGAGAAAAAAGGCAACTCACTTAGTAATCCCTAGACACTGGAATGAAAAACCATTCCCATCATCTTGGCACTTAGACCTGACAAGGCAAGGCAGTAAGTTTCACAAATTTCAGGGTCTTTTCCAAATCCCTGCCCATACTTGTGAGCAAGGTTCACTCTTGCAGGACTCAGAGGCCCTTTCAGCTACCAAAGGAATCCAGGGGTTTTTTTCATCACGCTGGAAAGGAAACAGAAAAAAATAGAAAGAGGGGTGTTCCTATCTGCAGTCTGCTTCAGATGTAGTGATCATGACTATGATTAACAATGACTTTTCAGAGCACAGTATTTTTGGCTACAATTAGTTTCTACATGAACTTGCTCTTATTCACATAAACATTGCTAATGTGTCACAGCAAAGCTGTGTGAGATTTCAGATTTTCTGTACTAGTTGTGTTTGCAACAGGGTCCCAGCCCTAAAACAAGTTACATGTACAATGATCTTAAAAGACTTGCTGACTGCAGTAGAGTTACTTTGCAAGTGTAAATAAGCACACGACTTTTCTTCTCTATTATTTATTGTATATGTGTTCAGACTGATTAGGGACAAATAACCTAAAACTCTCAAGAAATATTTCAGTTCAGAGATTAAAAAAGCCTTGCCATTTCTTTTGTTCTTGTTGCAACTATTTTTAAATTATGTACGAGCTTTTCTAACTTAACGAAAATTACAGAGAAGTCAGAGGTCACTACCAAATAAGTAATCTTCAGTTCAAACTCAGCACAAGATGTAAATTTTATCAGGAATAAGATAACAGACTAGTTAAAAAATAAAGTATGTAGTCTCCAGTGACAGAGGCAATTACATCAACATCAACCTTTAGATCTGTTCCATTTTCAAAAGACTATAAAACTGCTTGGCATTGTGGTCAAAACTAGAGAGTCATCTTGAATTTTTGGAGGTTTTTCTTCAATAACAAATGTTTTTCCATGATGCAGGAGACTCAGAAACAGCCTCATTGTGAAGGATCTCCTACATCCTCCATTACTGCTACTGGGATAGCAGTGTGAATCTGATCAGCAAAGCATTTTATGGCAAAAACATGGATGAAAATGTAGGGATTCAGGTTTTTTTGTGTATTAATCTTTAGACCAGATCAATGTACATCTATCCCATTATGCTCCTTTAAATGTAGTAAGGAACCCTTTTTGTGACTGTGCACTATGCTGTTCTATGAAATGACCACACTTAACCAAAATATATTTGCTGGACAGGTGCATTAAGGAACTGAAAGTTTGGAGGTGCATGACAGCTTGTGAATTTCACCAGCTTGTGTCCCACACACATTATATTTTCTGTATACTGTTATTTAAAAATGTAAATATCAAGCCAAAACACTTTGAGAAAATATTTGAGGGGAAAATGTCTAAAACAATTGTAATAGTTTTTGCCCTCAAGTACAGCAGACTGAACACTTTTCAACCTGAATGTCAGTGCGATTCTTTGCTGAAGTACTCAGTGTCTGATCAGCAGTTACCTCTGAAGTTGGCTTACTGATAACAGCAGAATAATAACTGACTGATTATGATGCTTGAACAGACTTACTGACTGGCAAATACAGGAGTAGTCAGCTCACACCACTGTCCAAACCGCGAGGAGAGAGACAACTTCAGAAGCTGTAGTACTCTGTCTTCATACTCAGCAGAGTCAATTGTAGAGAGGGCCCTCACAGTTTCATATCACAACCATTAAAGCTGCAATGGGTGGCCTTTCTCTTTTTATGTAGCATGAAGCATTTGAATACAGTGGAGTTGCAATTTCCTTGTCTGTCTTGTACACTGGCTTAGGATTCTGTTTATTGAAAGGTTGATCACTGACCACAGAAAGTACCTTTCCCCTTTGCTGAAAAGCAGCTTTATTATTTTACCGCAAAACATTCCCCTTGCCCATCAGATATGTATTAACATGCTTGTAGGCAGGTACTCCATAAAATGCAAAATTTTAAATTATACAAAGCTATCTAGGAGGTTTTTTAGCCATAAAAATGTAATAATGGATTTTCATAGCAACTTTCTTGCACAAAGCCTATTCCATATGTGAAAGTATTGTCTTTAAAGAATAGGCAGGCTTACATCATATTCAGACCAGGACAAAGATAAATGCACTGGAAATGCAGCATGGCCTCTTGGAAATTGTTTCTGTGTAGGCAAGAGGAGAATGTCACAGATTGTTGTGCAACTGGACATAGGCTGCGTTCTGTGCTGTGGAGAAAATTGATTGCAGTCTTCTGAGTACATTTACAATAACATTTGCTGGCAAAACCATTAATCTGTTTGTACTCACTGACTATTGTGCAAACAACCTCTGCAACATCTGCGAACAACACATATCCTATTAAATTACAGTGCTGTAAGAAATACTGCTAAAATAAAATTTTCATGGTTATTTCTTAGCAGTTCTGAGAGAGCACTGGCAACCATGTGGCTTCTTCACAGGAGCTAGATGATTTGAATGAAACACTCTGAGAGGGTTTGCAGCTATGGAAGATAGGTTACAGAATTTAAATTATCCAGCACAATCATTGGAATTCCTGAAAATGTCCACAAGTCATTGCACACAGATATTTTGAGATTACCCCTTGAATACAGGACGACTGGCAATGAAGAAAAGAGATGGATATGAAAAGACTACTAGGCAGCCTTTCTCTGTGACAATAATGGACCCAGTTCTCCAGTTGGTAACTACTTTTTAGTGCTATTTAGCAGTTGCAGCTTCAAGGGAAATAAACATCACGTACAAGGAGAGCAAACCAATGCTGCATTCATGACCTTACAACAAACATCCTTCATACTCAAGCTTGACTGACTGGCATGCAGATTTGTTTCATAAACAAAAAGTAGTGTTTTTTCTCTAAACAATTCATTGTGAACATTTTGTCATTGCAAACAGCTTCTGGCAGTTGACCAATTCCTTTCAGAGAATCTTTCTTTAAACCAACTGGCCATTAAAATCTTGCCTCCCAACAATGGCACTGATTCATTCCTAATGAACAATTTGCCTGGATTACTGTATTTGCTGGATGAGATGGAATGAAGCTTGTATGTCATAAGCAAAATTGTTAACACCAAGTTATCATTTAATTGTCTTTCTCCTCATCTAAATAATCCTAGGTCATTATTAACTCTCTTTTTTCACAGGCAGCATCTGAACTCACAGCATTTTATAAGGTATGGGGAATTTGTTTGACTAGAGCTATTGATCAGGCCTTAACATAAACATACTTCAGATTTTAGGTCATTATTTTTCTTTCATCATGTGAAAAAAAAAAAAAAAAAAACAGAGTTCACAGCAAAAAAGTTCACAGCAGTGAAGAATAATTAAGATTTTCATTTACCACAAAAACAGAGGATGAACATGTAAACATCATGACAAATATAACATCATGGATGTTTGAGAACAGAAATTACAAGTCTACTCAATTCATATTTGAGCAATGTGTAAGACTAACTCCTAGCTTGGAACTCTTAACAGAAGAATATAAATTGTATACACTACATTCTCAAAAATGCTAAAATACATGTTATATTGTTTTCTTTTACTTTTTATCCTCTTTTTCTATCAGATATTTTTTTCTTTATTGATCCCAAATGCTGTTAACAGCTGTTAGGTATGCCGAGTCAAATCAATTTTATATTGGTTGTATGTGTCAACTATCTCTAAAAAAGAGATCATTAAAATTAAGGTGTTGAGTTGAGAAGAAGTGAAACTCCTGAAATTCAACTCATATTGTCATGGTGATCAATTTTTATTCCACTTCTTGAGTCCTCTGTGATCTGGAAGAAGCTACTTCTGCAAGGTGTGTCTCCTTTTTCTCATCTGAAAAATGAAGACACTAACATTTCTGGTCTCCCAGGTACTATCTGATGCTAACCTAATTGATGTCTATCTAGTTTGGAGATGAGAACAGCAGAAAGGCCTGTAAATAAGATAAAATCAAGTACGTGGAGGAGGAATTGTTTTTAGCCAGGGCTGACAATATTTCTTGTCAATACTGACATGTTAGTTTCCTTTTCCATTATTTCTAGATGTTTCAGTTAAGCTAAAAAAGTATAGCCTCACAAACTGTTTAAGAGGTCTTGTTTATTGGACTACAAACAGGTTCCAGTGGCTGTGTAGGGGTCAAGTTACAAAGCATTATCCCTTGAACCAGCTACAGCCTATTCTTATAAGAGACTCACATAGTTTTACTTTGGGGTAGCACTGACCAGATTTCTCTTGCCATCCTTAAGGGGAACTAGGCTGATAAGGGATTCTGTAGGCTTCCCTAAATATACACAAAATGGGTATCTTTCTGCTGCAGCCTTCTAGACTGTAGAATCAAGAACACAAACATCATAATTGGTACATGATAGACTAGGGGACTGTTTAATTGGATAAAAAAAACAAAAAGGAAACCAAGCAGAATATTATCTTACTAATTAATGAGGGGAGAGGAGAGGAGAGGAGAGGAGAGGAGAGGAGAGGAGAGGAGAGGAGAGGAGAGGAGAGGAGAGGAGAGGAGAGGAGAGGAGAGGAGAGGAGAGGAGAGGAGAGGAGAGGAGAGGAGAGGAGAGGAGAGGAGAGGAGAGGAGAGGAGAGGAGAGGAGAGGAGAGGAGAGGAGAGGAGAGGAGAGGAGAGGAGAGGAGAGGAGAGGAGAGGAGAGGAGAGGAGAGGAGGAGAGGAGCTGCAATACAAATATATACAATCCATTGAATTTGTGGACTCAAGAATATCCTCCTGCCACAAAATACATTCTGTCTATACTCTGCAGGAGTGTATTGCTATTTGTGTGGGCTACTAACTTCTCTCACTAGCATAAGAAAAACTCTTATGTCCTGGAGCACTGCCTGGTATTCAAGAGGCAATTGGAAACATCTTGGAGGAACCATCTTTATTATTATCCCCTTGCCAGTGTTAGTCAGAATACGTTATTGACTGAGCTGTTTTCTCAATACTAAAATGCAAGTTGAAGTGTGTAATGGGTCTGATTGGGATGGAGTTAACTTTCTTCATCATAGCCCATGTGGTGTTGTGTTTTAGGTTTGTGACCAAAAAAATTATAACCCCAATGTTTCAGCTACCACTGAACAATGCTTGCATAGTGTCAAGGCCTCCTCTGTCTCTTATTCTGTCCATCCCAGAGAGCAGGTTAAGAGTGGGCAAGAGGTTGGGAGGGGGACTCAGCTGAGACAGTTGACCCAGTTGTCCAAAAGGATATTCTATAACATATAATGCTATGCTCAGCAACAAAAGGGTGGGGAGGCTGGGGGAGGCTGGGGGAATGGTGGTGGTGGTTCCCGAAGTAGCCGTTGCTTGGAGACTAGCTGGGCATCATTCTCCTGGTGGGAGGTGGCAAGCGATTGCCTTTGCCTCACTTGTGTTGTTTTTCTTTCCTTGCCTTATTAAATGGTCTTTATCTTGGCCCATGATTTTTTCTCACATTTCCCCTCCTGATTCTCTCCCCCACTAGCTCTCGGGGGGAAGTGAGAGAGCAATTAGTTGGGAACTTACCTGCCAGCCACAGTCAACCAACCACAATACAGAAGCCAAGCATATAAGGATTACAATGAAGTGAGAGGGCAACTTGTAATGTGCAAGCCACAGTTGTGCAAAGGAGCAAGAATTTACAAGTGTGCAAAAACATATCAGTTTATAGATTCACCCATAAAGAGTCTTATTTGCACATCTGCTTGCATTTTGCAGATGTTATTTATTGTATGTCTCTACCTCATGAAATACACTATGAATTAATTGCTTGGGAAGTTTTCTAGGTTCCCATTCACTGATTTCAAATATTCTGGGAACATTAAATTTTCTGTGACAATACCAGAGGGGATGTGATGATTTCTGTGTCATCAGTTCTACTTTCATTTCATAAATCAATGGAGAACTTGCTTGAAACAGTATGATTTTTTTCATCTTGCTTTTTCTGTGGGCTTTCCAGAATTTCACTGTGTTGCCAAATAGCAATCACTTTAATTCCAGGATAAAAATATTTGTGAATAACATATACCCCACTGTTCATGCACCTACATGTCCTCCAGTTTATCTTTCTTATGTGAAATCAATAATCCGGAATACATATTACCCCCACCATTGGTCCAAATCTAACTTGGATCTGACAGTAGTACCTATTCCTAGAACTGAGGGGGCCACCAGGAGCAGACACATCATTAAACATATCACTGAGTGAGCTTAGACCACCAGCTTGATATCATCCTGCCGGGTCTGAGCCAACCTGAAACTCCTTGTTTTGCATGACTGCCAAAGGACACGTGGATTTATAGAGAGTCCTTATAACAGAGTTTGTTCAAGACTTCTGCTGTTCCTTCATCAGACAGGTTGACACCAATCTTGTTCAAAACAGAATGGTAGAGACAGTAAGGGCTTAAGCAGATGGGATCATAAAGTGTGTGCTCTGTGCTGCTGAAGATCTGCTTCTGCGTATGTCTGCTGAGGTACCTCGGCAGTCCACAACAGCCATGGTAGCACTTCTTGGTCATTACCAGTCTTATGCAGCTTTGAACCAGAGATCTCTCCTTGTGGAGTAACACCTATCTCTCATTTGTTGTCTGTTCCCTTATCTGTGTTTTATTACACTAGAAGTCAGCTTTACAGCCTTGTTTATGTACTTTTAAAGAAAAAAAAATGCTGCTATGCATGGAAGATAAAATGACTAAGATAATTAAGGCTGCTGTAATTTTCCAGCTTTTCTTGTAGGGAAAGCTAACAAGTTAACAAGATTTTACATGGCTAATGGAGTGGAGATAAGGTCAACCTCAATGTTAATGTAGCATTTCTTTGTTCTTGCTGTCTCATTTGTTAACTATTACTACAGTATGGGCCAAAGTAACTGAAAAGAATTGCGTTCTCATTGCCAAATACTGTAACGGTAAGAGACAAAAAAATTTAGACAGTATGGAAATAGAAAATGATGGTTTAACAATTTCTCTTTCCCTTTCTAGACACTCACTAGTATATTACTCCATGTTAAGGATGCATGGGGTTACAAGCACTCAAGACAGCAAATTGTGTACTCATTTAATGTCCTGACATTAAGATTATATGCTTTTTAGCTTGAGTTAGCACGAGGTTCAGATTTGCAAAGCTGCTGCAGTGTTCCACTTAGCCAAAACTCTCTTTTGTCTGTCTGTTTAGGACAATCATCTAATAAATTGGAGCTACTCTGCACGCACAGTGAGTGCCTCACTGCACCTGCCTTGGCAGAAATTTTTGAATTTTTTTTCTGTAGTCACTGGCCATCTACCTTGTAGGTCTAGTGCATCCTATTACTGTAGGCTTGCTATGAATATCCTCCAAACCACATGTGTATGCATTCCTGCAATTCACAAGTTCTGGGCAGTGTCTCACATCTCCTTCTACAGTCCTGGATGGCTTAGTCCCTTTTTTTTTTCTGATTTGGGCTGTAACTACATTTGCCTAGGAAGTGTACTTAACTGGTTTCCCATATCACGTAGTTTGTCAACTATAGGTTGGACAACTGTGGCACCACTTTTTACATGATGCACTGATTATTATTCTGATTTCATTGGCAGGATATGGATCCTTGGCTTGTCTGGGAATGTAAATTAAATACAACCAGTATTATTGCATGTACCTTCCATTTTACAGGCTTGATCCTTGATGCGTGGGTGTACCTGTACCACAGGTACTGTACTTTCCCTCATGTTCGTAACCCTTTCTAGCAATTCCAAAAGGTATCTGTAATAGGACTGTCAAGCAAAAGGACCCTGAGGAAAACACTGTCTCAAAGTACAACGTGGCCTTGGCACACTTTCAACAGTGCGAATTCTCAGACCAAATGGCAACTGCAAATCTGCTGAAACAGCTGGCAACGGAGCTCACCAGAAGGTCTGTTGCCATCACTTAAAATGTTATCTGCAGTCAATAGCTAGGTCCTGAGGAAAACAGAAGACTTACAACTCAAATCAAGTGATGCTAACGTATCAGGGATCCTTTTTAAATTTCAGGTGCAAGTTCTTGATTCAGAATGTGTGTTTAAAATTATATCTTTATGCTTAAGTAGCGTCAAAATATTTTTCAGTGAAGTCAACAAAATCTACTGCATGACCTAACCAGCTGAGAGTGTTTGATCACAGAACAATTACAAGGGAATTTTACCAGCATGAATATGTGCAAAGGAACATATAGTCTTGATGCATTTGTTTTGCTTTTCCATGATATATTCCTAAAAGTAAAGCCCTTATGATTAAATAAACATCCTGTCTGCAGATACGGGTATGGATGCATAAATATATATAATGTGTATGTATATAAATACATATACACATGCATACTCATATCCATACCCATATACATAATTTATATACATTACCCATATATGTAACATATATGCATAGGTACATAGCTTCTTTCCATTGTCCAGATAGCTACCCTGTATGTAACAAAAGATCCTCAGAAAGAGACAAGAATAAATTCTTTAAAAAAATACACATATTATGCAATATTATTTCTTCATGAAACCCAGGAATCAATTTTTTCCATTTTTTTTGAGAACATGAGCTCTACAAATTTGTATATGATATGGAGCTCTTACTCTGATCTACTTATGTTGTTTGTGTTATTTCAAGAATAGAATATATGCACTTCTATTCAGATTTATGTAATGTCATTGAAGGTTACAGTTTACTTGAAAGTTAAGGGGCATAGAAAACATTTTATAAGCACACTGTCTTTCAATATAGAAGGCACTTATAATTACAGCTTTTATATCCAAACAGTCAACCAACAATTCACAAGCAGATAGTAATAAAAGCTGATTATCATACAGTTTGCATCATGTCCCTGTACGATTTGAATCTCCAAACTTCTTTCAGCGAGATCAGTCTTTGGGGCTAATCTCTCCCACGTGAGTAATGCTAGAAGATTGCCTTCACTACAGAGCAAAAGAGAAATTGTTTAAGTAAAGGTAGAGACTGTATAAATCATAAACCACTTTCTCAGATAAAGGCCATTAGGTAAGTCTGTGTACAAATCTGACACTTTGTTTCCTTGCCTTTGACAGCCGTTTGGAAAGGCTTAAATGTACAAGATCTGACTAAAGCTTTCAAAAATTCATCATGGAATATTTGTTAACCTTTTTCTCTGTGATAGCTGTAGAACAAAGATAATGCTCTTCAAATGGAGATAAATTACTGTCTTTCAAAAGATTATCACCAGTCTTAATCAAGTTTGTTCCTACAGCTGAACAGTCAGTGACCTTGTTACTTGCACAACAAACATATCTACTGCTTTCCATTTACAGGGAGTAGGTTTAGTCTAACCAGCCTGCTGAGAACAGCTCCGCAGCTTTGTTATGGTTCTGACTGCTGTAGATAAATTAGGGAACTCAGCTGGCTGAAGGGTAATTTTTGAATTATTTAAGTACCATAACTTGTTAGACTTAGGTAGATCTCAAATGGGGTTAGTGTATACTGATCAGCTGTTCAAAAGACATGCTGAATCCTCCATAGATGTGAATCAGCGTGATTTCTAGGGTGCCACACCACACCTACACCTGCTCCAGCTAGAGAGGCTGCCCAGGCACCTGGCTGTCCTTGCCTTCAGCAGGCAAGGAGATCTGAACAGATAGTGAGGCATTCTTCCATGTAGCTATGTTTCTTTTCAAAAGCCTTTTTTGTTTGTTTTTTTCTTTAATTTCACCTAGGAATACTCCTACACCTCCTCATTTGACATAAGCATTTCAGCACCCAATTTTCATATTATAATACATCGGCTTGGCAGGAGCTGTACTGCAGGGAGTTGGCACCCAAGCCGGTTATGCCATGGCTCTCATTCTTTGCAGAGGTGTTGTGGTGGAGATTAGATTGAGATTAATTATCTCCTAATGGCATTAAATCCCACACTGTATGGAGTTCAGGGCTGCCTGTGCCAGCCCAAGTTCAGCAGAATCAGATATCGGATTAAGCATCACAGATTTAATATGCAATTTTTGCAGAAAGAGCAGTTTTCTTTTTTTTTCTTTTTTTTTATTCCCCCCACCCCCACCCCCGCCTTCCATTAACAACGTGACCTCTATTGGAATCAGCACCTCTTGATGCTGCACAATGGCACAGCATGGCAAAAGATTAAGTCAGGGTGAAGGAACGGCTCCTTCTTCTCTGA
Source organism: Nesoenas mayeri (assembly GCF_963082525.1). Lineage (NCBI taxonomy): Eukaryota > Metazoa > Chordata > Aves > Columbiformes > Columbidae > Nesoenas > Nesoenas mayeri. The sequence goes on along the minus strand of NC_137542.1, from coordinate 47,799,685 downwards.
AGCAGCTTGTGCACTGGTGGGCAGAGCTGTCTGAGCACAGTTCAGAGTCAGTACTGACATGAAAGTTAAGCCAAGGCCACTCTAAGGTAAAGCATTTGGCATTACAGCGGAACTATGCATTGTAGCTATGAGACTTTCTCTGCTTTCTTCTCCCGTCTTTTTAGTTTAATAGCTATTGGGTTTACTAAGTATTTTTTTCATACCTTTTGGGGAAAAAAAGGGCCTGTTGTGAATGCTGCTGAGTGCTTCGCTGCTTCAATGGGAGTGGAGGTCACCCAGCACCACACAGAATCAGGCCATTAGCAATGACATCCTCAGAAGTGCCGGTGGAGGGAAGCACCCTTTATTGAACATTTCTTAAGACTGAAGCCTTCTCTGGCTGCAATTTTAGTAACATTTTGCCTTCACCATGGAATCTGTCAAAAGTTTCAAGGCCAATAACAATAATAAAAAGATAACCACTATCACACAGCCCAAAGACAAACCTTCATAGAAAACTGCCAAATGTTGTTCTGCGTGTTGGATGTTGCTCTACCCTTTTCCATGCCTGATTATGCTCCCCCTTCTTGTAATTTCTTCTGGTTTTGCAATTGTTGAACTGTTTCTGCAGTGGGCTCCAGATAAAAGAAATAACAAACCCTTTGAGGCCTTTCACTCATCTACTCATGCTGCTGTTGCATGAGCTGATTATCCCAGGAAATGGTTAATGGTGCTAAGTGTTTTTATATACTAAAACAAACCCCAGGATTTGCCTGTTGCTTTTGTAAGTGAGCTAATATGATTTTATTTTTTTTAGCGGAGAGGAAAAAAACTGTTATAATCATATGGCCAGGAAACTGAGCTTCATTTTCTAACAAAACAGCACATCAGACTTCCTTCACAAAAGCAACAGTAAAACCTTAGATCCAGAGGCTGTTTTTTGTGGGTTTGACACAATTATTTTGCATAGCCTCAAAATAATGCTTACAAGGCACAAATACAACTAAGCTAAGCAGATTCTAGTATTTATCTTTTTTCCAGCTATGCCTTTGGGTCAGCTGAGCTCTGCTTTATGGAGACATAGTTGTGAATTATCTCTTCATCCTCCTTCCTTTGCTTGATCTGTAAAACAGCCCATGGCATTTGGCAGGGCTGCTGTACTTACGGAGGTCACTGTTGCTTGACTTCTTCTGGTTTGTAATTACAAGCAAACCCCAGTAAGTTTTCTGGGTCTGAGTATTAGTCTGGAGTGCATGGCACACACACAGGCACAACAGCTTCATGCCATCAAGGTAGACGGAGTCACAGCATCAGTGACAGGACCCCTTGTTCAGCTGTCTTCCAGGCTTTGTAGCCCCATTCCTCAGGGTAGAAATCACTCACCTGCAAAGCTCTGTCTCATGAACCTCAGTGGAATCACAGGCTTGAGCAGTCCACAGCTGGCCTCCCTTTTACTTACCCTTTTAGGCCAGTGTTGAATCTCTGATGTACTACTTGAGGACTACAAAGCTGTCTTAACACAGGCTGTCTTAACTGTTCTTTATTGTAGATTTTGACTAACAGATTTAGTCTGATGAGGCATGTTAACACTCATACGCCTGTGCAAACAGGAACTTGCAGACTGGCTTGTTAGGTTTACAAACACAGATTTTGCATGTATCTGCAGGTGTGTTCGTACATTTGATATGCATCCAAATAAGCTGCTCTGCTTGTTCTTTTAAATTTACACACAAAGGTTTTAAGGAAATAGTACAATCATTTCACAAAGTAAAACAGCTGAGCTTTTTCAACTGAAACCCTGAGCAGGAGCCATGGAGAGAGAGCCCACATCAACAAGGAGTTGCTAGAGAAGAAAGCTTTGTTTTCATTACAGAGATGGCTCTGAGAACTTCATCAGAATACCTCTGGGCATTATGATTGCACAGTATTGAATACTAGTTCATAAACTAGCAGAGGGAGCCAAAAGAAACTGTGAAATCTTGTATGGTGCTGGGGCTTTTATTATGTTGCACATCTACTGCTTGTAACACCTAAGCTTCTGTAGATTTCCAACCAAGTAATTCTCTTATCAGTAACAATAACTGTTCCTTGAAATGGCAGAGACTAGAGATGTCTTTGATATCAGTCACTCTTCTCCTGTAACTCATTCTTTCTTTCTTGTTTTATGTGAAAGTCTTGCTAAAGCAAAGCATTTTGGGGCTTATCATATGCATGGGGCTGAGACTCAGCCCTTTGTTGTTGCCTTTAGTCACAAGGGAGTGCGTGTTGGCCCAGGTTTCATGCTCCTGCCACTTTCTGGACAAGAACTTCAGTCATCAAATACAGGCTGAAGCACTTTGATTGTTTAAAAGAGTCAGAAATACATTGCATATGTAAGCACATATGCTTAGTAAAAAAGACTGAGCATGTGAATTTGATATTTGCAGATGGGGAGTTATGCAATGGTTGGGAGACAACTGCATGCACCAAGACTGATTCACTCTCAGCTATGGTAACTCAGGAACAAGTTAGGCAAGCTACCACATGCAAGGTTTTTCTGCATGATTGCGCATTTGACCTTTCAAATTCAAGCCCAAAATGTCAATGATTGCTATTTTTGTTTGTTATACAACTCTAGCTGTGTAACTGCTTTTACTACTACTCTTTGTTTTTATTATTACTCTGTGGTTAACCCCAGGACTCTAGAGGGACTGCTGTTTGCTGTATCACACATGTTAATTTTGCTTATTGTGCACATTTTTCCTTTTGGATGACTCAAAAATAAGGCACAGTGAATCTGTTGCAAGTAGCCACAGTTAAGAAAGAGCCTGTGACTCTTCAGAATTGTTTGCTTACAGGACAGACAAGACAAAAATGGTTTGCAGTGATTTTTCTTTTACGTGTTTTCAGAAGCCTTCTTCAAGCCTGGACTGTAATCTGTCTCATGGAGAGCGCTTGTTTGCTCGTTTGTTTGTTTATATGTTGTTTTCTCTGCCTTCTTTGCTGCTCCCTCCACCTGTTTATCTCTTTTCCTTACTGTGTTTCTTCATCTATCTGGGCAGGAAACATCCCCCCTTCTTGTTTCCTCCATTGATTCTTTCACAATAGGACATCAGGACAATGCTAGTTTTTGCCTAGCATTCAAATTGTTGAATTAATAATGAGTTGAAACTTGAGGGAAGTTATGTAGAATTCTTGTAGTCCCCTGAATCTGGATGATATTTATCACAGGTCTGTTGTTACAAGTTAGTTTAGGCCTTTCATGGTGCTTCCAAAAGTCTGCCAAGCTAAATATCATCCTCTCACTAAATTTATGACAAAATTTGAACCTTTTTTTTCACAGTTTTCTTGAAGACTTCACCCAAGGACCATCAAAAATAGAAAATGACCATATAATTTACCCAGATGACTGCTCCTCATCTGCTATAAACATATCCAGCAAGACAAAATTTTATGTGAAAACACACCTTCAACATTCTGTAATCCTTGCAAACGGTAAGTCATTCACCTAACTAGCCAATAACATGACTGAAACATCAGTTTGCAAATACAACACAGGAGTTCTTGTTTGTTTTTCAATCACATAAGGAGTCACTTGAAAGTCTTTAGTGTCCTGGCTCACCCCCTCCCAAGCATTTTCATCACTAGATTTACAAAAAACAAAAACAATCCCTGTTCTCATGCATAGGTGGTGTTCATCTGGACACCCTAATCTTTCACAGCTTTTTTGTTTTCCCCAAGACTTTGCTGATTCACTGCTCCTATTTCTAATAGCACCCTCTCTTCTGAAGTATAGCTAACTGCATTTTATGGTGTAAGAACCGGGCCATCATTTTTTCCTCTGGACTTCCTAATAGCAATAATAATATCTCCTGCAGAATTCCTGTTTCATGCTATTCTTTGGCAAAAACAACAATATACGGATATCAATTTTTGACAGGTCATAGCTGTCTATAAGTTGGACAACACCACCAGCGAAAATTAATCACAACTTTGTGTATTAATTTATTTATATTTTATATTACTTTTCATTAAACAACCTTCAGTTAATACAAATCTTGCAATGCATACTGGGACAAAGTGCAGTTTATGCCTATACACAGCACCCTATACATGGCACTCTTCCTCAGCATTTCTTCTCCAGGTTCTCCACCTCAGAGGTAAGCATAACTTCTTTTACAGCAAAGAAGCTGAAGACTAACTTTCCACATAGGTATTGGAGAAGTCCTCTGAACAGTAAAGCCCAATTTTTTGTTTTTCTTTTTTTTCAATATGTCGTTTTGCACTCTATGTAACAGCATGGCCCCTTAGATGCTGATCCACCCTTGCTGGAGGGCCAGTAACCTTTGGTGAGCAAGTAGAAACAAGCAGCCAAGGACAGGTGGAGGAAAGAACTTCTTAAGCTTGTTCCACTGTCAAAGAAAACAAGTAATGTAATTACAAGCAGTAGTAGAGACACGTTACCCTGTCTTTCATTTCAGTGAGGGAAACATGACATGATGTAAAGCCATGACTTGAAGCACTGAAAGAAATATTCTGATGCACTTCCTGACAGCACATGCTGGACCATTTTCTATTTTAGTCTGTATGGTGTTGATGGCAGTTTGGCCACCAACAATATGCAGAAGAGATGGCAGAGATAGATTGGTGTGAGCATATGCTGCTTATACAGTGCTTCTGGAGGTGCGCTCTTAGAAGGTGCATTTTTTTTCTACATGATCAGAGGTAGGGAATCACTTCAGATGACAACAGTGAGAACCAGCAGTGGTGACAAGCTGTCTTAAGGCAGGTCTTGGTAGCAATTTATGGAGATTGAGAGGCTGTTGGAAAGACATCACTGGAGATTAAGGGATTGCTAACATGGAGATTTTAGGCTTGTTTGTGGAGCTACCTGTAGTTGTTCTATAGATTGTCACAGTCAGATAACAATCAACTGCCAAAGAATTCAGTTTGGTTTGGTTTCAAGAGCAGTTTCTGATAATAAAAGACTTGATTTTGGAATAGTTTTGTCAACTTGTTTCTAGCTTGTCCCATTTTGTACATTCATTGCTCTTTGGGGTGAGCTCCCAAGTCCTTACCTTTGTAGGTATTTTAGGGAGTTTGCAGGTTTGTAGGAGAAGGAGCTGAAGATTGTGACTTCACTGATTTTTTATGGTGTGCTTTTGTCAGGCCTCCTTTAGGCTTCTGTTAGTATCTGCTAACAGGAAAACGCATAGGAGGCAATTTAATTAATAGAGACCTTGTACTGGGAAATGATACATTTTCTGATTAGGTATTCAATTTTAGAAGATTCCAAGAAGTCTGAATAGGTACCAGAAAATAAAGTAACATGAAATTAAATAAATAATTCCCATCAATAAGAGCTGAAGTTACAAAATGAGGGTAAGTCTGGATTGAAATGTTTAACATTGTTTAAAGAGCTCCATCACTAACTCTTCCCTTGACAGGCTTATTCCGTTAGCAAATATTTTCTTGAAATATTTCCTTCCATGTGGCATTACCATATGTTTCGTATTGCATAGATTTCCATAAACGGAGCACATACACACGTTTTATAGACTATTGGTCTTTTCCCTGTTCTGAACAATGCTGATGATCGTTTTCTTCCCTGACTTTTATAGGAAAGGGTTTATTATTTTTTAACAAATCTAACTATATCATGTGCTGTTGGGGAGATTTGTACTTTTCTAAGATACTCCTTACAGTGACTATATAGACACTAGGGATTAAACTAATACAGTTTCTTGTCTGGAGAAGTCCATCCATCAGTCAGCCACCCCCAACGCCCATCCCAGTAAATGAGCTCTGCCCTGAGCTCAGTTACAGTTACTGAGTGATGTCAGCCAGAATATTTCACCTCTCTGCAGCTCATCCACATACAGGCCTTGCTCCTCTTCACACACTGATGCCACCATTTTGAATGTTTTCATTTTTGTCATGAGATGTATTAAGTAGGATGCAATTTTCTGAAAATTACAGCTTTTAAGGCATACAGTTAAGCAACCTGAGTCACAGTCACTACTTTATTTAAAAAAAAAAAGTACCAGATATCTCTAAGCATATCCTTGTCAGACATAGATAATTAATAGCTGCATTTTGTTTGCAATAATGTTAGTTTCCATTACATTGAAAAAAGTCAGGGGAAGAGATCACAGAAGAATGCCAGAACATCAAAGCCTTACTTTGAGGCGCACCTATGGCATCTCTGTAGCTGGCGAGGTCTCTTCCCTGCTGGCTGCTCCTTTCCAGGCTCGTGCCACCTTGCAGCTGGAGCCACCAGAAGTGCTTATGTGCTTGTGTTGTGAGCCAGGATCGGAAAACTGATACAGCTGAAAGACAGCCCAGCACGGATCACTTCTGTGTGTTTTGGATGGATCATTTCCCTCAGCTGAAGAAGAAGTCTCTGCTTCACAAATGCTGCTTCTGGCATGTTGCAAGTCAGCACAATGGAGGCAATGATCACCCTCAGTTGTGCATAGGGATGGCTGTGATTTTAGAAGCTCTACCAGTTTACAGGTGCCTAAACATGCAGCCCAAGCTCTTCAATAAATGGTGAGGCTTTATGACACAAGGGCTCCATGCATACTTTCATCTAATAAATCAGACATGACTGAAAAATTCTATATACTGCTGGTACAGAACTTATAAATAAGCTAGGAATGGAAATACATGAGTGATACAGACTTAGCAATAATTTAGCTTGTGTTGCATTTTTCTCGATTCTGTAAAATATCTGTCTTTGCATGTAACATTAGGTCATTCAGTTAAGTCCCTCTTTAATAAAGTAATCTCTTCTTAGTTCTACAGGATGGCCTTGGTTTATCACCTGTTTTAATGAGTGCAACAGTACAGAATCAAGATCACTTATTGATGCAGCATCTCCTTTGTTAAGGTTATCCCAGATAATGCAGAGGTGAACAATCAATACATCTGTTTGAAAGAGCAAATTTTCAAGGTATATCATGTATATTTTTGATCATTCAAAAATGTCATAATAGTAGGGAAACACCTTTTGAAAGGGAAAACCAATGCTTCTTGTCACATTCTGAAATGACCGTGTGTGATTTTTAGAATAATAACAAGAAAGTTAATATTTGTATTCCTTTAATTCCTCTTTCACCACACCGACTATCTAGCTGATTATTATTCCAGGATTACTCCCTGTGGAACATTTTTACAAATGCTTTCTTTCCTGTGACCTGTCCATATATCAGTAAAGTTCATTTGTACTTAAGGAAAAAGGGAAATGAGCAGAATTTTCCATTACAATGCCATCCCAAACCATCCTTTTAAGGCCATATTTTTCCTAATGATACACACCACAGAATTCTCCCTTTAGACTCATTCCTTTAGCAAGTGGTAGCCACTGGGGAAAAAAAAAAAAAAAAAAAAAATGCAGCTTATGTCTACTGTATCACCAAAAAATGGAAGAGAAAACGATGCCAACTCCTCTCATGACTGAATCTTAAGCACCATTCTCAATGAGTCAAATGTTTACATGGCAGAGCTGTCAGAGATGGCAGAGCTGGTAAGACTACAGCAGTACAGTCCGCTGAACTGCAAATAGCTTCCACCATCTAACCGAATCACTATTTGGTGTTGATTCACCTACCCCTGAATCCTGTTTTGTCTTGGTAAGGTCTAAATTTTAGGACCTGGCCTAAAGCAATGCTCTGTTTACATGTGCTTATTAAGTGTTGATTACCAATTGTACGGTACTTGCAGAGATCTGAGATCTCTCAAAAGACCCTCAGTGAAATTTTGCATCTCTTTTCTTCTCACCATGCACCCGTAGCATTGCAAAGAAAAAACATTCACGTTGCTTGTCACAGTTGATGAAATAAATATGTTTTTCAATTCGTTAGTGATATAGTGCTTTCCACAGAGGAGTGAATAATACCAGGTGTTCCGTGGGATAGAGATGTTGTGCTCACATTTCGTTTCATAGGAAACCGTGGAATAAAGCCATGTTTGCATTCTATAGCTGGAAACAAAGAAGTGAATATTGTTGAAGTGGCTGCCTTCAGTCTGAAATGTGGAATGAGGGAGGTTTTGTTTACAATGAGGAATTCACCAAGTTTCTTAATCCTTTGTCAACACCGAGCTAATTCAGCTTTCATAAGGACAGGGTAGGGCAATGAGTAAACGGATGAGTTACATTCTTCTATTATCACACTATATTAACATTACAGTTTGCAGGTTGCTCCGCTTAAAGGGCTGTCTCAGATTTATGTTTCACGAGGATTTTTTTGGCTAAATCTTTGGCAGACTATGGCTTAAGCATATAAGGAAACGACAGAAGATGTCTGTGAAACAAACATGATGCATTTTGAAATGATCTCAGCTATTCAGTTAATGGCAATTAAAAGCTACAATACCACAATGGTCACTACAATTAATGCCATTAAAGCAATCAGGCCCAGCAGCTGTAAGGTCAAATAAAGACAGCTTTGTAATGACAATATGCCAAAAGAAAATTACTGACATTTCCATGTAAATTATATTCCCTTAATTATTGTCTTAATACTAAATAAATAAAGTTACAATAATTCAAAGACTGATTACAGATGAAATTAACACAACTACTTGCACTGCAGTTGGCTAGGGTTAACATTTTAAATGTAATTAATAGCCTTTACTCACTGTATCTGGTCATACATAGTGTTTCTCATTTACATTCCTCGGCAATATGCTGACAGTGCTAAGTGTCTGAAGATCTCATCCACCAGAGGAAAATGGTTCTTCATGTTATAGTGCTTATAATGGACATGGTTGCTGCACTTTTCTAATAATAATGACCAGAAAAGGAATGCAGGAGAGAGAGGCTCTATGCTGTTTTCAGTTTTGTGTTCCAAGCCTTTCCTGGAGTCAACGTGAAATGTAATTGCTCTTTTGACCTCTATCTTCTCTCTCCCCATGTCTGAGGAAGAGCTACACTGGTTGATTATTGCAGGAATGAAAGGCACTCTGACCTTGTCGACCAAACGCCTTGCTGCTTTCAATGTTGCCCATTATGTCGAAGGCAGTCAGCTCCTGGAGAGAGGCTGAAATCTACAGGAGAGCTGCTTGCCGGGCAGCCGGCCAGCAAGGGCTTCGGCAGCAGCAGAGCAGACACTGCCAGGCAGTGAGGGACACCAGCTGCGGGAGGGACACGGGGGACTACATAAAAACATTGTTAGCACAGGGTATAAAGAGCTCTCAGATGCTGACCACAGATTGCTTCTTCATTAGTAAGACTTCACATCATCCACCTGAAATGAAAAGTAGCAGAGAAGCAAAGGAGAAGTACAGTGATTTTTTTTTTTTATTTTTTCCCAGTGGAATGTGGCAGTTGTTAAGTTAAAAAAAAAAAAAAAAAGAAAAATTAAAACACCACCCCAAACCAACAGTTTTCACAAGAACAGAGAGATTGTTGCTGTATAAGGATACACTGAAAACACTCCTCCAAGGAAAACAGGTCAAATATTCAGTTGCTATAATTGTGCTAAATCGGAAACATTCACCATAAAATCTTCGTTAGAATATTTCTGGAGCTGTAAGAGGCTGGAAAACATCCTACCTGGCAAACACTCTCTCTCTTTTCATGTGTGTGTCATTTTACATATATATATATCAGAAAAACAAATCCTCAGAATTCACAGTCATAAGAAGACATTATTTGAAATTATTTCCTATTTCTTTGATGGTAACTTACTTTGCTCTGAACCAGCCACGATGACTGGCTGAGTGAGGTTCCTAATTTGACCTGAGGATAATGTGGAGACTCAGACGAAGCTCTTGAAGGGCACTGACAGTGCAAAGCCGGCCCAATTGAAATGAAGCTAACCAAAAAGACATGCAAATAATATGGACATCACACTTAGAAAACAGCCTGTCCCAGCAGGGTCACTAGTGTTTCAATGTCGTCATGACTTGAAAGCTGCCTAGTGACTCATACAAAATAAATCAGTGCTTTTCTCCCCAGCCTGTCATGTATCCCTATCACACACACACACACAAAAACCACCACATAAAACAAACAAACAAACAACTTCCCCAAAAAACAACAAGAACAACAACAACAAAAAACCACAACCAACCAACCAACCATAACCACAAAGCAACCACACACACAAAAAAACACCACTATACACTGCTAGAAAAAGAAACATTCACATTGTTTGCTCAAGCTGAAGCAAGGAGTGGATGATCGCTAGATTATTCTCACACTTCTGGAAGCTAATGCTTGCTTGCCACACTGGGAGAGACACAGGGTGAGGGTGACAAATGTACCAAGTATCATGTGTCCTGCGGTCTTGTCACATATTGCCCGGACCTGTTAGATCCCTGCATTTCCTGCCAGGCTGTGGACAGGGGTGATGGCTGCTCCTCATGACAACAGGGCCAAAATATGCTGGCAAGTGCCTGGCCTACATTGCCTCTTGCTGTTCTCCTTCTCCAGGTGTAGCAGGGAAGGCATGTACTGTGCCTTCACAGGCACTTTCTACATTGAGAGGATGGTCATGTCAGGTCTCTGCTGCTCAGGAAGAGAAGCCTTTCGCCACATTGATGCTGTACTGCTGCCCAAGAAGTGCAGAGATATAAGCCAAAGAAATTGGTTGTAGGTCATGTCTGAAACGGGACACATATTCCTTTCACTGCTTAAGGCAGAGTGTTGGGACCATCCATGGAGAATCTATCAAAAATTTTGCACACAGTAAAAATAGTTAACCTTTACTGTTAAAAAGAATGCCTCCCATTGAGACTGCACTGAGATGGTCTGGGTTCCTCTAAGTTTATCACCAATTAATTCCATGCAGTTTATGTCTCTGCTGGAGCTCCATGTAATCAAATTTCTGGTTCCTTATAGGAATTTGCAACTATGACCAATGCTCCTATTTAGCTTTTCTGTGACAAACAAAACTGACTGTAAATCCCAAACCTTTCATGGAGAGACTTGTTTTCCAGTTTTTATCTTCTGATTCTTCCTTGTGTTTTCTGCAGAATATGAACATCCTGCTTGAATACGGCACTCCTGTACAAACCATCCCACTGAAAAACAATCAAAAAACCTAAAACAAAACAAACCAAAAAAAAGTCAGATTTCACCTCTCAAATTTTATTTGAGTTATCCAGCTTTGTTATTCAGCTGACTATTCCCCATTAGCCTCAGCTCATTTTCAGAGCTGCTGAAGTCCTCTACACTTTATGTAATGGTTTGTATTATTTGTTCCAAGTTGAATTGCTATGTGGTATGGCTGGTCCCTTTCTCTTTCCTTTCATTGGACGAAGAAAAGCTCTAGTGTTGTGCCAAAGTGAAAGAAGCCATGTTGTAAAATATTGTGTGTAAAGAACCTGAGTGTGCTAATACAAGGGATCTTTTCATGCAGTTGCCATACCTTCTATAGTTTTTCCATGGAACAAATACAGATTATAGACACGAATTGTTATATTTACACTTCACCTTATAGTGAAAGGGCATTCATGTTGAATACTATTTTTAACATTATTTTTACTCATGTCCTGTACATTTCCAGAAGAAGTTACAAGGGTTAGTATTGGAAAAGGGAGCATGTTTTACAGGCAGAAATGGCATAGTAATAAGTATAAAGCCAGGTGAGCAGGAGTCTAACACACAAACAAGAGTAAATAGATTTTCTCTAACACACCACAGGAGATAAGTGACCTTTTTTCCCCATTCTTTCCAGAGTTCAAATCCTTGGCAAACAGCTTGCCGTAGCTCAAGTTATTTTGTTTGGAGAAATCTAAAAAAGGTTAAGCCAACTAACACCATGAAGCAAATGGATCAGAGGCATTTGAGCTCTGGAAAGTCCAAGTATTAAATAAGTTGTAGGTTCATACTGTGTCAGTTCATAGTTTTCATTGCCTTAATCTGAAGGATGAAGTAAAATAAAACTGTGTTCGATAAAAGCAAAACAAAATGAAAAGGTACGAGTAACGTTACATGACATATATAAAATAGAAAAGAATTGTTTTCACTCTATCTGCTCACACAGAACTTCAGCAAATCAGCATTTTTTTCCTGAAAGCAGTTCAAAGAACACAACCTGCCATTTGCACCCTGTGTTTTTTGCATCTCTCTGTGCTTGCCATCTTTCACACTTGCTTCCTAAATGCTTTGTATTGTAGATATAAAATAGGAGTTTTGATCGTGACCCTGGCAACCTATACAGGTTTGGTTTGTTTTTTTTTTTGCAGTCTCTGTGTGTGCAGTTCTCTGCAATACAAGTACCCACTTAACACAAATGGCCTATGAACATATACAACCACATGCACTCTCAAAACCAAATGTTCCTGAATGTTGAATGCACTTTGCATGCATTGGTTTGAGGCACAGATCCCTGATTTGCCTGCAAATCAGGTCTGGTAGGTATTCAAAGAGCACAGAAATGCATACTACATAATATGTTCTCCTGTTCATCTAGACTTCCACTCTATTAAAAAGTAAAACTAAATGTAATTTTTCTAAAGTACTGTGGTATGCTTACCATGAAATCACTGGTAGATAAAGCAAAATGCTTAGAAATTACCCAGTATAGCTCCAAAAACAACTTTTTGAAGACTTTATCTTCATCCCAAAACAAAAACTGAATACTGGCAAAACTGAAGACATACAAACAGTTTCCCAGTGCTTGTGTGCATTTTGGTGTATGGTCTATTTGGAGTTTTCTTTAATGTCTATTTGAGTTTTTGTTTGTTTGTTTTGACTGGCATTGATCTCACACAGATGACACTTCCTACTCTTAAAGCTTTGGGAGAAGGAGTGTCAGTGAACCTTAGAAAGATTACCAGAATGGAAACCTTGAAAAATACATGATGATGTTGGTTCTTTTGCTATCTGTCCAACCGTGCAAGGTGCTGGAATTTTACTGTTGTCATTGAACTGACCTGGAAGAGATTACAAGCCTCTGGAAAAATCATGCACCCCTGAGGATTGGGCTTAAGTGTGTCTATGGGCTCAACAATTGTGCTTGATGCATACATGCAATCTACATTTGCTCTTTGCTTTATTTTAAAGGTTGAAATGTGGCATTTCAAAAATATAATGTCAGATAAGTAATAAGTCTGAATGTTAAAGGTTTACTGAATATCAGATTTCATCCAAGGAGACAAGAAAGGCATAATTTCTGCAATATTTGCTCGATTAGGGCTCTTCTTTTTGTAGGAAGGGTTGATTTTCTCAGGGTGGCTGGCAGCTCCTTGTCAGCAGATGGGTAGGAGTACAAGAAGCTTCCTTGTGTTCAGTATCAGCAACTCCTGTTTAATTTGCATCTGAGGGAGTTTTTTCCATAGCGTATTCATTTGCCAGTGAGTTAATGTGTCCCTGCATAATCAGATAAGAATGGAATAGAATTACTAATGATAAGAGGAGGTGGAACAAGGGCATGTCAGTAGAGCAGGCTTTCCTTCGCCCACCTAATCTGAATAGACCATAATTTCAACTATCTCAAGTTTGGTTCAGCCTAATTTCTTTTCCCAATGTAGAAGTAGAGGTTGTGGGTTGGGTTTTTTTTGTGGTGTTTTTTTATTTTTTTTTTTCCTCTCAAAACTGAGTTTAGAAAATTAAATGCTGTGGATTGGCTATGACAGCTCTTACTTCATTCTGTGAAGCTGGAGTAAAAGACTAACACACTCTTGCTTGCAGCAAGACAGAAATGTCACTTACCTTCTAAATCCAATTCAAAAGCAAATTAATTAAAGCAGAGTAAAAAATACTGTCAGTGAAGCACAAAAAAAAACCCCCAAACAAACTAAAAACAACACACACACACAAACCCACAGAGAAAAATTTTGCTCCCAGTTCAACATGCTCTTAATGTGTGCAAGTCAATAGTCATAATTGCATTAGAGTAAATGCTAATGTCATAAACCCTTAGGGTTGTAATGTGCCATTCATGTGGCAGGCCTGCACAGTGAAGGAAGGAGGGCTTCCAAACAGCTTTGTCAGCTGGTTTTGAGCCTCTGGGGCTCAGAAAGTAGGTTGTAAGCAGCAATGCGTGGGCTGCCCTGCCAGACGTGTTGGTGTTCAAGAGGTGGGGCCTTGACCTCAACCTAGAGGTTATGGCTGCACTGCAGGGGCTTGTGTTGCAACCAAGGACGATGCTTCAGGCTGGTTAGCAATGCACTAGTGAGCCCTTTAACATTCAGTAAGGGGCACAGTGACAAGCAAAAGGCTGCAACGTGAGGCTGTAGCATTTTAAAACATTCTACAAAAAAAACATTAATTTACCACTAGTAAATTCATCATTCATCCCTTCTAGTGTCTACCGGACAAAGCAGCAGTACAAACAATCTGGAGTTTTATGTTGTATTATTACTTCTAAGCTTCCGTAACTCAACATGGATTATCCCTTTTAGCTGAAATACTTTGTAATGTAGATGAAGCTGCTTTTGAATCAGAGAGGCAGGTGTTAATGGCCAAGATGCAGGAGGTCCAATTTTAAACCTGTGTGCGATGTCATTTCATTTGGTTTCACTCAGCTTCAAGTTTGGTTTTATCTGAGTACATTCTCACTGAACTCAGTGAATTACACCCTTTAAACATGATAGCTAATATAGAAAGTGGATACTTCATATGTTTATTAATTCTGCTTAACAATTTCATAGTGATTTTTAGCATAAAACTGTGAGCATATATGCCATGATATATTGAAAGTGAATACAAACCTGTGAATATCCATAGCAGTGTATATGTGGTTTAAAAGGAAGAAGAAAGGAGGAGAGGAGAGGAGAGGAGAGGAGAGGAGAGGAGAGGAGAGGAGAGGAGAGGAGAGGAGAGGAGAGGAGACAATAGCTCAATAGATCTGTTATCGTCTTTGAGCCTTTAAATCTCTAAATATATATGATCTGGCAAACTTTAAACAGTTCCCACAGCCTAAAGTTTTCCTGTGGATTTTGCTTTGGTCCCTTAAAAAGGTACGTATGTGTACATTTCCTGTTTGCATATCGTCTGTTCAGCAGGACATATACGCCAGCTATAAACTACTCTGACTAAGTAATATAAACTACACGACCTTGCACTGGCCTTTGCAAATGATTTGGACTAATGATGTGTTTAATTGGGAATTTAATGGGTGAAAGCAACATTCCTGTGCTTTTCCAATCCACAATTATGTTCTTCTGCTTCCAGACAACTCTACTGACTTTGAGGACAGCACACTTTGGACAAAAAAAGGAGCAGTACAACAGGTCCATGCCAATGTCACTGCTGAAAACCAGTGGAATTTGGACCACCATGGAATAAGATCAAGCTGTAAAACAAGGCAAGTAACTATGGTGTCTGTTGAAATAATCTCCCCAAAAGAAGCACCAGATCTTTCAGAGATGTTTCAGCCATCATCACTGAAATTAAACTGTGTGACTGCTAACTCTGTTGAAGAGTATTGAAGAATACTTGATCTTATCATTGAAGTCACAAGCATCAAGCAATACAGCCCAAGAAACACCCTGAGGATTACAGCAGCCTAGTCCTTTCCTTCAGAAAGGCCTATACTTGATGCTACCAAGTTCGCCCTTTAGAGTTTTCTTTCCTCTAAACTCTATTTTCTTAGTAATATAATTGAGAAAAAAGATAAAGCTATCTAATTTGAGGATGCTTTTAGAATTTGTCCATCACTATAGCGCTTCAACACTTGGTACTGTCTTCAGAATTGCTGTGGTATCTATCCACAGACAGGATTATGGGATTCCTCATTTAGATAGGAATATGCTTCAGAAATCACCTTCAGAATTCTAGTTTTAATTACCTCCAAAGTCACCTTATAATTATTAAACTACAGAGAAGTGGCAATACACAAGAAAGCTACAGGTATTGAAATCCAACATTGCAGCAGAACACAGAGCATGAGGGTTCCTCCTGTGGAAACTGGAGCATATCTCAGGCATTGTTCGATGCAGAGGTGCCAAGCTAAGGACACCTAGCACCTGAGGCAGATACTCATATAGGAGGAACAATTCAAGTAGGATGCTCATTCTGTCAAAAAAAAAGAGATGCAAACTATGGACAGTGTGTTCAGATCACAAAGAGAACAGGAGAAATGTCTGCTGCACAGAGATTCTACTTTTCCATTGGTTTCTATCAGTGCCATTGCACCCCACACTAGAACGAATATGTTTAATTGCTAATTCTTCATCCTCTCATGGAGTTTATTTATCATAGGCAACTGGTACAGTTAAAATAACTACATGCCTCTGATTTTTAAATATCATTTTGTTCCCTCTGTACTGAAGATTCTTTTCAAGCACAATACATAATTCAGTGAAACACTGAACTTATAAAAATCTCAGGCCCACACAAAATTTTCCAAAAACAGGTGCAACTAGCTTTCTTACTTCAGCTTTTCCCCAGTCACTTAAGGCACTGATGTTGTCCTTCAGGTACCCAGACAATGTCTGGGAAAGTCTGTGATCTTTAAAATACAAAATTCCAGCTCTCCTATATTTGTATGAAAGCCAATTCTGTATTTTTCCCTAAGCCACAGAAAATGTCAAAATGTGTAAGGCGTAATGACGGTCAGGATTAGAGCCCTTACTGCATTATTTATAGACATTAAGATATGTCACAGCAATTGTCCTACATAAAGAAGCCCAAGAAGCTTGTAATTTTAAAGGTCCTCAAGTGCATATTAACATAATTATGATTGTGAAGGAGTAGGTGTGTCACTTGTTTCTGCAACTGCCAAGAGCTTTTTACAAAATGCTATAGGAATGTCTACAAAATTGTTGCCATCTAGCCAGAAAAAAAAAAATCCACATTTTAAGAAGGATTTTTTCATTCACATAACTAGACTCTAAAACTGTAAGTGGCTGTGCCATGCTGTATGCTTCCATTGTTCCCAAAGCTTCTGCTTATGTTTATTGAATTGGCCCTTTCCAGTGGTTAGTGATCATCAAATCTAACTTCTGTTAACTAAAAGGGGAACAATTAGTTTTCTTTAAATAGCCCCCTAAGCTATGGTCCCAAGTTTGCAACAGTACAAATATATCTTTAGGATCTATCTTGTGAAGTCTATTCTCTAAACTCCCATCACAATGTAAAGGCAATATTCAAGACACACTATCTCAAATAAAGTTATACTAAAGCCTTTGAACAGCAGGGATCTTGATTCAGCAGCAATGAACATGAACATCTATTCCTGCCCGTTGATTAGCCACCATAAGATTTCTAAAAAAGTTAATAGACTTTAACTTTAGTGCAGAAAAGCCACAGATGGACAAACTGGATCCTCTCAAGAAACAGGATGATCTCAAATAATTGAAAGGCGGGAAATACGGCTTCTGTGCATGCATAGTAGGATGGAAGGCTCAGACTTCCCGTACACTGGCTGCTCTCCACTGCTGTGTGAAGGCAGCTGATCATCGCTGCTCAGGCTGCTCCAGGGACACCTGCTGGGTTGCAGAGCAGCTTCATAGGGAATGTGCAGGAGGTCCAACACACCTGCTGATGAGCTTCCTGCAACGGCTGTTGGAGCCTCTGTGAATGGAAACCTGCATTTCCAGGGGCTCCTGCTCCAAAACCATTCTGAATATCAGCAGTACAAGTGAGAAGCACTCAGAAACAGATTCATTATCCTTATTGATTGTTTTGGTCATTTTTTACTGAGTTGTGAAGAACAGACAAAGTGATCACCATTATGCTTTTGAAATGTATGTGGTGATGACAGGCATACATAAATTCTGACAACAAAATTCATTTCCCTTTTTTCTGCTTTCATGCTTCATAGCGACCTACAAAAAAGTCTGATGGGCAATAGGAAAAATAGCGTGCAGAAGAGGGAGATGGTGTTAGTAAACAGGTGTTCAAATATTTGTTCTTTTTTCCTCCAGGTACAACTGCAAACCAAAATCACATTATCCGATTACAATCTTTTCTACATGATTCTGTATAATTGGTCCTATTGTATTCCTTTAGCAGCATGGAATACATGTCAATTACTATTTGCAGGTTTGGAGATTTATATATTTGTTTCATCTTTCCAGAAACGCTTGAAAATAAAAGCATTTTCATTTAGCTTGTTAACATGATGTAAACGGCACCATAACTAGCCTTGATTTGCTGGTCCTACCTTGGAAATATTTAAATATTTTTATGACTTAGCTCAACATTCCAGTTTTATCTCAGAAATTAATGCTTTTAGGCTCAATTTATGCTTGTCAACAAATAATGATCATAGATGTGAGCTGGTTCATAATCCAGAGGTACTAGGTTACAATGTGTTGCCATGGAAACTGCGTTTTATTGCATTTTCTCTACTTGATTTAAGACATTTGACAATCATAGCAACTGTTTGCCTGTCTTCTCATATCATAAAAAATTCAAAACCACAAACAACCAATGGGGGACATTCATACAGTTCTTGGACCTCAATATAAAAATAAAAAAGAAATGACAACCTTATATTTAATAGGGACCTTTTGTGAATAGTTTATCTCACAGAATGTCTAAGAGTGTTAGAAAATTCAATCAGTGGTTAGTCATAGAATGGACCTGTCTTGCCTGTGGTTCATTTTGTTTATTGCATCATATATCTTTTATGATCACTGGGACTTTAGCCTGAAACAGCATTTTCTTTAACAAGAGCCATGTTTCCTCTAACGTTGTTTATTGCATCTGAAACATTACTCTTTGAAACCACAGTACATTTTAAATTGAGCAAAGGTCTGTAACAGAATACAGCATGTCTGTGTTTATTCAGGATCCCGAGTAAAAAATATCCCAGTTCATGTAACATTAATCACTTTGCCAGTGTTCAGCTGAGGTCATTGACACATTCCTAGCAGTATTAAGCCCAGTCAGGATTAATCACGTACATTAAACCCTGCAAGGAAAGCACGTGAAGCGGATCTGAAATTAGACATTTGGTGAAGGACTAAGAGAGCACTGTAGTAAAATATGTTAGCAGTGCTGTAGCAAGCTTTCAGAATGGTATGAGATTTTTCCTACTATGTTGCTGTCAGCTCATCTATATTTAAGGCTTTGTTGCTGTCTCCTTCATTTAACCCATTTTTCAGAAGTTTTAAATAAAAACACTAAAATCATTTCTAGATTGTACAAGTGTTTTTTCACCCTTTTTACTTATTCATATATTTTAAAATGCATCAATGTATTCTTATATAACTCAAATTAGGCTTCTGATATTTTTTAAAAACAGGTAATAAAGTCCTGCAGTATTTTGAGACAGAAAAGTTAATAATTAAAGAGTATTTAAAATCAGTTATCCTTTCATACTTTCGCTTCTTTCTGTATGTCCATATATGTTAGTACCATAATGTTTCATATTTCATGCTGATGTCACTGCAAGAGTAAAAGATGCATTTCACACTATGCCTTTATGTTCTACACAGTAGACTATAACAGTTCCTTAATTCATTCTTGTAAACGTCCATTAAAAATTTGTTTGTTTTTATTATATTACACAGTCATAAAAGGATAATTGCAGCACAAAAAAATCCCACTGGAAACCCCAAGGAGAAAAATCTATGGTGACATGAGGTGTACAGTCAGTTATCTCTGTCTTGAAAATATATTGTAGTGTCAAAAACACTTGATTTGGTTTTTTTTTAAAAAACATAGGAAACTAGGTGATTCATCAACAGGAATGAAAACTAAACTGCTGAACTATAAAATGAAAGCACTCAGATTAACATTATTTTGTCATTCTTCAGTGCCTAGCAATGGCCTGCAATATCAAATGCTCTCGTTTTCAATGACAACAGAAAGTTTTTTCATTCAGCGAACATCCAAAATCTGGGCTTGCCCTAATTTTATATGTATGAGGTTGTGGCCTTATACAGTTCTACAAGCTCACAGAATTAAATAAAACACACTCTCAAACAGCCATCTCATTAGAGCACAAAAAAGGCTCTGGTCTGGGGCTGGATGAACTGAGCACAGGAGCCAATCCTTCTCTTCATGGAAAGTCCCATACTGCTTTCCTGACCTCCATGATGTGCAAGGGGGATGTCACTGCCCCAGGGTCCTCAACAGGAAAGGCTGTGGTGGCATCTCACCTTGGCAAAGACCCTCATCCTGTAAAGGACACCTAGCACCAAACTCTACAAGCTTTAGGAGAATCATAATGTTTCTGCAGGGGTTCAGACACTACGAAGTTTTTTATCTCCTTCTCTATGAACTTCCACTGAGCAAGAGTGGGCTTTTTGGAGTAAAGCAGAACAGAAAGCAGTGAGACAGCCTAATGCTTCCCTGTATGTAGAAAATAATGTTCCTCTTATCATCAGAGGCCCTGGTCACAGCTGAAAGCAGGAGATGCTTCTAGTAGCAAGGAAATTTATGAGACATATGTTTCATGTGTGTTTTCCACGACTTTAATCCAAACTGTTGTCTGGAAACAATCTTTATTCAAATCTGATTGGCATGTGCTCTTGATGTTTCTGTATAGAAATAGTCTTTTTCCAGTGGTTGTCTGGGAGGCTTCTCTAACAAGTTCCCCTCTGTTGCAGAGGCTTCTAGCATTGGTGTGCTGGTTTGACTGAAATCAAGTAAATTTCCTTCATGCAACTATGCAACTAGAATTTTTTTTTTTTTTTTTTGTAGCTAGGACTGTCATTGTTTGCGTTTAGTTTGAGAATAATAAGATAACACTCTGGGACAGACTTAATGTTTTTTTTCCACACAACTTTCCAGTGGTTTTGAATTAGAATGGAGAGAATGTGAGAACTTACTGTTATCTTAGTGGGAGCCATGGTCTTTCTGGGCTCTCTATCCTTTCCAAACTCATACTCCGGTGTTCTTTTACAAAATGGTGATTCACATTTCAACTGTGCTCCTAGCTCTGCCATAGCATTCACGCATGACACTTGAACTCGAACTTGTCCATACTACCTCTCTGTCTAGTAGTTTGTGTATGACAGATATATCTGTCATATTTGAGCTTCTGCTACATATTCTGAAGGAGTATTTATGAACATCTGTTTGAAAAATAAACCACACTTTCTTCCACACTTTGTGGAAAAAAAACAATATAAGAAAACTCAAAAAAAAATATAAAGTGTTGTTTCCTCTTCTCTGCCTTTGAGAATATTTGCTTCCAAAAGTTTCATAAATGCATGTTTAAAGCCAACTGACAGGACCTTGCTTGCTGCAGTATATGAAACTGCATGTACAACATTACCCATGGAAATCAGAGTTTACCACTGGCTTTATCTGAGACTAAATTAAACCAGCCCCATTGACTTTAGGTGATGCCACGGTATTATGCTGGGTTGGTAGTATTACTATAGTTGAAGTTCCACCACCATAAGAATCTAACAATGTTCTTCTGAGTCCTTTATTTTTTTTAATCGTTTGTTTGTTTGTTTGATTGATTGAGTGATTGATTGGATGACTGATATCCCACTACAGAGTTGGAATTAATAGTGAGTCTATGCCAGTTCTAGGAGTAGGTATGCCTCTTAGAGGTATTTCTCCGTGCTCAAATTTAGAGCTGGAGAAACAAAGCAAATGTGTCAAGAATGTCAATAAAAAGTTCTGGTTTTGTTAAATTTACAATGAAGAATAGACTGTTGAAATTCTCTCTGTGAAAAAAATATGAATCTGTGGTTACATTTATGCCAGCAAATGCATCCCAGACCAATGCTCTGAAGGCCAAGGGAGATAAAGCATGAAGCAGTCCCCATGGCCAAGTCTGAAACAGTCAAGAAATGCCTCAACAAACAGGTAGCCTGCCCAGAAAACAGGGGAGAAGGCAGTGGGCAACAGGGCAAGAAATCAAGTGACTTTGTATGGGGTTCCTTGTATTTGAAGGAAGTCATACAGAGATTTACTTTGGGTTTCTAAAATTGCTCAATGAATTTCACTGAATACAAAAATATGCAATTATTTTCTTACTCCTGATTTCTTACAATTTTAGAACATTCTCTAGTCAATGTCCTGGCCCAGAATATTCTGTGTGACTCTTCCAAACCATTCATCTTCCAGACCATTTACTGCCTTCAGCTCAGCTCATCCTCTATTACATATGTTGATCTAAGAGTTAAACCTCTCTGCTCTTTTATGAAAGCAGCTATATTTCTGCCCTTTATTTGCCTAGGATTTCCAGATGTCTCTATAAGTCCTTGTTCCAACACTTTGATTTCCCCCCCCCCCTTTTTATTTTCAGTGAGGAAGTTACTGCAAAGTATACTGTTGTGAATTTATAGCACAGTCATTCTTCTGCACTAAATCCCTCACAGTGAGGGTGCTCTGAGGACAGAGGCAGATAATTTCTTTTTACTGCAGCAGTGCCAGAGAAAGTGGTTTCTATCCCCCAAAAGTTTTTACCTGTTTCTCTGAATGAAGTGCTTTCGTGAAAATGTCTTAGTCTGCTCCTGGCAAAATGAACTGGATTAGTTTATGTTTAAAATATATTTTTTGGCAATTCAGATGGCAGATCTGGTGATGGCAGATGGGACAGCAACCGGAGAAGATGCAGGTCTCTGTCCTTATGGTATAGTTAGATGAAATGGCATAACCTAACTTAATGGTTTACTGTGACTAAAACGGGTGGTTCTGCTCTGTTCAGCCCTCAGTTTTCTCTTCCTTGCTCTCACCTAAACCACATGCTGCCAGTGACCCCTTTAGAGGTGCAACAGCTGCCCCCCTGACTGCAGAGAGCTGGTTCAGCTCACTGAGCCAGCAGCAAACTAACCCCTCAAAACAATCAACAGTTTTTTGTTGGCTTAACAAACTCCACTGACTCACTTAGGGGTCAAATGAGTGCCAGAGCTGTGCAATTGAGAGGATGAGACCACATAGCTTGAAGGGCTGCAGAAAAAGTGGGAAAACAGGGTCTGATGAATGGGACTGCCCCTTTTGGCAGCAGCAAGCTGTTAGAGCAGCTCAAGTGTCTGGCTGAGCTGCACTCTCACCATGCACAAAGGGTGCCCACATGAGAAAGAGTGCAGTAGTTAGTGTGCTGTAAAGTCACACCCCTGCATACTTTGCAGGAACTTCACTTGATCCATAAGTCTTTTGTCCTATGTTTGTTCTCCAAATTCCCTCGCTGCGGGCAGGTAAGGGAAGCAGCTTCAGCTAATCTCCTTAGCATACCTTTTGTCTAGCTAAAGTACAGCCATTATGTTCAACAAGCCCCCATTGTAACCAGTCTGGGAGAAAGACGACACAATACATGTGAGCTGGATACCCATTTGCCAGGGCATTCAGAAGTACAGTAAACCTGCAAGATCGCCACACCAACCAGAACTCTTAAATCTTACCCATTCACCCCATCACTGCTTTATGTCAGAGTTCAAATTTCTAGACGTTGATTAGGTGGGAGAAAGGTTTGCCAGATAACTTCTGGCTGAATGCACATGCATTGCACAGCAGAACATGTCGAGCCGCTTATCTAATTAATTCTGTAATTAACAAACATTTCCCAGTTTTGGAGACATCAGCCTTTTTTGTGAGCACAAGTAATGCCAGTGCCTGGGACAGCAAACGCGCTTTTGAATTAAATTTTCAGTGACCAGTTCCGACCTTATTCTCCCTAGTAATTAGCGGGAATATTCTACTAGAATCAACAGCTCATGAACAATAGAGGTAGCTTCAGGATATTACTATTGGGCTGTAAAGAGCCATTGCAGATAAGTTATTTTCTAAGTCTGTTGTGACTTATCACTGTACTCCCATGCCTCTTCCCAGAAGTAACTAAACTTCATCTCTTCCAGTAAGAGCCCCCTCACTTCTGCCTAAGTGGATTCAACTACTTAAGCAATGGGGAAAATAGTTTTGCTGATTTGTCTCATTTTGGCTGGAATGGTCTAGGACAGGGGTAGGAGTAGTTACATTTATACAGTCCTAAAATCAGATTTGGCCCTTTGAAGGCAACTACAAAACTGATGTGCCCCCCGTGAGAATTATTTTGACACCCCTCGTCTAGGGAGGGTTTGGGTCAGTCTGTCTCTACTGCTCTAGTCTCCCAGGGAAATATCCAGTCATGTCTTCAGAGTAAGAAACTTTTAAGAAGCAATTAGATACATATTGGATAAGTCATTAAATTTCATCATTTCATTTTAATGATTTGTATCTGCAAGAGGATGTAAATTAGTAATGGCTTATCAAACTTTATAGTTGAAGTTATTAAAAAAAGACCTCTGAATATTAGATTATTTATATATTTTTATATATATATGTACACACACATAAACTCAACCACATGCACATACATTTGTGCAGGAAAAGCTAGTATCTGTTTGGGGGTTTTTGTCTCTCTTAAAAGAAATGGCTCACACATGTTGTCCAGCTTGAGAGTTTCCAAGAGAGCTCATTGCCAGCAATTATTTTATATTTTATGGTGCATTCTTTCAGTCTATATTTGGTTTGTTCATATGGAGCGCTCAGTGCAATACAAAGGTTTGTAGAGGGCTGGAATTCCTGGATCCCTTCTGAAAGCTTGTTATTAACAGAGGCTGCTTAAAAGTACTTTCCATAGCTGCTGGCTGCTCCTGAAATGCATAACAGCAAGCTTCCTTAAGGGGAAAAAAAAAAGAAAAAAAAGAAAAAAAAAAAAGACACAAGGAAGAGAGGACACTAATTTTCCTCATTCTGAGTGGGAGGTATAATGTCTTTATAAAGTAATAATTAAAAGAAAAACAATTATTGGTGCCTTATCTGGACCTTGCAGCTGTACTTCCCTCTTTTGCATTAGCAGTGTGTGTTCTAAGGTTATGAAAAACCATGAAAATTGCATCTTAAGAGGAGTTTTATTCTTTTTCCTATGATTTGATTGAAACAGACAGCTACATTTTGTGTATATATAATTAGGCAGTAAAATAGGCTTTGAAGGCAGATTTCTGTTTAGTATGTGAGTCACACACACAACAGTCTTTCAATTCAGCAACCAAACACTGATCTTTTTAATGCCTCAACTCACTGAACATGTTTTCTGAACGCTACATCTTGCAGGAAAGGAAAATAAAAGAAAAAAATATTGAAAAAAAAAAAAGGAGGGGGAGGGAAAGAGGGAGGGAGGAAGAAAGGGAAGAAGGGAGGGAGGAAGGGAGGGAAGAAGGGAGGGAGGGAAGAAGGGAGGGAGGAAGGGAGGGAGGGAGGGAAGGAGGAAGGGAGGAAGGAAGGGAGGGAGGGAGGGAGGGAGGAAGGAAGGAAGGAAGGAAGGAAGGAAGGAAGGAAGGAAGGCAGGCAACTTTTAAGTCATATTTCTCTCTTTCTTTCTGTTTTTCCTCCTTTCCCCAAACAAAAAACAATCTGAAAAGCCAATCTAGCTAGTCTGTGGTGATTTAACCTTAGGACAAACTGATTTTTATCGTCTTTCTTTCCAGATTGTTGTCCCGGGCAGCACTGAATGCTGCACCAGCTCTAGGCGTATCTAATCCCTCTCATAAAAAGCCATTGTGGTAGTAAAACTGAGACCAATGGCTTTTTCATTCTCCACCTCTCAGCTCTCCAAAGTAATGGCAATGGGGTCTCCTCTTCATGTTTTTCTTTTCAGATGCATAGTTTCTCCCTTTAATAAGACTAAAATAGAGTGAAACAAAAGGAACACAATCACATTTTCCTCAAAGCTCTTTCTACAAATACCTTCTGGAGAACTGAACTTAGGAACAATTGTCTGCAATCTGAGTTGTTGTGACACTGTGTGAATACAGCAAAGTATCCTTGGAAGTTTCTGATCATTCTGAAGTATGTGAACATGTTCAAGTGTTGGGCAGTTAATACTTACGGCTTCATATTTTCTGCTTAGGGTCACACTCCGGCATTCTTCCTCACCCTGAAGCCTGTGGAACTAGGGATGTGATAAGGGTACTGCTCAACACAGGCGCAGTTCTCACACCTACTCCTTGCAAAGTAATCATGTAGAAGCCATTGTCCACTTACTTTGTGCACTTGCAATGCATTCTTGTCAGCAATATACTCCCCCAAAAAGACAAATTATAACCCAGTCTTTTTTACAAAGAACAAGTAAGAAAAATAGATAGCAAATATTCTTCAAAAAAGTGCACTTTCCTTTTTTCCCCAATAGCCTTGACATCAGTGCTAAATGTTTTCATTAATACTATGCTAACAGACTATATTTCAGAACTAGTTCCCCATTTTGAATAGCAGTATGAGAGAAAGTCGGTCTGCATTTGATTACAAATTTTTATTTGACCTCAGAGGAATGTTTTTATCCAGCAAAATACAGAGTGCTAGATAAAAAGATTTAGAGCTAGAAATAGTTCACACAAATTAATTTATCCAAATAAAACCACTGCATTTTAATACTTCTTATTAGTATCAATGTACTTACAGATATCTTTTAATATCACCATTAAAATTGAAAACAAACAACACTATTTAAAATCTATAAAACTTCACTTTGGGCAAAATTTTAACCCAAGTGTTTTAATTCTGAGGTCATTATATTTGTGCACTTGTAATTATAGAACTGTAAAATGGAAAAGCAAAATTTTATAATAAAAATTCTGCAACTTCTGAATTTCAAATCTGGAGAGAAAGGGAAGGAGGAATATGTACTCTGCAAAATACTATTCCATGTTCTGGAGTATGGAATAATTAATAAGTAACCTTGTATTTTAAGTACAATTTGGAAATCTTCTTTTGGGAAGTCTTGATGGAAATGAGCTAGAACACACTCTGTAGATCACAACACTTCTTCCAGGTTCTCTTATAGTCTTGCTGTGGAAGGATGGATGAAAAAATAGCACTTCTAGCTCCAAGACACCACAGAGACCTCAGGCTCCAGAAGGATGTCCGAGCATCTCATAAGGACTCAAGACTTCTTTAATCAGAACAACAAAATGTGCACCAGGTTGTTTTTCACATTCGTGTGTCTGTTCTGGGAATAAGACAAAAAGTCTGCTGCTATCCCCGCCCAAAGGGTTTGAAAGCACAAAGAATCTTTACATAAGGCAGATAAAGCTGAGACCTGTGACTCTTTGGACTGTCTTTCTTTTCTCTAAGCCCAAAGAAGAGAGCAGTTTCAGTCACTGGAAGGTCTGGTTTAATAGCAGTTATTTGCAGTACACGTCTAAATCTAATGCAGATGTTTTTAATCACATTACACTTGATCTCAACATCTTTAACAAACACAGTCCTCAGGGCACCCTGTAAGGTAAGTAATCACTGTTACATGAAATTACAAGTGAGGAAGCAGAAGCACTGTGATGGGGAGACCTACAGGTTCCAAAGTCCAGACTGTGCAGAGGCTTGATAACTTCTGCCTTGTGCCTGACAGAACAGTGCCAGCTTGAGTACATGACACTGCTTTAAAACAGAGACATCAGTGATGCACTTGGTTTAGCTACAGTCACAACCTTCTTCCCTAATGAGAAGAATGATCAATCAGTGACGATGGTGTTTGTAATTTTCTTGTATCACAGCTGTGGTTTGTAACACCAGCTAAGTTTCCTGACCCCTGCTGAGGTACAACTCCTCCACAATGAACCAAGGAGCATAACAAGAATATGGGAGTGTTGTACAAACACCACATATGTCAGAATAAAACATCACTGAAATTGTTTTGTACATTGTATAAAATTTTCTGGATTCTGATCTGATGTATTGCTGTTTGTGGGAAATCCTCACACAATTTATTTATTTTGTGATTTGATATTCCTTACCAATGGACTTGTCTGAATTTTTTTCTTGATGGTTTCTTCTTATCAGACTTCTTCTGTTTTTAAATTAGACTCTTGGAATCATACCTATGTAGAAAATATCTGGAGGCTGGATGGGTCTTCTCCTCAAACATCAAGAATGCAGTTTGCAATGTGTCAGGCAGTTCTATAGAGAATGTAAGCCTTGACAGTGAGTAACACCTCATATGATTCAGGTTTCTCTTCCACTAAAAACCAAGGCTGCATTATTTATGGCTGAGGAATTAAGAATGTTTTTACATCCTTGCATTGTTTTAATTACCATTTCAAGGCAAGATGGTCATGACACAGAGAGAAGTACCACAAACTCCCCAAGGTCAGATAATAATTGTGAAACAGCTGAGAACAGATCTCCCAGTTCCTCATCCTCTGCACTGATTATATCATTCCACCTGGTTTTGTATTTACACTGTCTTCTTCTCTGTCTCTCTCTTGGTCTCAAACCCCTCTCTCCTACTGTCTTGATCTCTGTTTCCTCCCCTCACACTTCTTTTCCAGCAGGTCCCTTCTTGTGCAGTTGAGACTATCAAGTTCTCTCTATGTTTCTCTCTTCCTGCCTCAGTACAGCAAAGGGAACAACAAAAGAGCAACAAGAACAGTCAGGAAAGGAAGAGCAGAGCAGTCACCCACTCTTGTACAGATAAATAAGTTCTTAGGAATAGTCTTTTCACTCATAGCTCCAGTGGCCCACATACTTCATTTGCAGGTCTGTCGGCCTGGTTATCAAGATCTTGGGCATTCCTCTTGTCCCAGTGCATCTATTTTCTGCTCTCATACCTCTGCAGTTTTTAAATGTACCAGATGTCAATTCCCAAACACATTCTGATAACTTCTTTGGTGAGTATTCAGGGTCATGCCTCTTCAAGCTCCTTTCTGTCAAAAACTGTAGCAGCACATTTCCACATTCTTGCCCTGAGGATGACATACCTAACCTTGGCTTTGAAAACATTCACAGATTCATTCCTCACTTCACCAGCTAGTGCATACTCTGCCTCTTAGTAATCTTTATCTTACTCCTAGCATGTACTATCTAAACTCTGGCCTGTTCCTCTTGTTCATCCAGTACCATGCTTCTTGCTTTCCTTTCACATTGGACAACAAATACCTGTCAGTATCACTTCTGCTATAGACTCCTTATGTCTAACTGGCTGCTTGCTTCCCTGCAAATTCCATTTGAAGACTCATCTTCCCTCTCCCTGGGCTATGACTCCCAGCCTTCTCTCTAATAATACAATCCAATCCTATTCCCTAGGCCTCAATTTCATTTCTCCATGCTCATTTGTTCTCTCTGGAAATCTGAAGTATGGCACCCAGCCACTGGCTTTTTGTACTTCTTTCACCTTAGCACTACTATAATGTGGAGGCTGCCCAACTAAAATACTGAATCTGCATCCATAATTTCTATTACAAATTATAATCGACTATGAAACATTAAGACATTTTGTATGAAAGTAGTTGCAAAAAATATCCTTTTTAATAGAGCACTAAGGCTATGACAAAGGCAGATTTAAACATGCATTGCCTGTTTCTCATTGCAAATTAGTCTACTAAGCAAGAAATGTATGTTTTCAATTTTTTCTGAATGTTTACACAATGCACCATGTAAATAAATCAGCCTTTGTTTAAATTACTAGAGGACATCAAGTATTTATATGGTGAACTGAAGGCTACACTTATGTCTGGGTAAAAGGTTTGTAGTTCAAATTTTACAGCAGTACACCAAAGAACTAATAAGTTACAAAATGGGAAAGACTTACTAGGTCATTCAGTCCATTCTAATGCCAAAATGGAGTCACTCCCCACAGTATTTATTTTTAGTGCATTTTCCAGCCTAATTTTCAAGTCTTATGCAATCAGACTTTGGAACTTCCTTTGGGACATTATTAATTTCACTGATTAGCCCATTCCACTCTGAGAATTTTTCTTTTAATCTATAATTTTTTTTTTTAAATCCACTGTGGTCTCAGAAAGCTAGTTTCTACCCTGTCTACCTTCTACACTCTTCACCCCCAAATAAATACACACACACACACACACAAACACACAGTGTCTTTCACAGATCATTCCCTCTAATTTCCCGTTGCCAGGCCATTTTTGTTGCTCTTCTATAAACAACAAAGGGGTACTTTGTTTCAATATGTAACCTATATTTGTGTGCTCGAGCATCAGACACTGACTTTCCGATTAGATATCAAACTGAGACTCCTTGTGAATATGCAGATAAATGTATAAGAGTCTATGAACTGTTCTAAAAAGGAAGAAAACATTGTTAGCATTGCCTCTTTCAAAATGAAAGTAGTATCTAACGTAAGTATCTGCCAATTGTATGACTGTATCTCCAGCTCCAACACTCCTGTCTATGGATCACTGGCAGTCTGCAACGCTGTAATAAATCATCCACAACTAATTTACAGAGCTAGTAGTTTGCACATATAAATTAAAACTTTGTCCATTAAACTGCAGGATAGGCTGTGATAAATTCCGAGGGTTTTAAGGATATGCTAATTCAAATTTTCTGGATCGATATGATGATTTCCAACGTACTGCTTTCAAATCTGCTGTAAGAAGCCCTTTATGTGCAAAATGTTGTGTAAGAGAGAAATGCCAGTCATTGTTTAACCAACTAATCTCGCAAATAAGTCTTCAAGAGAAATAGATTTTTGTCCTCTCTTCAGCACGAAGTTGAAGAAAAAAGGAATGATGGTTTAATCTTTGCGGACCTGCTGTGTGTAATTCTGGGATTGTGTGCACAAACACGTCTTGAAACGCAAGAACAAAGGGTGCAGCTGGAAAAGATCGTCTGCGGAAACGTAATTAAGGTTCAGCTGCAAATGACGGTAGGACTACGTGGCATTTAACACCAACCATCTCAAAGCTCGTCCCATTAGCGGGACACCGGCAAGGGTTGAAAAAAAGCCTTCCCAAAGTTGTCCGTGCGTTAAGTATTCGCTGTAGTCTTTATTTTACCAACGAAATCTGTCTCCAGCCACAGGCGCCCTGGGCTTTCGGGGAACACGGATGAGCGGGCGCCCGACCGCCTCCCCCCGGGGCAGAGCCAGGCGCGGCGGGTGCCGAGCCGTGAGTGGCGCCGCCGCCAGCCGCACACCCCCGCCCGGCCTCAGCCAATGAGAGGGCGGGAAAGCGTTTTCTGGAGCGATGATTGGTCGCTGCCCGCTCCGCGCCTGGGGCGCCGGCGGCCGGGGAGCGGGGCGGCGCGGCGGGAGGCGGGGGGTGGGGAGGGAAGCGCTCGCTGCCGCTCCGCGGCTGTCCGCAGGCCCCCGCCGGGCCGCGCTCCTTGATCTGGTCGCCGGGCTGCTCCGGGAGAAAGGGAAAGGGAGCGTTTCCTCGTAACAAAGGTGTTTTTAAGCTGTCCAGGAGTGTAAGATAAGAGCCTCACATTCCTTTCGCTAAAAATTGATGTTCGCCGGCATTTTTTTCTTGGTGTATATTACGCGTATGTCTGGCAAGATTAAAAAGAAAGAAGAGAGGGGGAGGGAGAAGGATGGATGGGGATCTCTTTGGGATTATTAGCAGTCTGCAGCTGCATTAATTAAAACCGGATTTCCTATTTTAGACAAACATCACTAATTTATTTGCCTTCTGTCTGTCTTGTAAAACGTACTCGAATACAGAGGCGTAATTTAATTTGGCGAGCAGGCAGGAATTAAAGCGAAAAAGCTACTAAATCACCCAGCAGGCACTGGCCTCTTTGAAATGGGGACATTTCCAACCTGACAAGACAATGTGAGTTAAGTGGTCTTTTTGTAGCCGCTCATGGGAATCGACTGCTGCAGATGCACCCACGGGCCTGCCAGGGGTCTTGCCGAATTTCTGCCGCAGAAATAAATAAATAAAACCCTCCTTCGGTAATCTTGCAGTACATTGGGCAGGCCAGGAGGGATGAGGGGCAAGAGAGGAATCTCCTGTATGAATTTCATGATCTGAGCAGGTTTGTGAGGATATTTTATTGATCAGTTGGCAGTTGCGTTTGGGGAAACCGCTCTTCCACGGACTGTTGCTTTCAGAAATTAAAGTGATGGTGTAATGCAGATAAAGCACTGGCATTTTTGCAATCTCTCCCAGTGACTGTTCCTTGGCTAGTTAACAGAGCATCTATTCAGAAGCAATTTTCTTTGGGCTGAAATTATGTGCTGACCGTAGCAGATCACTTCCCATAATACCCCCTCCCCCACCCAATGCTAAATACAAACTGTCTCCTACTCACTGTATAATAATGTGAAAATGACTGTAATTTCGCAGACAAGAAGCAGCTGAAAGTGAAACGTGTCTAAACAGAGGTCGATACTGAAAAATCAGGGCCATTACCTAAATCTGAAAAATACATACTGTAAAGAAACAGGAAGAGTGATCCATGACTAAATAAACTAAAAAAAGTAGGCTTGGTGTTGCTAATATTAAAATTTGCGCTAACCACTGAGTGAAATCACCCAAAAGTTACCCTGGGGAACTTGCGATTTTCAGTACCTTGTAACATTATGCGTGCTCATTCTCCCACGAATTGCTGCTTTCCTCAGGCACAGGCGGGTCACCCCTGGGTGCTCCTGGCAGTGTCGCAGCCATCTTGGCTGCCACACCGGCTGGGAAGCAGCCCCTCACAGCCGTGCCTTGGGATGTCCCAGCGCTGTGAATGCACCAGCGTGGGAGGGCAGGGACATGTTCACAGTGCAGCATTTCTTGTTTGCACTACACACATTGTAATAACCATTTGTAATAACTTAAAAATTTAATGTGACCAAGGGCCCTCCTTGGCAATAAATTTATTCCTGCTAGTAAACCCTTGGTTATCAGCCACTAAAGGGCAAGTGTTTTTACACCAGGAGAAATGAGAGTGGGTCTTCTCCAGGCGGCTTCAAGGCCTCCCAAGGGAGCATGTGCCAGTGACCCCAGAGCCCTCGGCATTAGGCCAAAAGGGCAATGGGGAGCTGGGGCTCACCAGACCAATCGGGCAGACCTTTCCTCCTAAACGCCCTGGTCATGGTGGCCTGGTGGCCAAGACATGACTAGGTGCCACATCACTAGTGGCTTTTAAGCCCCCATCTTGCATCACCTTCCCTGGTGCCCCAACAGTGATCAGGTTTAGGAGGTTTTACTCCACTGCTTCTCCACTAATGATGCCTTTGATGGGAAGCGTGTAACATGGGGACACGAACGCCCGTAATTTGCTCAGCTGGATGAAGTCCAAAGAGGTATTATGTCACCCTGTCACGGGTGTGCAGGACATTGTAAATGCCATGCTTTGACTTCTTGCAGGAAACCTTGACTTGGGCAACGCGTGCCTTTGGCAAGAAAAACATCCCCTATCGATTTTCCCAGTGAGATCAATCGGGGAGGGGGGAAGTAAAACCTGCTTAAGGGCATGAAAAAGGACCGGGTCCGACCGCCGGCCCGGCCCGGCCGGGAACAGCGCTCCCCTTCCGCCCTTCCCCCCAGTGCCCACGGGTGGGAGCCGCCGCCGCCCCCGCCGCCGCCCCCGCCCCCACCCACCACTGCCGTCTGCGAAGGGTTAAACGCAATTTAACGCAGTGGTGTAGCATAATGGCTCCCAACCTAAACAAAAGGAATGATTAAGGGGGATATTTTCGAGCTACACAAAGCCCGATAGGGAAGATTTGTGTTACTAATTCCTGTGAAAGGATGTTCACGTGGTAGTTATACGGTCGCTGGCATTCACAGTTCAGTGCGTGCGGCAGTAAATCAGCAGCCTGGAAACAAAAGAGTTATTTTCTGCTCCCCCTCCTTCCGAAAAAGAGGAAAAAAAAAAAAAAAAAAAGAGGAGGGGGGTAAAACTTGATCTGCCTAACTCAAGACATATTGTAAAAACGAACGTGGAATAAAATACGTGAGGAGAGTCAGTGCAAGAAGGAGGGCTAGTCCGAAAGCGCAGCAGCGCCTCGGTGTCCCTTCGAGTAGAGGTGGGGGTGCTGCCCTGCCCTGAATTTCCCTTTGGCACCTTCCTCCAGACACTATTTGCTTTTCTCCTCCACCAAGCACGAAAATAATCGCACATGTGTATCACCAGCTCTCTCTCGCTGACTTCAAGCTGTTATAATTTTGAATGAGGGGGCATTTAAAATTATGAGTGAGATTCTAAATTGCCTCTTTGAAACCGGCACAGAAAAGTCATTCATCATCGCATTGAAAACTGCCCTGAAATTAAATTAAAACGAAATGAGGGAGTCTTCCTCCCAATGTGTGAGTCTTGGCAGAGCTACTCTCCACCTTGGGTTTTTTTTCCCTCCTCCCTCTCTTTGTCTCTTTTTTTTTTTTTCCTAAGCCCTAAATGTTATGTAGGATAATTGAAATTGGAAACATGATTTGTATCTGGCTGCAGCAGGAGGCTGTAGGGCTCGGTGTAGGCTGAGGGCTGCAGAGCGAGGGGCTTTTTATGTGTGTGTCTAATGTGTGTGTGTGTGTCTAATGTGTGTGTATGGGGGGGAATATGTGTATCTGCGTGCGCCTAATGCCTGTGTGTACAGTGTCTGTATGTCCGTGTTTCTGTCTCTCACCCTCGCCGGCAGGCAGGAGGAGCGCCGGACCAATGAGAGGCCCCGGTTTCATAAAAGCTGGCTTCTGATTGGCCGAGAGGGAAAGGGCATTGTGAACAAAGAAAAGTCCCTCTCAGGTACCGCGCGGAGCGGGCTCCCACTCCCCCGCCTCGGCCGCCGCTCGCGGCCGCCGTGGGGCAGCGCCCGTGTCCCCCGTGTGTGTCACCGTGTGCGCGTGCGGGGGGACAGATGCCTAGGTGGTTTTTTTTGCTTCTCTCCCCAGTTTTTATTTTTGTTTTAATTTTGTTTCTAGAAAGAAAGGAAGGTTCATGCTATCTGGTGCTCTCTTCTTCCAAACACAATAAATCTGTTGAAGACATTAGATTTTTTTTCCTAAAATAAAAAGCGGCTGCAACAAAAACACACTCAATGCAGTTAGAAGGAAAAGGTCAACTCGATCCAATACAGACCGTAAGTACGGTTGCGTGGTGTGTCTATAGCACTTAGAGGGGATTTTTTTTTTCTCTGCAAAGGGGAGTGTTTAAAGAGTTGGGGAGTTGAGATAACTAGAGTTTTTTTGGGCTTTAAAAAGAGAGAAATCCCACAAGCAAGATGAGTTATTTGAGGGAAATAAGAGGGTGAAAGCAGTGTAGTCACACAAATCATTCTTGACGGTGCACTTGGGGGGCGTTAAAGCATAGTGCCTTTTTGGGGTTTTAACTAACCAAGGGGGAAAAATAAAAGTGACACAATTACAGACAAGCCTGCATACTCCCCCCTCCCCCCTCGGCCCCAAGACCGAGGCGCTCGTTAGGAGGAGTGATGGGGTACCGACAGGTCCCGGCGGCACGGGAGGCATTTCTTCTGTCACACGGAGACGCCAGAAACGCGAGGCCGGACGTGGGGGGTGGGAATCGCCGTCGCTCGCCGGTGCCTTGGCCGTTCCCCTCCCCCGCCTCGGTCTGCCAGCCGGCCGCCGCTCGCTGTCCCCGGGCGAAAGGAGTGAAAAGCCCCGAGGTAACTGCATCCCCCTCCCCGCCGGGCGGTGCGGGGAGGTTTGTAAGGTGTTTTTGGGGAGCACCCGCTTTGCCGCGGCACCCCCGAGCTGCAGGGATGCCCTCGGCCGCGGGGGTGGCGGTGAGAGGCCGGGGAGAGAGGCAGAGCTGACGGGCCCTGCCTGTCTGTCTGTCTGTCGTGGTGTGGTTTTTTGTGTGTTAAAGACCAGACCCGTATTCGCTGGATACGCTTGTCACCCATTTTTGTTCTCACGACAACCAATGGAGCCCGCCAGCCTCACGTGACGCGGGCGGCCTGAACTGTAACGGAACTGCCGCGCCTCGGGGGTTGGCGGTTGCTGGCGCGAGCGTCCCGCGTCCCTCCCCCCCACCCTCCCCCCGCACCCCTCCCCCTCCTGCCCGCCACCGGCAATTCATTACGGCTTTTAGCTTCCCATCGCCGGCTAATTAAAAATACTAAGCTAAAGCTCCGAGACCGTCTGACTCGGCTGGGAGGGGGGGAGAGGCAGGAGGGCGAGGGGAGGAAGGGGGGATAGGAGTAGACTGCGAGGTTTGCCGAGACAATAAGGTGGGAGCGATCTGTCCTGAAAAAAAGGTCGTCTGCTTCATCTCCTCGGACTCTAATGACTGAATTATTTACCGCATGACTGATTAGCCCAAGCTCACGGGTTTTTTATTATTATTATTATTATTTTTTCTTCCGAGACAGCAGTTTCTAACTTTGATCTGTGCCCATGCTTTTGTTATCACTGTTTTTTAAAAGCGCTGATTTGAGGCAAGGGGGGACAGACACCTCCCTCCCCGAAATCTTATCCCTCGGAGAATTTGCTTCGTTTGCGAGCACGCTGTCCTTCCTCCACTCCCACAAAATGTTTTGATAACCGGTTTATCAGATCAGTGATTCCCCCCTCCCGCTCCTCCTCCTCTTCCTCGCCCCCCCCCCCCCCCGCCTTCCTCCCCTCCCCCCGTTTCCCCTCAAGTTACTTCAAGAAATCAGATCTGTCAGGACGGGCGAAAAAAATGCCACTTCCCAACTAACAGGCGGAATCCAGCCCAGATTTTCAGTCCTTTCTTCTTCTTTTTTTCCTTCCTCCCTTTCACTAATTTATCCCGATGTTAGCACATTCTGTCTTGTAACACCCGGGCGCCTGTAGGTTTGTTTCATGGGATCATTACTTACTGATCAGGATGGCTCCCTGGTCCGGGGCTGAAGACGGAGTGTGAAGTTGGGGAAACATTTTTTTTTTTTTTTTTTAAATTACTGTGATGATTATTACCTCTCGGTGCTTATTTAGGAAAAGCAAACAAACAAAAATCTGTTCCTTGATGCTTCAGTTCTGAATGTGAAATATTACCTACCAGCTGGTAAAGTTGTGGGAATCAGCATTTTTTTTTTTCTTTAAGCCAGGAGGAAAAAAAAACTAAACAAACAAAAAAGGACTTCTGATCCGTGTGCCAAAGTAGGGGGAGATATGTTATTGACCGATTTATACTGGCTGAGATGATACTTGCTTTCTACTTCTTGATCACTTGCTCTTTAAGTAAAATGAGGCACAGAGTTGTTGCTGAGACGAGTGGGAACAGCATTTTGATTTGCTGGTTTAATTAAAAAATGATAAAGGATTAAAGGTAAGCTTTATGTGTATATATGTATAAATATTTCGACAGTCGACTGTAAAAGGGAGAGATCCCTTTAAAAATCGTTTTAACTAAGCTTTGTCAAACACACACTCATTTGTGGTCACTGAGGCCACCTTGGTGCAGATCACTTAAAGTGTATGTCTTAATCAGTTTCCTGTACAGTCAGTAATACTATATTTAACAGACCTAACAATCGTATGACCTAGGAGTACATTAGAACTGTTTTTAGAACTGTTATCTTGAGAATATTTTTTTAAAAGAAAGAAGAGCTTTTTATTTTCTATTTTTTTTAACCTATGGAGTTTAATGTTGTCAGGTAGACATTTGTGTTTATAGATTGTTGGATTTTAACAGAAGCTGTATTGTGGCAAGGAAAATTGGATTTCCCACTTCCCTTAGTGCTTCCTCCCCCCTCAAGAGATTAAGTAGAAGGGGGGTAAAAGATAATATAGGAGAGTCACAAAACTTCAAGGGTCTGGTTTAAAGCCACAAAATCCATGGAATGCAGTGAAGAGTGAATCTGTGTCCTTCCTTTTCTCCCTTTTGTGCCTAGGTGGTGGTCCAAGGGGTTAGATTACAACATGTGCTCCAACAGCTAGGCACCACTTCTAAGACTGTGTTTCCTGAGCTTTGTGGATTTAAATCATGTAGTTATTTTTTTCTTTCTTTTTTTTTTTCCTTTCTCCTTTTTTTGTGGACATGACTATTTAAGAGAGAATGTGGATATTGGTATACAACTAGATTAAAGATGCTCCCTATAAAAGCATCACAGCCACTGCCCCTGGTTTAACAAACTTAAGAAAAAAATGAATGATTTTGCTTTCCCTACCTTGCCCCCTTTTTATTAGTTTTATTATATTGTGATAACACCCAGACAAATATTCAACTTTTCCTTTTCTCACAGGACAAGGTGGACGTGAACTGCAGATTGTGAACTTAGATGCACCTGGGGGAAGAAGACAAGAAGAGTTGAACTTAGGAGAGCCCAACGGAGATAAACGAATGTCCCCGCATTTTCAAAGGAAAGTTCATAGGATTTTTACTCTAGAGATCTCATCTTCAGGATGTCATTGAACACTTCCACTGCAGGAAAAGGTGTGGATCCAAACACGGTTGACACTTACGACAGTGGCGATGATTGGGAAATCGGTGTTGGGAATTTAATAATCGATTTGGACGCCGATTTGGAGAAGGACAGACAGAAATTTGAGATGAATAATTCTACTAATACCACCAGCAGCAGCAACACCAGCTCCAAGGATTGCGGGGGTCTGGCTTCCAGTGGGGCTAATACTACCTCAGCCTTAGCTGACGGCCTAAAATTTGCTTCTGTTCAGCCCTCTGCTCCCCAGGGGAATTCCTCTCACAAAGAGACTAGCAAATCAAAAGTGAAAAGGAGTAAAACTAAGGATGCTAATAAATCTCTGCCTTCTGCTGCCTTGTATGGGATTCCCGAGATCAGCAGTGCTGGCAAGAGGCAGGAAGTCCAAGGGCGCCCTGGAGAGGCAACTGGCATGAATTCAGCACTGGGTCAAAGCATGAGCAGTAACCCAAACGGCAATAATAACACCACCAGCAACACCACCACTGTTGCCTCTTGTGGGAAAAACAAAGACGAGAAACCAGGTAAAGCCCCAGGCAGCAGAGGCTCCAAGCGGGATAAAGATGCGGGAAAATCCAGGAAGGACAAGCAGCATGACCTGCAGCAGGGTCACCCCAATGGCAGTGGGGGTGGCGGCAGCCAAGCTCCCCCTGGGCACCTCTATGGCTTTGGGGCCAAAGGGGGCAGTGGTGGGAGCAGCAGCCCGTTCCACTGCACCTCCTCTGCCATGGGGGAGGTCAGCAAAACCCCGGATTCGGGGTTAATGGGGAACTCTATTTTGGTAAAGAAGGAAGAGGAGGAGGAGGAGAGCCACAGGCGAATCAAGAAATTGAAAACAGAAAAGGTAGGACAAAGCTCCTCTCCACCTCTTCTCTTCTGTGTCTCCCTGTCTCTATAATAAATGTCCCACAACTGTGTGTTTGGCTCCTGTGTCTTCTCTCTGCTGTGTATTTGTGACATGCATTTGTTCTTACTCTTTCTTCTAAAAAAACCCCAAGCAACCCTGACACCTCTACCTTAGAGAGAAGACACTATGTTTTGAGTGTGCTTTTCTCTGTTGTGACTTCCCCTCCGTGTTGTCAGACCTGGAGAACATTTCGGTTTTGTCTGTTCCTTTGATCGCACTCACTCAGAAGGAGGCACCACAAGATGACCCTGACCGAGCTGTCCCTGGTTTTAACAGAGAGCACCAGTGTTGGTACCAGTGGGATGGCATGTGTTTGCAGGCTGGAGGTCTGTGTGTTTGCCTTGGGGGGGTGCAACAGCTCAGGCTCCAGGAGCAGCACATCTTGTATGTGCTGACACTTTCACACAACGGCGGTGGGGACTCGTGGCTGTTCTCTCCGAGTCTGAAGGGACTTATCTCCTTTCTCCCCCTACCCACTGCCTGGAGTTGAGATTGTCCTTGGGAGGCGAAATATGGGCTCCGCCATTGCGGTTCATGGAGGCACGGGATACTTAACTGTACTGGGGGCGCCGGTGGCACAGCAGAGGTGTGCTGGTGTGGAGGACTGGGAGGAAGGACACAGCAGGCAGGCGGTGCCTCTCATCTTCCTGGAAGGAGGAGGCTGGGAGGAGGGGAATCCACCTTGTGCTGAGATGCCTGTGTGCAAAACAGCTCTTGGAACAGAGGGGAGCAGTTTGTCTCCTGTCTGGGGAGCTTTCCTGTCTGATCCTCACTGGCTCTTGAATGTGAACGGCTCATTTGTTGAGTGGTTGAAATGCATGAAAGAAATCAGATTGGGGTGTGTGTTTTTCTTCCCTAACATTATCAATGATGCTTTCTGTAAGAATAGATGGCCTGACCAAATTATTTTTGAAGGGTGGAGTAGAGCTTGGCTTTTTTTAACCACTCATTCAAGGGGGTTCTGGTGCTGGTGAGATTTGTTCTGTCCATAGAGCAGAAGGCATTTTCTGGGGAACCTGGGGACAAACCTTGGCCCAGGATTACAAGTCAGATGAATTCTACAGGTTGTTTAACAAAGATAACCTGGTATTCCTGAAAAATAAAGCAAACGAACACTCCCCAGATGAACAATGTCAGGGGGATAGATTGTGACTTTATTGTTAGCTGTTGGTCTTAAATTACATGCTTTTACAACTTCCCTGAGTGAATGTTCAGTGATGAGAAAACTTACACGTCGGTGTTAACTGTATGGTCTGCAAGTGTCTGGGACGGCTGAAGGTTTCAGGGAAAAGTTATGTCTTTTTACGACGGATTACCGACTTGTTTTTGTGTTTCAGTCATGTTGAAGTTTCCATAATATTGACCGGAGGATTAGATTTGTGTGTTTGTGACGTAAGATACTTGTTAAAACTGCAAGATAATTTCAAGGGCTTCTGTTCAAGGCAAGGAATAAATTAAATTTCATATTGTATGCATATTATTGCTTTTAAGATAGCATATCTACGGATGAATTTGTTTGAGCCTTGTGACTTTTTCTAACAGATTTCTGTAATTCATGTGTATATCTTTGCACTTTGATTTATGAAGGTTCTTTCGGCGGCAGAGAGGTGTCCTAAAATCTCGTGGTCTCTTTATTAACTTAGTACAGTAGGCATTTACTTCTGTTGCCAATAGTCTTCAAATTGCAGTTCTCTAATCTGTTTTAACTATCTAGATAAATTGCCCTAATCCGGTCTTCACAATGGCTGTGGTTAAAGAGTCAGAGCCATTTGATTGGATTCAGTGGCTGCCTGGAATGTGGGAGGTACTGCCCTTTTGCAACCCCCTTAGCCTTTTAATCTCTCAGCCAAATGTTCACATTCAACAATTTTGTTTAGCTGGCAATCTGAACATTTCAGTATCTCAAAGGCTGCTGTCATGGCAACAGAGATTAGAGGGTGGTGTGGTTTCTCCCGTTTTTGTGTTCCTTCACTCTGCAGTCACACAGGAAATTCTATGAAGAATCCATAGACATGCGAGTAATGTTACGTGCAGTGTAAATTGGATGGCATGCAAATTCAGAGCAAACACGTATGGAGTGGTGTAGAGCTAGTGTTATGCTTTGTGTTGTAGCTGTGGCTCCTGGAGGAGGTTTGGAGCTTGCATTTCCAAGAACAGCCGCTGCTGTTGGCACACACTGACTCTAATATAGGCTTCGCACATTAGACTCGTGCAGTGTTGGCCATTGTCTGGCACAATGGTGTGCTTGCTCTCTGTCTTAAATAAAATCCCTTAGTATTTCTTTTCCCAAAGATTGTTCCCTTCTAGATTTACAATAATAATAAGCTTGTTGCTGACAATGGTTGCAACCTTAAGCCCAGCCTGTGGTACTGTTAGTGAAACTTAAGTGTTTTATGTTTGTTGTTCTGGCTTTTTTCCCAAATGTTTAGTAATCATTTTCTTTTTTTTTTTTTTCCTGGCTTTTATATTCTCTAAGGGTTCTTGGTTTTACAGTTTATACACTAGAATATATATGCTGTACTAGCACAGAGCAGCTTGTGTCTGTGGATAAATAGATAATTTTCAAGTCTGCATGTTAAAATCAATTTCCAGTTACTTTAATGTTGTGAAAAACATGTCTTGTGAATTTGGATGTTTCCTCTTAGATACAAATGAGTTCATGCCTGCTGATTCAAAATTACAGGTTTCTGTATGTAGTGTGGAATATAATACTGCATTTGTTTACTATTTGTGAAGAGCGTGGAGCAGATTCCCAGGAGTTGTAGTCACTGTTTAGCTTTCACAGCATGCTTCAATGTCTATTTTTGGTCTATTTATTCTGTTTCCTTGCTGCAGAAAGTCATGTAAAACATGATAAATTGGATCTTATGAAGCCTAATTAAATCAATGACTGTGTTCTGCTGGCTCTTTTATGTAAAAGCCGCAAGTATGTTGTAAAAGTCACCACTCCCCTAATATGTGGATAAAGTCAAAGTAAGCTGTAATTCTAAGATGTTTGAGCTATATTCGTGCAGCCCATTTTGTGGTTAAGCCACCAGTGACATGTCTGAATAAGCAGCTTTGACAGGTAGACTTACCACTCCTAAGATTTTTGGTGCTAAAACCTGTCTCCATTTTCCATTTCTCATCCATACTGTTTTTAGCACAATTACTGACTGTTTGTCAGCATGAACTCTTCATCTGTTTTAGCTAAGAGGGTTTTTTTTTTGTATTTTTAACAGCTGTCACATTGAGTAGTGTTCAGACTATTTACAAGAACTTGCTTTGTGTGTATTACAGGGAGATTTTGAGATTCAGTCACAATTTACTCTGAGATACAGTAATATTGTATTTGGCATGTGAAAATCACTATGTTTACATGAAAACAACGCAGAAGATATGAAGCTATAATCAGAGGTGTCTAGTTGCAGTTTTTAGATTAATCAAGTCTAGTGGTATAGCCTATTGCTTCTCATTAAGACTGCATTTCACATCTCAAAATTGTCTTCAGCAAATTAACATACTGGGTGCTATTGTTTATTTTCTCTTTTTATAGCAAGATTAAGGATGTTTTACACTTCATCAGGAAACTCTGCATTTTACCTATTGATGTAACTCATTTAAGTACAGTCTTTGATTAATGATTTTACAGAGATATGCATTACATGTACTTTTCTCAGTGGCCTTGGGTGTAGTTTATTCACTGTGAAATAAAACGGCAGGGAGGTCACTTGCTGTGATTAAAGAACAAAGTCTATTGTTTGACAGCAAACTGTTTTGAAAGCTACATAAGGGATTTAGCTGTTAAAAACATTGATAACTATGGGTGTCTAACAATAAGCACAGCTCAAGGTTCTTAAAGTTCTGTAGTGCTGTCTAGTAGTGTGACCATGCTTTTTGAGCTGGGTGAAAAGGTGTTGCCCTTTGGCCAACGAAAGCTTTCCCTGTGAACCTGCTGACCTCTGCCAATATGTATGACCAGACCTGCTGTCGAATTCCTGTGCAAAGCAAGAGTTAGCTCAGTACAATGGATCCTCGTATGGAACAGTTATAAAATAAAGCAGGGAAGCTGATAACCTTACTAGGAACTACTAGAAAAATATTACACTTTGGGCATCAGTAATTTTGCAATTTTAATAACTTCATAAATACCCAGTAAAAAGGGAAGGATTGATTGTCCGGATGTCATGAGGTTAACCATGTTCTCCATGTTAAAGGGCTTTCCTGCAAGACTGTTTTAATTATAGCTATATAAAGACTTGTTTTTCCAAAGTAGCATTTTATAGTCCAATAAATGAAATGTATGTTAAAAGTGCTAAGCAAAATGTCCCGTAACCATAGAGGTGTTCAATAACCAGATTCAAGTAACATGGGAAGTACCATCTGTTCCTAGTTTTCAACATAAAACCAGGAATTGAATAGCTGAGATTTGCTCATATTTTTTTTTCTACTCTCTTATTTTATTATTATCATAATAATGTTCACCTGGCACTTTATAGAAGCTTTCTGAAAAGCAATAATACAGGAGGGACTGTGAAAACACATGTTCGTACATACAGTTAACCAGTTCCACTTTCATTTAAAGAGATTTCCAGAAGCGTAGTCATTGAAGAATTTATAATAGTGAATCACCTCCTGCAGGCAAACACAATAAGGGTCAGGTCTTCAAAGATCTTACTGTTTAGGTAGAATCTGAATTATTCTGTCGATTTTTCACTAAGAGGTAAAATGGAAGTGCGGGGGAAAAAAAGCCACTCCAAGGATATGTTTAGCAAGCTGTTATCAGTCACCTAATTGCATATGATAAAACTATTGACTAAAATTTTCCGTGCAGCGATTTTCTGTTCTGCAGAGAAGTGTTCTAGAATTGTTGATGGGGGAAAATTACTCTTTTAAAGATAACTTAAGTTCTGAACTGTTAGGCAATGAGATTCTTGGCTGCAGCCTACAAGGTCTGGATAAAACGCCATCCGGCCTTTGTTTGAGGTTTTTTACTGAAGCTAATGACTGGTCTTGTGCCGCCCCGAGATAAATGACATTATCTCTGAGTGGTCTGACAGGAAACAGACATGTTAATGGTGAAGCTGCGGGGAGGATCTGCTGTAGCTCTGACAAAAGAGTAAAGCTTGGACCCCTGGTTGTGATCATTAACACATAATACATTCCAGCTTCTCCTACCAGGGCGTTCATAATTGGAAAGCTATTTTATTGACAATAATGTAAATCATGTATCTGAAATAGGCAGTTTTTCCTGCACGGTAAAGCTCGTGGCTTTGGTGGTGGTGGTTCTTTCTTTTTTTTTTTTTTTTTTTTCCCAATGAACGATTTAGTTTTTAAAAGGTGCCATCTCTAGACTCCGTTGTATTGATGTCTGTGGGAGATTCTGTTTCTGTTGATTGGACACATCCTTTGTATGTTGAATACAAGTTTCCCTTTATTTCCCTTTATCTCTTTGTGCTGTCTAAGCGATTTGCATTTGTACAAATAGGCTAAATGCTGTT
The DNA here is from genome assembly GCF_963082525.1 of Nesoenas mayeri. Taxonomy (NCBI): domain Eukaryota; kingdom Metazoa; phylum Chordata; class Aves; order Columbiformes; family Columbidae; genus Nesoenas; species Nesoenas mayeri. The sequence goes on along the minus strand of NC_137542.1, from coordinate 47,755,460 downwards.
ACTTCATTGAGAGCAGTCTTTGTCCTGTGCTTGCTTTGTAAAACAGGTGTATTTAAAAAATCAACAATTCACAAAAGTTAAAATTATGTTTCCTTGGATAAAAGACTTGAGAGTAGGTGGCAGGGTGGAACATCATTGTACCCATTATAAATTGAAAATTTTATATTGTATGGGGCTATGCAGATCTGCTTCTCTTTCTCCCTTGCTTTCCTGCACACATCCAGAAAATAATCAGCGTGCTCTGTACTTCCTGGCCTGTGAGATGGTGGTCGAAGTACCTTTTGTGTACTTTGTAAATTTTCTGTGGTCTCCATGGTCAATATTTAGGTCTCAGAACACATGTGTACATCCTGGTGACTACACAGGCCATCTCAAGGCTGTTCCAGTTCAAAGCTAGACTGCATGCATCTATTTGTTAAAATCTGTGGGACAGGTAGGAGGACAGGTGTGTGAGATATCTCCAAAAAGGTGTCAGGTGTGAGGTTAGTAATGAGCATGAGATTATATCCTGGCATCCTTTTCTCCTCTCTGAAGCCACTGAAGAGGAACCACACATGGCATTAAAGGTCAACAAATGTGGTTTGTGAAACAGTAGATGAGAAGACTTGCCTGAAGAGAAGGTATAAAGAAATGGAGTTGGGAGACATATCCTAGACATGCTTAGAATTTCCTTCAAAATGCCTGTCAAGATACTGCTAACACACTGGGCATGCTTCGTCACCCCTGGAGCCATGGTCTTGGTTGTAATGCTCTTTTTGATGCATTCTTTTTACTTATGTACAGCAAAAGAGTGAATAAAAAAATCTATATTCCTGTACATCTTACACAGTGTGAATAGTACATGTGGTATCTGGGCACATTTTACAAGCATCACCAGGAATAGGGTCTGAGAAATGCTATCACTTCTGCTATTAGAAACACAACCTTCTGTTTTGGAGAAAGACGTATATATTTTGGATTTCCATCACCCAGCCTTGGAAAAAAAACTTACTTCTGCAACTACTGAGGCAGCTTTGTGTCATTGACATGTTATGTATTTCTCTGACACAGTACTCACTTTTTGAATGGCATGTCAGCTACATGTTCCAGATTTGTTCGATGATATCCAACTGGGATTGCTGAATTTTAACCAAGCTTTAGAATCTGTCCTGATCTGAGCTGAGCTACTTTGTACAGATGATCCAACAACAAGGTTTTTCTTTACATATTATGCTTAGCAGTTTATTAGCTTTATAATGTTCCTACATAGTGTTCTAATGTACATGGGGATACATCACTGCGTTTCCTGAAAGGTTGGATAGATTATCTGACTTCTTAATTGTGCTTTGTTCCTTGCAGTAGAAATAAATCTTCCCATGGGACCTCAGATAGGGTCACACTTGTGGATCTATGGATGCAATGACTTCAGTTGAAGGACTGGACATAGTTTTTGCTTTTATGTGTTTACGTGTCAAGGAGTTGTTTCTATTTCTTAGTTATAATCACAGAAAATATATTGCTATTTTAAAAAACTTTGGCCTGTACATCATGTTCTCTGTTGGATGAAAGACAACAAACTTGTGTTCCATGAAAATTTATGATATTGACATTACTACAAAAAGGAAATAGCTTTTTTAAGTATATAAAGTTCATTTATATTTCTTTTTTCAATGTGATGAACTTTCTTTCATTTTCCCTTTTTGCACCAGAGTGTTTGTGCACAGTAGAGGTCTTTTGTGGTGCAGTGTTTCGCCAAAATGAATAATAATACAAGCTGTTGTTATTTAATTTCCTTAAAAATATGTTTGAAATTAGCTAATTTGAATAAAGATATTTACCAGGTTTCATAGTAGGTTTTGAGGGGGTTTCTTAATATGAAATTTTAAATAACAAGTTTAAAAAAAATTATTAAATTCTTGAATTAAAACTACAGTTTACTGCAAGCTGTGAGTAGCCATTTGGGCAAATATGAAGATCAGACTATGACTTTTGTTTATGCTGTAGCCAGGGTTTCAGTAAGCACTCTCTATTGCATTTTCTCTTTTAATTCTGACTAAATGGTCTTGGCAATTGGAACAAAGCCTTTACATTTGAATGAAAGGTTGTAAAACCATTCAGAGTGACTTGACTGACAAGCAAGTTCTTTGTAATTTTCTTTTCCCTTTTTTTGAAAAAGCTGAGAGAAAATTCAGGGGGGTGGGAATAGGTGTTTTCCTCTGATGCCCTTGTTTTCGTGTACACATAAATAATATATATGGTTATATGTAAGACTACTTGATTGAACAACTTAAGTGGGCATGTAGGCTAAGTTGCATGCAATGAAATGGGACTGACGACCGTATATGTAGGTTTTCCAGCTCTAGAGTGACTATGCTGTTGATTAGATTTTCTGAAATCTTAAGCCAACACTGCAAGTTCAAAAGTTTATAATATGTCTGTTTTTCCCGGAAGCTGGCAGATACTGCTAAATTTCAAAACGAAGGGATCAACTTTTCTAGCATCTAGTTGTAGTATCCACTGAGGCTATTCAAATCAAAGCCATTGAGAATTAAATCTCGCTGATCTTTGAGTGAAGACGTGCTATGTTGAATTGTATGTTCTTTATGATAAATCTTCCTCAGCCATTTGGCTAACTGATATACTCAAAAAAAACCAACTCTGAACATTTGGTTCTCTTATCCTCTCACATCTTCTCCCAGTTTTTTAGTCTTCCTAGCCTAAATCTTATCCCTGGGTGCAAACCCAGCTTGGCTAAGGTGTTTCTGTGTTCTGAGAATTTCTACCAAATCATAACATAAAAAGAATGTTCTCATGGGGATGCTTGAAGCATATGCCAATAGTGGCATGTGAATACTGGTTTTGCAGTCAAAAGAGCAAACTAAGATGTATTGATTGTAGTTACTTGATATTTTCAATACACTGCTATTCTAGTTGTTGAATTGTCTTACTATGTTAACCAGGAAGCAGATGGCATTATACCACAGAAGTGTATTTTTACTAAAAGAAACTTTAGAGGTTTTGATGTGTTTTCTTTTCCTCTGATTTCCCTGATGGCTTCTTTTTATTGAAGAGTAATGTGAGGAGACCTGGTAGCATTTTTATTGCTTTCCCATAAGAGTCTGAAATAATAGCTTGGTCTTTGGTTGCCAGTCAAGTTTCTACCAGTCAGCTTTATTCTGTTTTTTATCATGTGACAGTGGAATATTAAAAGTATATGTTTGTAGTTTGCCCTCAGAAACTGCCTCTTTTTTTCATGCTTCAATTAACAACAGAAGACTAAGCTCCAATTGGTCACACTTCTGTAAACTTCTAGAGCTCGCTTTCTTCATTCTGATAAAAGGAAGTGCCAAGTATAGGCTTGGTTTCCCAGGAAATTTTGAGGCGCATCTGGCCTCTTTAACTGTGTGTGATAGACAGTTTGATTTTGCACACATTTAGTCATTTGCATTAGCCATTGAATTAACTCAGGGGTTTTGTTAAGTGGTCCCCCCCGCTGCCACCCAACATAAATTCACACTGCTCAAATGCCACCTTTATTGATGAATTTCAGTGATGATGTGCTGAACTGTGGTAGAAATATATCTGTCACATGAGTGGTACCATAGGTGTCTCTTACATAAACATAGATTTTACAGTTTTCATTTATTCCCTCAACCAGTAAGAAGAGTAGAAAGCAAGTTTCCATCTCCTTTCTCATAATGTGTAGGGCCAGACCAAATTATTTTTGGATTTCCTGTCACCTCCTTGGCTGGTTTCTGTGGATGGCTTATGTTGAAAGCAACAATAGTGTTTGAATTTGAAAGGTTTGGTCTTTGGGTTTTCATTCTTAGTTGAGAACTGTTTATTTGTATGTGGTTTGCCACACTACATGGATTGTACTATCAAATCTGTGCTTTATTATAGGTTTATAGCAGTGGAGTAATGGTAGTAGTTGCATTTATGTTCTTGCCAATTCTTCCTTTTTGAAGGAGGGAAATGAAACTAGATCTGTATCTCTGCGACAAAAGCTAATAGTTAGAAGCAAATACAATTAGAAATGAACCTCATTACTCAATTTAACTTTGTTTTGCTGCTAGGAGTTTTAAAATTGATTTAGTAAATGTCCAGGGAGTTGTTTAGTTAGCCTGCCTGACAGTAAGTATCTAATATTCTAGGAGTATTTCTGGATATATTGAACATATTTGACACAAAGTTTTACTGGTTAATATTTGCCCTGGGTTTAATGTTAGGCAGCATATCTTGAATTGCATTTGAGTTCTGGAATTCGAAGGAAAAATACTTCTGCAATTTGAGAACAATGAAAGTGGTTGTTCCACACCCAGTGTTACTAAAAAACTAAATTAATGTTCTTACCCACTTCAGCCAGCAGTAAGGTCAGTGTCGTGTAATAGTTTTACTAACTGCTGTTTAAGGACAGGATTGTATACATGTATGCATGCATGCATATCACTGTATATACTTATACATATGGGGGAGGGGTATATGTGTATGCATACATGAAAAAAAGAGCTGCTACCGTTTTATGAATAGAGCAACAAAGTTTTGGCTGATAGTCTATATTTACGTTTCATGTCCAGATCTTTTAACAATCTTTCCTGTGATGCTGCACCAGATGCCAAACATTGAATGAGAAAGCTAGCAGCTGTTTCCATTACAGCATTGGTGCATTAGCCTCTACAGTTTATTTTCAGTTTTATATTCCCCTCCAACCTTTCCTAATCACCCTCTAAAAAGGATTTTTTCCTTCTGCCTCCAATTCATCTGCCTCCAGGGTTCTGTATTATTCTTAGCCTTAAAAATGTAAAATCTGTTTGATTTTATTTTTTGCTCCTAAGAGCTTAATGCTTTGACTCTTGTTCACTGTGAGCAAGGGCTTACAGTCTTTTCTGAAGTAAGTAGTTCATTGCATTATATCTGTGTAAGCCTACTTGAGATGAGTCCAGGTTACAAAACAGGACCCAGTATGACCAATTGATTTTTTTTTTATTTTTTTTTATTTTTTTATTTTTTTGGGGGCATACCATCTGCTTAGTGTTTTGTTCATTCTCACTCCGTCCCTCACCGTCTCTCTGATACAAATAGTTTCATGGCTATATGGTCTTGTGGCTGAGATATGACTGAAAACTGCATGCAGTACAGTGAAGCACATTCATTTTCATCTAGTACCCGTTTATTGCCTTGAGCACTGTAAATCTGTCAGCTCTTCACGATGCTTTCACCTCTTTCTTCATTTGCTCCAGCTTCTAGTTTGACAATGTTCCCCTGAGGCAGAATTCTAATCTGCTTCCAATTAGTTGCAAAATGTGACTCAAATTTCCACATTATGGCTGCTGTTTTACTTGCACGCACACATCTAGAAACAAATTAATGCTCTTGAATATTTATATTTCAGCCTTCAGATGTACTTTAGGAGGAAGAGTTGCCAACTATTTTCAAGCTACTTCCAAGATCTACATTTTTCCTGAATCTGTAATATTTGTTATAGGATTAAAATGCCCTTTACTGCTTAATTTTTACAAAGCCTTTTCCGCTGCTCGGTAATTATTGAAGGTATATTGCATATGGATAAATTTGAAAAATGAACAGTACTTATAATTCAGGTTAAAATTTGCTTGTGATTACTGTGCCAATTCAGGATATGAGGCATTTATTTCCTCCAGGGCTAGTGCAACTTTTTTTTTCTAAACCTTTAACTAGTTTTTCAGGACAAACATAATTATCTGCCACCTGTCTGCCTACCGCTTATTATCTGGAACTCCAGAAATTGTAATTTGGCTGGGGGGAGGGAGATAGAGGCTCATTTTGCTCTTTGAGTCTTAATAATAGGTAGAGCTAATTTAAAATCTCTGATTGTCCCTTTGTATGTGTCTGTATTTGTGTGTGCATGCATACATATCAGTGCATGGGTGCACCTTTAAAATATTTTACATAAATTTTGACTGTAAAGTGTGGAAATGTAGACTAAAAGACCATGGAGATGACTGGAATCTGAACCCAAGTGGGATGCTGAACTTCAGTCGGTGTGGCAAAACTGGCATGAGAGGCTCCCTGACAATTCTGCTTTATTGCCCATCCACCTTAATGCCTCACGTCTGTAGTTGCCTATATGGAGTAATACAGTGTATTTAATTCCAATATACCAGTAGCTAAATTTATAGGTGCAAATCTTTAGTGGAGCTTAGCACTCTGCAGCTTGGCAGATTGATGTCAGCAGCCGTAACAGACTTCAAATAGACTGGCAAAATTTCATTGAAAGTATATTGCTGAAGTTGATGTTGCTAAGTACCTGTCATTACTAAATGAGATTTGCACCTGCAAATTTATCTTTTCATTTACAGTAATTCACTTATTTATAAACACATTTTAAAAACAAGTTAATTGTCTTTATGTTCCTACATTGAGGTGGTAGCCTGCTAGTCCCATATTGTATGTATAAACATCTGAATGAAGGTGAATATACACACACTGTGTTTTGGTTCATAGTCTCTGAGAAGTTACTTTCCACCAAGAACAGAAGTGTAGAAACAGAGATAAAGGAGAATGCCCTTGATGTTATTTTGTTTTCTCTTGGGTTGTGCGTGACTCTCTAACTTCAGAGATGAGAAACCTAACATGTTATTTACTTCTCTAAAGATTTCGCCTACTCTGGTAGGCTCCTGTGATTCACAACATTGTTTAATAAGGAAACAATATTTGCAAACATTGTGAAATGCTGCAGCAGCGTGACTTTTTTTTTTCTCATACAACATCAAAGTCTTTGAGGTGATTGTCAGTTGTTGAGAAAAAAGTACATAGACAACTAAAGCTGAAGTGAAATGCATATATTTGTAGCTTAGGATAAGTGACTTAAAGATACCCAGAGTGTTTAACCAGGCCAGCACATTAAAAAAAACCCCACACATCCACACACATGTGTACACACACACAACCACACATTATTAATTTTCCAGGCAAAAGCCACAGTGCTTCAGAGAAGCATTAAATGCCTTTGTTGATAGCTTATAGTTTTATACACTCTAAATGAGCTTATTGCCTTTTAACCAGCACTAAATAATGAAGGAACCTATGAGCCTCCACATTGGACAGCAGCCAAGCAGCCAAAGAAAGCAAGGCGGGGGGGGGAAGGGGTGCAGGGAAGGAACTGAATGGTTTAATTGTAGAGCAAATCATTTGTTTACAGATTAAGACCTATTTGGTAGCCAGATCCTATGGACAAGGAGGTGAAAAGAATGAGGCACCAAGGTACAGGAAATGAGCTTTATATTTTGTGACTAAGTCCTGCTATTTTTTCCTCCTCCTAAAGCAGAGGAGGCAAGGAAAAAAATGAATTGTTTAACAGCAAAGACTGCTGAGCAAAGTGCACATATTAAGCAGGAACAAAAGGGTGGGAAAAGGGAAGTGTTGATGTGCTTTACACGCTTACAGGAACCTGACAACTGGAGCTGCTTCTAGCTATGGGGTACTGGTGGGTAGCAAGAGGAGGTGCCCTATTTTGTTTTCCCACTGAATGGGGTGAGGGAGAAATGCCTCTGTTAATGTGAGTAAACATAATACATTTTCTTGAACGCCTCTCCCTGAAATGCAGTTTGGCTTGCTCACAAGACCTTTTTTCCTGTTCTTCCCTGGTTCTTTTTCTCACCTCTCCCCTTCTTAAGGGCAAGTTTTTTAAATGGGCCTTTGTTTCAGTACTGTAATTAATTAATTCACAGTTCAAATGGTTAAGAAGTGCTTGTGGTTCCCGCTTTATTGTTGTACAACATTCTTTTAAGACTCACTTACTCGTGGCCTGTAAATTTGAAGATATCATTTTCATGAGTCATTGGTTTAAAGATCAAAGTCAAGAAAGCATTATAGCAGAAGTGGAGTAACCTCTGCAGTAAAGGTTGTTTACGCTTCTTCATTTGTACCTCCTTTTTTCAGTAATTTATAGCCTTTCAAAACTGTTGCCTTTAGAGCTGAATTTTCTGTTACTTCTTTAATGTAATATCCCTACCATCACTGCCATGAAATGAATTTACAAAGTCTGAATAGGGAAAATATATAGTGGGGAAAACCCAGCATGGAAAAGAAAATATTTTATTTATACAGAACATCCCTGCTGCCGTTAGCTTGGCGAGCAAAGCCTTCTTGGAAAATGATCGTGAAAATTGGATTTGATTTTATCAGATTATGAACCTCCTGAAGAATATGTTTGGCCTATGTAAAACTGGCTATAAATATTTAGTTTTCCATCATGAATGGCCATAGTAGCTGTGCATGAGAGCGGGAGTGAGCATAGCTGAGTTTGGCAAGTTGTGTCTGGTCATTGGAAGTCATTATAAAACATGCTTTTAGTTTGATCTCCTTAAAATTATAATAAAATGGGCATTGGATTTTCTATCTTGTTGACTAGTGAACAGTTTATGTAAAGAAAAATCGAAAGATTCGAGAATAAAAACAACTTAATAGTTGTTCATATTTGAAATTCAGTACAGAAATACCAAAGTTTTTAGTGTACATTATATTGCATCGTTTCTGTAAGGTAGTAGGAAAAAAGTTAATGACCTTTAAGTGTGACCTTTTATGTGCTTAGCAATTCTATGTGTTGTTTCTTTTATTTTGCTTGGTTGAAATTTACTGACAGTATGTAAGATATTACTCTCTCTGCTTATATATAAGCAAACATAAAGGGCATTGTTAGTAGTGTGTGCTATTAAAAATACTACACTCTCAAAGAGTTGTATGTGTAGTAACTTTAATGATAGTATTCTTCCTTATAGAATATTTTTTCTTTATATTAGTTTTCACTGTATTTCCTTATCTAGAGAATGATGAGATAGTACATGGTGAATTGCATATGGCTGTATTCCCAAGTAACAGTCCACCTTGCCCATTGCATTTAGAGGCAGAATCTGATTGCTTTGACATGGGTAAGAACATTAGCACTAATACCCCTGCAAACAGAATACTGCCATGAAAGTTATGTAAGAATTTGGTTTCTCATATGCAGTCTAATTATATGCATATTTGTGTATGTTTATATCCCTTTGTTTTCTCCCTAGACAGTGAAATGACTATTTCTATTGCAACATTAAACCAGTCTGTTATCTGATACCTATTTGTTAAAATGACCATTGACACAGTGTTTTAAGTGATTGAAAGCAGTGTTCTAAGTCACCCTTAAATAACTTTACATTATGTTCTGGCGTTGTGATTTTCTTCACATTGTACTTTAGAACTTGTATAATGTGATGAGTGGCAGAGCTAAAATACCATTCTGCAATAGGAAATTTCAAGATGTAGCATCCGCATGGTAATATTTTTCTATATCTACTTACAAGTTTATAATTTTATTGTTATTACTGCTTCTAACAGATACATGGATGGTCTTCATGGTGCATGTTAAAAATGATAGCATTGAAATAACAAGTTAAGTTTCATGAATTCTCAGGACAAAATTATTCTTTTTTTGCAGGTATGTGAGATTTAACTGCCAGTAGACAAATTCACTCCAGGCTAGGTCTTCCGTTTTGGATCAATGTAGTGAAGTACATTATAGAAAGTTAAGGGTTTTCCTTATTGGTCATACCATATCTAAGTGCTTGATAGACTTAATGAACTTCGCTGTCTCCTTGGTAGAGTTAAAAAACAATAATTAAGCAATGTTCCCTTAAATGTGGGCCTCAGTAAATTCAAAGGAGATTTGCATTCTAAATAAACAATTTAATATCAATAAATTATTTAGTCTCTGGATTTTTTTTGAAACTGATACAGGCTTGGTTTGATTTTCATTGTTGTACTGGAAGTCAAAGGGCTGGTAAAAATCTGAGGAAAAAGGAAGTTGCTGACATGACTTTAACTAAAGATAAAAATAGCTTTGGATAATATTTATGGTGGCATAAGAGCTTCTCTTTCTATATGTTTATCAATTTCTAATTATTTGAAGAAAAGCCATGCATATATAAATTACTTTCAGGATTGAGTGGGGGTAGTGGTTTAACCTGCACTAACACATTTTCAGTCTCTTGCAGCAGACAAATCTTTGGTAAGCTTAAATACAGAGGTCAGAGTACATTTTTTTCTCTGTCCTATTTGGCTTGCGTTTGTATGGCCTGTGGGTGTTTTTGATTTGGTCTGGCCTTTGTTGCACAGAGGAGCCACTGTGCTTTTCTGATTTTGCGAATAATGACCAGCTCCATGGATGAGGAGTGTGACACCTTCGTTGTTCGTTCTTGTACTTCTAGTATTTTCAGTGTTTTGACTTAGAGAAGGTCATCTGATCTGGAAATGGAAAGTCAGCATACCAGGTTTTCCAGGTAATTAGGCAGATTTGGTTTAGTCATTACTAAGTTTGTAAAGCACTCTCTGAGAGACCAGGCTATGCGCAGGAAGGAAATATTAATGATTAATAGACTCTCCTTTTAAATTACAGTTTCATTTCAAAATAAACTCATAGCACACTTTAGAGTTTAATTATTGCATTATTGGTTTGGAGTGTGAGAGCAAAGCATCTTTACATGTCTTTTAAGGAGGGAAATGTAATTTCTTTGGTTTGGTTTAAGTCAGGCTGCACTTACAGGAACCAGTACCTCCAAAACTAACTTCTCTTAGAGTACTACAGAAATTCTTTGATATATTTATGGATGTGGAAGTGGGCTATGATAAATCTTGTTTCTTTGATTCCTGGACGTGAAAGGTCACAATTTAGCTCAGTTCTCTTGCAAAAGGTTTTGCACAGGTCTCTTACAAAAGAGTCTCCGCAGCTATCTTGGCTGTACTGTAGTCCTTGCATTTGGATGTGTAGTGAAGCTGTATCTGTGAAGCAGGCATGAATGGAATGACATTAGGACAGCTAGCAGTGCCAGAGTGTGTCTCAGCCTGCAGGTATCAGTGGGACAGTTCTGTTTACTTTCTGAAAATGAGACTCGAGCTATAATCCCTTGTGGAGTTCTAATGGCACCTACCTACCCCCATTACTATCAATACTTATCACTAATGAGTACTTTCTTAATTTCCCCCGTTAGTTTTCTACAAGGTGGGCCAGCTTGGCTGGGATGAAAGGTGGGGTTACATGGGCAATGTGGAGAGAAAGGCAGTGATCTCCAGAATAGATGAGGTGGGAGCTGGTGAGGAGTAGCTGGGTTTGGTACCCTAGTTACAAGTGATCTCGGTGGCAGCTGTAACAAGGTGTGTGACTCCAGCCTAAATGTATTGAGTTTATTTGGGTATTTAGACTGACATTTGCAATCTCTTGGTTAACCAGAGCAATTTATTAAAAAAATATATCAAGAGAAATGGGCACTGAAAGTCTTTATTATGTCGCATTGACTGCTTTCTTCATGAAGGCCGTCATGACTTCATGTGTAATTTTCTCCTCATTTCCACAAGATCAATGGTTATTCTTACTTTCACTTGCATTTGTGTGATACTACATCCTTGCATTTTAATCTCATACTTTAGTGCCTTTTTCATTTTTTTCTCATCTTGTACCATATTCAGTGTTAGTAGAAGAAGTGGAATATAGGGAGAAGGTTTTCCTCAAGACCTTCCTGTTCATTTGAATGATTGTATATGTAGTCAAATCTCTGCTTCCCTGGTGCATCCTGTCAGTTTCCTCTGTTGTTTCTGTGGATTTATCAACCAGTTGCTGAGGAGAGAATAGTGTTCCCAAAATAATAGGAAAATGTGTTGTGAAACTGCAAAAATGTATAGAAGTCTCCAGGGTACGCTGAGTATTTGGAAAAGCTCTGTCGGGGCTTTTCTTTTTGAAAAGCTTTCATTAACCTGAAGGGACAGTGCTGGTAGAAACTCAGTTCCTGAAATCCTTGTCTTCTTTGCTGTCCTGTCTTGGGAGTCTCCATTTTTAGCAACATTTGAAACTTCTCATTTGGCTGTCTGGTGGCCAGGTGCTCTGGACGTAGCTAGGAAGAATGTGACAGATAGCAAGAAGGACGGTATTTGCAGGCATAATGAAACTGGGTCTCTTCATGTGAGTGAACCTCATTTAGATAAGATGAAAGTTCACCCTTTGTTTCTTCAGGGGGATGCTGTTTTGGGGTGTGGGGTGGTGTGGGGAGGTTGAGCAACATCTGTCTTCTGCTCACAAGGAGGGCTGGGGTTTTTTTCCCCTCTCAGTTTCCACGCTTGCCACCAGACTCGGGAAAACACAGGTCCTGGAGCTGGTCCAAGCCAGGAACAGCCTTGTCTTTATGGCACTCTTGGGTGCTAAACCATTTTTGGGGGATCTTTCATTGGTCCCTTGGTATCTCTGTGTACCCAGTGAAATAGTTAATGGTAACCTATGGAAACAGGTAACCATATGATTCTTTGGGCAAATTATATAATTTGATAGATTATATGTTTATGTGCAAATCTGTGCTGTTTAGGGAGCCAGGTACTGGTGTGACTATAGAAATAACATGCTGTTGCTCTGCATTTAATGCACATTAGCTATCTTTCTATAAGCTATCCTGTGATGAGGAAATACAAACCTACCTCTTTAGAAAGGAAGCAAGAGAGTGTATGCCTGTAGTGAGGGAAGGACACTGAGTCTCTGTGTTGCCCACCTGAGGGTTGTGACACAGAGTGACTAATGAATATTGGCTTCATTGTCGATCTGTGGCTCTAGTGAGATATCACAAGTGCTGTCTTTAATGCTGAAATGTAGTTTCTCAGTAACCAATGTAAATCAGTGAACATTTTGTGTAAACTTTTTCCTTTTAGATGTGTTTTCACAGCGTAGAGGAGCCTATGGCTGTCCCTGACTAGCAAAGAGTTTTTCTTCAGTACTCCAGCATTTTCATATAGATGCTTATGCTTGTAGTTACTTGGATTTCAAGCTACTTTGATCTCAGCAAGAGAAGCCTAAGAAGCACAAGAGATGCATATTGACTGTTGCAGTACTCGGTGCTGAAAGCAAAACACCATCTTTCCTGGTTACAGTTAACTTCTGCTTGAACTCTTGGTGGCTTAAACTAGCATCAGTCCCATTTCTTCTGGAGCTTCCTCCTCCAAAATTGTATATGCAGATATTGTAGGAGTTATAATGATGATGACTGATGCCATTTACAGGGCAATGAGGGGGCTGGCTTGAATGACCTGGCCTGAGAAATGTGCTTTAGGTGGTTGTAAAAAGAGACAAAGGTATTTAGTGTATGAGGCAAACCAGCACGGTAATGACAAAAAAAGTTTCCAGGCTGTTTTAATGTGTCTAACCTAATTAAAGATCCAAAGAGTTGTATTAATAAGCCACAGACAGGTACCATGCAGAGACCTGTAGTCGTTTCCATATAACTCAGCTTGAAGAAGTGTACGTAATTGGAGAAAATATTTTGATGTGAGGGGTGTGGCTGTAAATCTTGTGCATCTAGAAAGTAGAGGCCTTCTTTGGTTTCCACACAATATCCGTGAGTAATTTAATAGATATTAACATTGCCTTTAATTATCGAACAGCTTCAAAATATGGTGAAATAATGTATGTTCCCCAACCGTTAACTTTCTGAAAAGTCACTGTATGTCAGTTAATTAATGATGTTTATAGGATCCGCATGTTGTGCAATAAGCAAATTCCTCATGTTAATTAAGACGTGAGTGTTACAATCTTAAAATACAGTTATCTGACCTTTTGAAAGAATCGCTTGTGTGCTGCTTTGTGCCACTGTTATAATGAGTTAGAAATGAAAATTTACTAATGAGTATGTTTTCTCCCTAATGAAACTACATGTGGAGATCTCCCCGTGTGTCTCCTGCTACGGTCTAAGGTGTTGTCAGTATTAACATCTGAATGCCTGCTCCTCCTCAGTCATCACCGCTGAATAAACTTGTTTTGGATTGTAATTTTGCAGATTAGCAGTTCCTTACTGCCCATACTGCTCTCGAAAGCACAAGGGTAGCCTAAAATGGCTGAAGATTATGATGTATGGCTGCTCGTGTGAAACTGCAGCTGTGAATCTCAAAGAGGATGTAACCATGCAGAATTGCTCTTTTAGATGGTCATTAGCGCTGCATAAGTACGAGCCTCTTTTTCAGATAGAATTTACTCTTCACGGTTCTTCTACTAGCATGTGATGGCAATGTCATTTGCCAAGCATTGAATAACAATGAATATTTTATTGAAGTACAGTATTCTGAACTAGTGCTTTTTTAAAGCTGTTTAAGTGCTTAATTTTCGTTTGACTGCTCCTTTTCATGCAAATGTGAGTGTAACAGAAAAAAGCCAATACATCCTCCTGCCTTGTATTTAACTAAGCTGAAGGCTTGTGTGTGGGAGAAGGAAACATAGCTTGATTTGTCAGAGGTATCCACTGGCATCCTATCCTACTCCAGTTTTAGTCATCTTTCCTCATTTTGCTTTGAACAAACACGTGCAAAAAGCCCAGAAAGCTTTCTGTGTGATACTAAGCAAAAAGCAAGCCAAGAAACAGTCTCTTCCTTGCCACTAAACAGATGGCTGACCAAATTCCAGATTCCTTTTATGTGAATGAAGAGAGGAATTAGCTCTAAATATTTCAATACATGGTTATTTCGTTTTTCTTCCAATGATCTCAAACCACTTCGAGGCATTATGAGTTCATTTCTGAAGGTCAGATTTTTAATGCGGTTAACACCTACAACTATGGTAAGATTTTTGAACAGTCTAGCACCTACTTTTGCCATTATGAAAATCTGAGGGAAACCCATGCACCCAGTGTGCTTTGTTCTTCTGAACATCTGGCCTCTTGTTTTGATTTGTGAGCTATTTTGAAAATCTGGCATCAGTTCTGGGGTTTAAGTTCTAATTAAATATAGTACACAGTCTGGCCATAAGCTTCACAATGCCAGAGAGAGGGAAGCGGTGGGGGAAAGCTATCCCCATTTTATAGTCAGTGAAACTGAGATGTAGAGATCATAGTTGCTGAAAATTGCCCATGTATTTCCATCAAAAGTGGCTTTTAGACCCTAAATCGAGACCAAAAGAAATGCATCAGTGATGTCAACATTCCTAGGTTTTGGAAACACAAATTAAATTGTTCACATTACGCCACGGAAATTAGCCATACTATGCCATAAGCACTGACTGTATCCTTTCCTACATTATCATCAGACTCCGTAACATGATTTGGGAATGTGAAATAATGTTCCCCTGTTTAGGGGCAGAACAGCAGATACTGTGTTCTTTCTATGGAGGACTAAAAAGTACTATTCACAATTCAAGTGCTGTGAAACTAATTTTAATAAAACAGATGGTGATTACCTTTTAATTATTAGCAGTATTGAAAGCAAGTGGTCAGTCTTCTGTAGATACTCAAGCTAATCCTGTCTAGGATAGCTTAAATACTTATTACTTTGCTGTGTAAGAGTGAAAAATTTTCCATATCATGCCTACCGATACCAAAGAAACTTGTGTTTATCTGATTTTTTTTTTCTATATTTTCTCTGTGGAAAAGCTAGGTTGTGATGTAAGAATGTGTATGAAGTTCTTTGCTTATATTCAAAGTTTGTTGCTGTACCCTGCGTGTCCGTGTATGCTTTTTCCAATGTTCTTGTGTGTGTGCCTTTTCCTCTTTTTCTATCTTCAACACATAAGCAGCATATCTTCAGATATCTTTGATCCAGTCTTTTCTGCTTGGCTGTTCGTCATATTGATTCTTCAATGATAAAGGAAGCTTTGTTCTCAACGTGGTTTTAACCATACAGTATCAGGGCCTGTCACATAAATGTTGACATCAAAGAGGCTTTGCAAAAATGTGTAATGTTGCAAAAATACAAACCGAGTTGTATTACACCTTTTTGTATTTCAGATAGAAAACAAAAAATTGCCTAGGTTGGTTTTAGTCTCCAAAAGGAGTGAAATTCCAGAAGCACAGAAAAACAATGACAAGAAAATGTAGCTTCTTCCTTTTTGAGTTATCTAAAATGCTAGTAACAATACAAGAAATGTAGCTTCATTTTTCATCTGTCCCTTTAATTTAATTGAGCATTGATACAATTTCATATGTTTTCAGATGGAGTAGCTCCCTCAAAATTGAAAAATATGTATGCCACTAATTTCCGTATCTGAGCATAGTGTTTTGTACTACTTTGTTTGTGAATAGGCTTTGAACTATAATACTATGTTACATATTGAGAACGGTTGTCAACCAGTGTACTTTTTATGTTTTATTGTAGTACAGTATTTGCTTTAACCCATTTAAGAGTTAGTCCAATAAGAAGAAAAGGGAAGGTAGCAGAGGTGTAATAAACACTGGTTTAATTTTTACAGCACAGTACATTATGGAACTATAAAATTGTGTGATTAGCTAAGTCATTAACACTGTCTTAGAGCAAATAAATGTTTAGAGCCTGACACAGCACTGAAAACGTTTCTAATAGTCAATTTAAAAAGTAACTAGTGGTGTTGGAATAAAGATTCTGCTGCTGCACATTATCCAGAGCTCTGTGTTAAGGCTATCATCCAATTATTCTGATGCATTCTCTGTTTTACAGCACTCCTGTCTATATCATTTTGACACTTCTGTGCCATGTAGAGTCTGCAGAGCATTTGTGTAGGATCACCACCAGAAATAAGTTAATTTATTTAAGTCCTGCTATCCACTTCATGAAAAGGTGTCTTTTAACTTGCTGGTTTATCCTGCGTTTATTGGTGGTGAGTTAGGAGGCATAGTAAGAGCCAATCTGAAAGTCATTAGAGTCAGTTAAATTCTCCACTTTTCTAATAGGATGCCATTGATCCGGGTGCTATGTTGGTTGTTTATGCTCTTAAATCAAAATTTTCGATTATTATTTAAGAGGTCTCTAATTGCCTGGTGTGAGACATGTCAAAAGTCACAGATTTTTGTGCACCCGCTGCTCAGTGCTTTCTGAAAATGATGTCTTTAAGTTGGAAATTTAGAAAATCTTTACCCTGTTTTGAATAAAATCTAAAAATAGATAAACAGTCTCTCTTTTTAATTTGCTAGATACTGGGAGGCCACTCCTGTCAAACTTAACTCATGTCACTTGGTGCATGAAGTTCAACATTTTGTATTATTGTTTACTTTTTTTTTTTTACACTGTTTACTATTATTGTTACTGTTATATTAGTTAATTCAAATTTGAAAACAAACAACGTTTGGAAGACAGAATTCCTATCCTGGTCAGCTGAACAAAAACATGGCCTCTTGATAAATTTAACTTATTTTCAATCTTCCCACACCCCCCCTTTTTTTTTATTTTCCTATTTTTTCCAACTGAACAATGGTTGAATCACTTTCTTGTTTTATGATGCACTTATGAAGTTACTGCTTTGGAAGACATCTTCCTTATAAATGTTTTCCCAGGTTTGCTTTTAAGCAATTAAATTGCAAAATCACTAGTTTTCATAGAATGACAGAAAGAGAGAATACATAGAAATTAAAAACGTGAGATGTTTTAAGGTGGCTGTCATAGCATGATGGGGTTTTTTTGGACATGTAAGAGAAACGTATTCTTTTTGGATATATATTAGGATATGTTTTCTTCTAAAACAGTTGATATATTCCCAAAACATGTCAAGGATAAAAGAAAAACTATTTCTAAAGTTGTGTCAGCTGTCAGCAGCTAGTGATAGATGTTTAAGGACCTGGTGTGTTCCAGGCATTGCTTTTGCTGCAGGAAAAGTGAGGCAAAGGACTCTCACACACAGTATTAAGCTATCATCAGTGTGAGTTAAAGATGTTGCCATCTCTGTGGCTGTGCTGGCAGAGTGATTGTGAGAGCATCGTACGTCCCTTTCGGTGGAAATTGTACACTGAGCCTGTGGTTCCGTCTCTGCAGAAGCCGATTTCAAACTGAGCTGTCACTGTCTAACTTTCCCATGGACCCTGGATAACTAACTGACATGTCAAGATGAATCCCACCAGAAGTGTGAAACAATTTGTGGGCTTGTTTTTGGCCAGATACATCTTGTCCAACTATTCAGTTGTAGGAAAACAAAGACTGATTCAAGACTTAGTTAAAATTTCCATTACAGATGTCCCTGAAGCGGTAAAGCTGTGGAAGCTAACATTGCTGTGGTTACCTGAGCAAACAGTCTGGGACTGACATCTCTTTTCTCCACTTGTTTACTAGAGGGTCAGTTCTGCAATATCAATCTGCTACTTGAAACTTCCTGCCTTTGTGTCCTTCCATGTGTGGTTATGGACCTCAGCTGTGTCAGTTTGACTAGCAATATGCCATTCTCCAGTATTATATGTATGTGTAATATCCCACATAAAAAAAAAAAATGAAGGGAAGGAGTGGCTAGAAGACCACAGCAAAATGGAAGCTTTTAAACTGGCTCATCTGACAAAGCGTATGTATTCTGGAGCTGTGCCTAAAGGTGTAATTTTCACATTATTGGCTCTGAGGTAGCAGATGCAGTCTAAAAAGTCCCTGCTTCTTGCCCCTCTTTGCTCAGAGGTTAATTGCTGGCAGCACCTGAGATAGCTGATAGAAAGGTACCTCTGGAAAGTGCCCATAAACAAAATTCTCTGTTCCAGATCACATACCCTTAAATACGGTATTGGCAGAATTAAACACAGGTTGTTTGCAGCCATGCTTGTTAAGATATCTCTCTGGTTTTAAACCCTTGAGTAGAATCCAGACAGGTAAATTGATGACTGGGCAATGATTGGACCAACCTTAAAGACTATCCAGTTAATATTGCTGCATTTAAAATGCCAACAACGGGTTGGTTGAGGTCCATCTCAATAGGCATATTTACATTTGTATGGAGGAACAACTGGTCCCTTTGGAGGTATATTCTTGTCTTGTTTCCATTCATTTATATGTAAGAAGAGTAAACAGCTGGTCAGCCATCCTGCATAGAAGTCAGTAAGAAAGGCACAATTGTGGGATTTTTTTTTTCCACACATTTGAAGACCAAAATGAACCTGAAGATGAATAGGTAGTATTTCTACTTTAGTTTTTCTAAGTCATTGGTGTGAGAGAGTAAATGGATACCTTGAAAGCTGGCTAATTTGTCATAATAGTAAACAGCTCTAGTTTTGAGGGAGATAAAAGCCATCAAACACTTCTGTGCATGGATGTTCATTTCCAAATATCTGAATAATGATTGAGATTGTATAATTGATACATTTAGGAAAGGAACACATAGAAGTTGTCGCCTTTATCCAACAAATAGAGCTTTTGCAGCCTTTCACAACTTCCCATATGTTAATGAGAAACGTTTTCTGAGAAACTGGCAGCATTGTGCTATGTAGCTGATGCCAGCTTTTTTCATGGACCAGTTCAAGGCAGAGCAGAGGGAAAAATGCCTTGTTTTAGTGTGTGAGTTACTCTGACAAGCTTTCATGTTGCCCCTCCTCTTATTAATATTCTTTTTGATGTGAGCTTGTAAAACAGAGGATTGGCTGTTAATCTCTGGGATCTGAAGGGCTTTTGGCAGTGGCCCATAATTGATGTGTTCACATGGCTGTTGTCTGACTACTAATGATTAGACAGCAATGTTATCTCCCAGCTAAATCAGTGTTGCTTATAAATCACACTTGATAAACTGCAGTTTCATTTCTTCAAAGGATCTGTACATGTCTATATAGTTTGATAGAACTGCCAGAATAATTTCATGATTTCATGACAGCTTAGATTAACTTTTTATTTCAATTAAGCAAAATAATTGAATTTCTACCAAGTGTACAAAAATGTTTGTCTTTGTTACAAGGTCATCATGCAGTGGGTAGCATGTAAAAGATATATACACTTAAAGCAGAGGAGAGAGTAGAAGGTGCATGTAACTGTGGAATTACATGTATGTACATGAGAAGTGGAACACTTGGACTACTGATTTATATTATTTGTGTCATGGTTTAAACCCAGACAGCAACCAAGCATCACACAACTGCTCAGTCCCTCTCTTCTCTCCCTACCCTCAGCCCTGCAGTGTGGTGGGGTGGAGAACCAGAAAAAAAACTCATGGGTTGACATAAAGACCGTTTAATAGGATTGCAAAGAAATTAGTAATAATACTAAAAGTTATAATATACAAAACAAGTGATGCACCACCTGCTGACCAATGCCCATCCCATCCCTGAGCAGTGATCCCTGCCCCACTGGCTAACTCCCCCAGTTTATATACAGAATGTGACATTATAGGGTATGGAATATTCCTTTGGCCAGTCTGGGTCAGCTGTTCTGTCTGTGCCCCCTCACAGCTTCTTGTGCACCTGCAGCCTCCTTGCTGAAAAATCATTGACTTTTGACATAAACATTGCTTGGTGACAACTAAAACATCAGTGTATTATCAACATTCTTCTCATACTAAATCCAAAACACAGTCCTATATGGACTACTGGGAAGAAAATTAACTTCACCCAGGCTGAAAACAGGACAATTTGAACAGAAAGACAGCTTCAATTACAGCAGGTGTTGATCATAGTATTACACTCTAAAAATAGTCTGTGATACAGGCTAAGAAAAGAGGAAGTTAAAGGTTAGATTGCTGTACTGAAACATAACGTGTTTCAACAATGGTGTCTGGGATTTTCTGGATGAAATCCTTTGCATGCTTTCATTCTTTGACAGCAAGACAGGAATGATAATCGCTTACTGCAACTCTGCAAATGTAAACTTTTGTCTGTGTTTGGATGCTTAGCAGAGCATGCTAATGAGGATCCCAAGGTACTAAAGCAAAATCAATAAGGAAAAATGTCTTTGAGGTAGAGACATTAGAACAGAGATCTCAAGGTGACCTGCTTCTAAGCCACAGAAACTACAAGATGTGTCTGTCAGTTCAGTAGCCTGTAATCAGATGATTTGGTGCTGATAGTGTTGATCCTTTCATGAAAGAGAATTAGAAGAACACGAAACGTGTGTTTCTTCTCCCTACCAAAACTTCGCAGCTTCAGAACTGAGGCATGTAGGTAAGTAAATTTAGAAAGGTCTTCTCTGCTGACTGCAGTTCTTGTATTTGCCTTTGTATTGTAAGCTTAATCCTTCAGTCTTATTGTTAAGGATTAATGGAGACTGCATCAGTATCATGTTCAGTTTAGGAAAAAAACAAAACAAAATTTGGAGGGAAAAGGTATTAGCAGTTTCTTCCTCACGAGGATTAATTTCCTCTTAAAAATCTTTACTCTACATGTATTATTTTCAGAATATTTTTAGACCTCTTGAAGAATTATTTGAAATGCTACTCTTCTCCCTGGTAAAACAAACACTACAGTCCAAATTTTGGCTATAGTTATGCTTCAGTGGAACTACTCTAGATTTACATCCGAGTAAAGGTTAGAGGAAAAAAACAGTTATGAGAAAAAAAAAGACTTATGATAAATTTGCTTTCCCTAAGATACTGTAAGTACATCAAACTGCATCTGAGAATAAAGACTTTATTGTTAAGTATACATATTCAGCAGTATGTAGTTGCAGGGGTAGCTAGATAATAATGCTTTAGCTCATTTTTCAGTGGAGCATCATAGCGAAAACGAAAGCTGAAAGGTAATTTTAGAAGTGTTTCCTTTAGTGATGTGCTAAATAATCATGAACGTGTGTATCCCATTCTTGAAATTAATAATATTGTCTTGTTCTTAAATAAAATTTGAACATAGTATCATGTACTTGGTAGTGTCTGTGGCTAATACCATGAAGTTGGTCTAAGAAATACAGAGAAAAACTAATTGATACAGGATCCTACACACTATTGAAAAGCCCAGAAGGGGAGACAATAATAAGGGCAATAATACAGGAATAAATTAACCAAAGATCCACTTGTCTTGCTTAGGAAGCCTAAGGGTTAGCAAAATTAAAAAATTAGGGGTCTGTAAACCCTGATGAATAGAGAGCCATGAAGTAAAACGATGGATTTTCAGGATGTTCTAAAAAAGTCATCCATAAGTATCTAGTTAGGCAACGAAAAGATTTTTGGTTTAGATAGACCATCAAGGAAGCTCAATTCTTTTTGGGGGGATTACAGAGGTTCTTTGACAAGCTTTTGGAAGATAAAGTAATAGTTTAGCTGACTTTTCTCAGTAAAAAAGGTATGGAGTTGAGAAAGCAACAGCACAAATAATAATACATGGAACTTTACACTTGCAAAGTAGAGTAGTCTGCAAATTGATAAAAGGCAGCAAAAACCTGCTGATAGGCCATTGACATTCAGGAAGTCGAAGAAGTGCAAACAAGTAATTTATCTTCTGAGACGTGTTTGCTGCTGGATAATACATTACGGATTCCTGGATAAACTCAGAAAGTTATATTCGTTCTCTATGTCCCTGCACTCCAGAATGGCTGAAAAGGCAGCTGTTCCACCGAACTGCACTAACATTGCTGACTGAAAGCATCTTTTGGTAATAGAGAAATTCTGTGATGGAGTCATAGAGTTGTGACATGATTTGCTTGGACATTGAGAATGAAAACTTGAAATGTAACAGTAAAATGCATTCAGTCATGGTGCAATTAAATGATCTATTATCTTCCTATACACAATTAAAAGTGGGAAGATTTTCCTTGGTTATTTGGTGTCTTCATATGTTATAGAGCAAGCATAGCTTCATTGCTGGGTCATGGTCTCACACCTCTTAGAAATAATGATTGGCAACTTCAGGGTACTGTTTATTAATAATGCTGTGAGATTTCCATAAGCAAATACCCTTCTTTCTTTTTTTTCAGGCTTAGAACCCTGAAAGGTTGAGTGTAGCAGAAAGTTGGGAAGAAAAAGAGGTGATTGATTGTCATCTTTAAAATGAAAATCTTTTTTCATTAAAACAAAAAGCTTCTAGATGGTCACAGAACTTGATAAAGCAATATCTAACTAGCACATGGCTGTGCCTCAATTTTTACCATATTCAGTCACATGACACCATCTGATACTGGTGATCATCTTACACACATTTCTGGCTAAACCCAAACAGTTCAGAGAAATTCTTTTCTTGACTGTTCAGAAAAAAATCCTTTCTTGACTGTGGAATACGCTGTATTTGTCTAAATGGGATAGGTATTTTGAGCTAATTTCAGTGTTTATTCTATATGAAAGCTTAGCAAAGCACCCAGACTGACTGAAGAAAAGTTTCCAAGTGCAGATTGAGGAGCTGACCAGGAGAAATTCAAGTTTCAAAGAAGGAAAGTGTTCTAGAGACCTATGGACAAAATTATCTCAATGAATACAATTTTATTGGGCTGAAAGAGGAGAAATGTCTTCAGTAGAAATTTGCAGGTGGTGATCTGGGCATCCTCCCAGGACTGCCAAACATTGGAGTTGACATACAGTTTTACACAGATGCAGCCTTTGGCAGGAGGGTATCACTGGCAGCTGTCAAATGCTAATCGTTCCCACAATAAAATGGGTGAATGGCTTTGGGAAATCACAGGCATCTGAGCTATAACAGAAGATATAACAAAGGACAAGGAATTTTCCTTGCCTGTTGTTTAGAGCCATTGTTTCTCCATTAGACCCTACTCAGAGCTTTTGAGTTCTCATCATGGTCTTCATTACACATTAATGCTGTGTTAAAAAAATAGTGGCATTATCGTGCCAGTGGAAGTGTTGTAGATACAGTCACATAATGTGTTAGGACTTTTGGAGGTCTGCATGTAGAAAGAATATATAACTGCCAAAGATTATGAGTTTACAGAACTGTGTGCTGGTTCAGGAGCTGATGGGAGCAGCACAGAAGAGCTTGACTACAAGTAGGATTTTTTTCTTTGCTCCTTGTAGTAAAAGATTAGTAGCATAGTAAGATTTTTAAATGGATTTTTTTTCTTAAAAACAAATATTGAGAATATTGAAATTATTCCAGATGAGAGCGATTTGCTGATTTACTGGGGGGGAAAAAAAAAGGTCAGTTTCTGTTATTGTGTCTTTTTGCTTGTTTTCCCCCTTATGTCCCCCATGCTCTTCAACTACTCAGTTCATTGAGTGGAGAAGTTGATTTTAAGAATAGGAGTTACTTAAAGTCTCCAAGTAAATGCTACTTGTGTTACTCAGTTCAACACAAGTACATGTCAGGTTTCTCATCCCTCATCCATACTACAATATTTGTAAAATAGAAGTATATTTTCGACTATAGGTTTTTAAGTCTAAACTTTTGATTAAATTTAGGCAGTCTGAATCTCCTTCGTGCTTCCTTAATATTCAAGCTCTTGTGATTCTCAACTAAGTTGACCAAAATAAGTGACTTCTTTAGTGCTGCCGACATTCCTGTATTTTGAATGTAAGGCTTGTAATAGATATGTCTGTTTCGTGAGAAAAACTCGTTCTGCATCCATGTCTTGTAGTATTTCTTTCCTATTTTCTAAGCATATCTGTCATGGCACTGACCTTTTCTTCTGACAGTTTGGTGTAGAGCATTTTTTTTTTTTGCCAAAAATGCCTTTTTTAAATAATAAGCATGGGTTTAATAACTAAAATAACTTCAGGTAGTGACCAGTATTTCATATGCATAATTAAATCCTTCTCATCTCAAAATTTATACTACTTTATTTAAGAAAATACAACATCAGTTCTGTTAAGTTTGTTGTCCAGATGCTTCTGTGTGGCTTCTTATGTGAATTTAGATGCAAGAAATACTGAACTGACATTAAATTGAGATTTTTTTTCAGATTAAATGGAGATTCTTCATAGGGGTAGTTTCTGTTACATGGTAGCATATGAAGGTATAGCATTAGTTTTTAGACGTTTAAATTCTTGTGAAACAAGGTTTGTAGCAAGAAGAGATTTAGAGATCAATGAGATGTCTAGAAATGCGGACACACTCTTGAGCATGCAGTCATCTCATGTCACGTTCTCCTACATTTGTTTTCTTCCAAAGTAGTTTAATGGGTTTCATTAGAATTCTGATTTATGATGCTGTGAATGATCTTAGAATGAGGTCTTCTGAGGTCACTGTTGCTTTAGAAAATTAAGGTAGAGGCAAGTAAAACCCAAGTTATCTCCCTTTCACCTCCAAATCTAGAGAAAGCAATTTGGAGAAGGCAAAGCTTCTATGTAGGGCTGAATTCCTTTGTTTCCTGTTTTTCATTTCAGCCATAGTGATTCTGCGAAGTATTAATTCATGACTCTGAAGAACTTGTCAATGTAATTTTCAAGGTTGGATGTTTCTTTTTCCTTTCAGCCTTTATGTTGGTGTATTTTTTAAGGGAGGATTTAGTTTTGCAAAAGGTCAGGCGTAGCTTTTTAGGCACGCTCCTTAGTAGGGTTTGGATCTTCTTTCCACATTCTTTCTACTAGTGCAGACGTTCCCACTGGGTATGCTTATAGTAGATCTTTTTCTCAGCTTAAAAAAACAGTGCCCTCTCACAAGGGCTTATCCTGAAGTTAAACCTGCCCCTGCCTTTCTTCAAGCTATATATTCGTATATGGATTCAATGGCTTTTGGTTTGTACATTTCAAAATCAGCTCATGGATGACATTACAGTAGGGTATGACCCTGTTTGATCTTAAGTTGGTAGACTGTGTCAGAAATGAGATATATCTTCAAAGATATACCTTCATTAATGAGGTGGAACTACACATACATTCATGATTATGCATGTGGTGGCACTCTTTGATGGGTCACATCACGTGGCCTGGCTGCATGGCAGCTATTTTCTAGTTTGCATTTTGTGGTTTATGACAGAAACATTTCACACTTAACATACAGATTTTCTGAAAGTTTTCAAAGTTGAAATGAATGGAATACATAGATACAGAATACTTCCACTTGATAATGTGATCAAAATTATCCATTTAAATGTCTGTGAAAAGTGATTTTATTTTGAATACTACTGTAAATCTGCTTCTGTCAGATTAGTAGCATGTCAAATACGGATATAGGTATTCCTAGTATCTCACTTTCATTTAGGTGCGTTTTCCACAGGAGTACATAAGAGATACTCTGTCTCATAAAGGCTTAAAATTCTCCCATTCCTGCAGGACTGGGAATATGATATGGCTTATGGCACTAGTATGATATTGGGCACGCTCTCATCTGGGAAATCCCCTCAGATCTGTATACCTTCATCTGTGGACTCGGCATTACACACTGGAATCTCTCCCCTGGTTGCCAGGAAATTGTGTACAAAGGACACATAATGTTAATCTTCACACAGAATACTTCTGATGCTTACACTGCATCAGAAAAATGGGTTTTGATGAGCAGAACATAATTCCAGCATGTCAAGTGCCTAAGTAACTGAAGGAGAGCCTTGTTTATGAGAAAGTCTTGCCTGTTTCTGGTTAGGATGGTATTTCCTCTCTCTTCCATACCCTCTTAGGTGTACTGACTAATGTTACACAGATACCAAAATATTTTGGTTTTGGTCATGTTCAGATAGTGGAGCTCCATGGACCATTGACTACATTGCTTGGCAGGCATCCTTCATTTTCTGTGAGCTTTCTGCTACTGAGAGGCATAGCTCTGATACAATCAAATACTTGGCAGTGGAAAGCTGCCATGAATAACACTCCAGCTTTGTAGCCTTTGTCACTAATCAGCTCTCAAAAGCTCTTGGAATTAGGTGAATGAAGAAAATATTGCTTGAATATTTCTGTCTTTTTTTTGAAGCCCTTTGATAATGTGTATAAAGAGAGCATCTATTTAAATAACCTTCCTCAGATTTAGATTTTCATTCTCATATTGGAATCTCTCGTGTGATAAACAGCAAGGCTACTGCTCAGTATGCGCCAACACCTGGGAATAATCATGCAAAAATAACAGTGAGAAACTGCAGAGCATCTGTTCTTGACATTAACTTTCCTTGGTTTGACAGACTGCCACCACCAGATGTTAGTCTTATGTGCCTTTTTTCCACTGGAGATGGCAGCCTTCCTGCCTCTCTTTGCCTCTAATAGCTTACATCAGTGCCCTTTGGAGAATTAATGAAAACAATTGTATCACCACAATGATCGCTAAGAGCCACCACTTTGCTGTGCTGACATTATGATTATCAGACAAGATGGGATAACTTTAAAACATGGAAAACTAGGGCAATACTTAAGCTCAGCATCTTTTTTCTTATGAGTAAGGTCATATTTGTGCAATGAACATGAAACTCAGGTATGATGAATGTCCATTTTATTCTCAACCAAAGGCATAGTGTTTTATTTCACAGCCTCTTTTATTGCAGTAGCCACTCTTTGGTCTTACCCTGTGTGAGTGTTTCTAGTGGAAAAAATGAACATTTATTAGTAGGTCTAAATAAACCAGAGCTGAGTACAGATATTTGTAACAAAGAACTTAGTTGGGTACACTGTCAGATCCGTGCTTT
This sequence comes from Nesoenas mayeri, assembly GCF_963082525.1. Taxonomy (NCBI): domain Eukaryota; kingdom Metazoa; phylum Chordata; class Aves; order Columbiformes; family Columbidae; genus Nesoenas; species Nesoenas mayeri. The sequence goes on along the minus strand of NC_137542.1, from coordinate 47,728,328 downwards.
CTTTAGCTCCCTCTCACTGTTTAGAATACTTAGAAAATGGAAGACACATCTGCCAGTTTGGTCCACGTTCACTTAAAACATTGGATATTTTAGTATGATAATAGCAAACATTTTGGGTTTTTTCTCAGGCTTTGTGATGAGTGTGTTTTATGAAAGAAATATGTTGCATGTGTAGTGGGAGGTTTTGCACGGCTTTACGAAACACCATGTAAACTATCAAACAGGGATGCGGCTTAGTGTTTCTTAAGCACTGGACTCCATTTATGTGCCAGTTATGAATCCTGGATTTCTTCTGGCTTGAAGTAAGATGCATTAAAAACTCCTCTGACATGGGGTACACGATCCCATTTCACTGTGAGTCCCATTACACAGGCAGTGCCAGGCAGCAGGGCTCTGTGCCATCCAACTGTTTGACCCAACTCAGCATCAGCCAGCCAGGGTCTGTGTAGCTTAGAATCAGTGTCCCCCTGTGCTAGGCATACATGGTTATGGTTTTCTGTATGCTGCTCTTGGGGGTCAGTTGATACTTGACTTGCTTGTGTGCATTGAAGTCTGCTCTGCAGAGCATTTTTGCATGGGCTTGAACTATGCAATTGTGGTGGCATAAAGAAAATAATAAAAATATCATTACTTGACTGCATATTTTTTATGCCACAGGAACTCAGCTTTACTCAGTATTGCTTTTGCCTTTTTTTTTTTCCTCCCACTTTGTTCTCTCTCTAATCTGAATATTATTTTAGTCCTAAATAAAAAGAACACACCCCCGAAATGAGGAAGAGTTTGGAGAAGAATGTGGTTGTAGGTCCCTCCTCTCTTCTCTCTAGTTCTAGTATGACTGAGATCAGAATCCAGGCTGGTCATACAAAGATAATACAAAACATTTTTGTTAACTGTTTAGCACACTTAAGGCTTGTATTCATGCTTAAAGGTGTTGGCTCTCAGTTTGTAGGTATGAATGATGCACAAAGCAAAAGAACTCTTACAAAGGCCACATGTAACAATTGTTATAATTTTTAAAAAGTTCTTTTTAATTTTAGATCTCCATTTTATTTTCTCATTATGAAAAATGGCCATGTGATGGTGTGAGCTGATCTGTGATACAGAGGATATATAATACAAGGATAATACTCTTTAGTCCTCCTTCTCTTTGTATCCCTGTTTGCCAACTTGGCTTTAAAATAAAGCAAAAACTAACTTTGATCTACATTAAGATAAATTTGAGTGAAACCTAAATGACAATGTATAGCGAGTCATTATGTCTTTTCTGTTGAGTGTTCTTATGGGGTCCAAAATTAAAACCAGTATCGACTTAAAGACATTTGGTGATCTACTTGAAAGCAGCTAGAAAGCAGCCATTTTAAGAAAATAATTGGATTGAAGGATGGTTTCTTGGTGTTATGTCCATGATCCAGTGGGCCAAATAAATATGAATTTTATGTGGTTTGGCTATTTGAGTGAGCACACTCATATCCTCATTTAGGTATCTTTTATGTAACAAAGGACTTTGTGGCCACTGTAAAATACTGAGAACCCTCAGGCTAAACTTGCAGACAGAAAATCTGCTACTGGGTATACTTGGAGTCATATGGGAAAGATAACTTCTTCAGTTCATGTACAGATATTGTCTCTGTGTGTATTGTCTGTGTACAGGCTGATTATCTGGCGAGTTGTATTCTTCCAAATATGCATTTTGGAAACCCTGAGAAATTAGATCGTTTGGATTCATGATTGTAAAAGTCCTCATGTGTTACTTCAAGTAGAAAAATGGAAATGTTATCTGTAAGCTGTTAGGTGGGTGATCATAATGTATTCTAAATTATTGGATGACAAAAGATTATATTTGATGCCATATGGATTTTAGAATTGTTCCAAGTGCTAATTTCTCTGTGATGCACATGAAAAAAAAATGGCATTTATATGTCTTTGTACTGTCTTTATGAATGTTTTTCTTTAAATAGAAAATGCAGTTCCCAGTTTGCAAAATTAATTTCCATTCACAAATCAGTCTCTGTCAACACCAAGAAAAAAGTGGCCTTAATCCTTGTTTTGAAAATTTATTATTATTTCATAGTAGCAGTCTATGACAACAGGGAATAGTCTTGTAGAAACTTAGCAATTTGCCTTGTTTAGCGTGATAGATATTTTAGTACTTAATTTTTCATGTGCAGCATTTGGGCTGATGTCAAAAAAATTAAACTCGTAAGACTGAAATTACCATGATACATCAAATCCCTGCATACACAAATGCAATTTCAGCAAACTGGGCTTTCATTTATTTTATTTATTTATTTATTTTTATTTTATTTTTTCTTTTCTTTTTTTTTTTTTTTTTTAAATCTCACAGCACCATTATAGTAAGTTTGTCTGTTGTTTTCAGGTTGATCCCCTGTTTACAGTGCCTGCACCTCCACCTCCGATTTCCAGCAGTATCACACCTCAGATTCTGCCTTCCTACTTTTCCCCATCTTCATCCAATATTGCAGCACCAGTCGAGCAGCTTTTGGTACGGACTCGTTCAGTGGGTGTAAATACTTGCGAGGTTGGAGTAGTAACAGAACCCGAATGCCTTGGACCCTGTGAGCCTGGGACCAGCGTGAACTTGGAAGGAATTGTGTGGCATGAAACTGAAGAAGGTAAATTGTTTTTTCCACTAGGTTTGTCTGTAAGATATGTTAACAAGGAGGAGGTTTTGCTATATCTGCCTGGGTGCTAACTAGGGGCTTGCTAGTCTGTTGGGACACCGTTTTGTACAATGGCAGTCACAGCTCTATAGCTCAGTTAGTGAGTTTTTATTTTAAAAACAAATAGCAGGTTTTTTTAATTATTTAAGCAACTGCATTTTCCAAATGACCTACCCATGTAGCATCGGCTAACAACAGAATTGTTTTCTTTTGCTATATTGAGAAAAGCATATGAAGAAATCTTTAACAGAATAACATAGATGTACTATTTAAATGTACGTCATGAAGGGGTATATGTGATGGGAGTGGATATATGAATAGAACTTAGATGAATATTTTGGAATTCAGACACTATGATAAAAAAAATGCCACTATTATGTAACAATAGAAGCCCCAGAGATCCTTGCAGAAATTCAATTTGATGTGATTATTGTTTGCTTTTTGGTTATTTGAAACATGCTTTAAGAGTAAGGTGTTCTTGCTCGGAGAAGAGTGTTCTGTCTGGTGGAGAAGTGCTGTTTGAACCAGAGCGATTTTGTTAATATCCTTTGAAGGCATTTGGCCAAGTAGGAGTCCTGAAGAGCTTTGGGGAATACTGAACGTTATTTGCTATGATTTAGAACAAAGTAAGCAGGAAGAGGATTATGCTGTGATATGCAAATTTTGCCATTTTGGTTTTCAAAAGCTCACTATTAAAATAGCAGCTTTCTCCTTTTGCTCTTAAAAATACTGCATGTGTACACTAAACTTCTGCAATTTTTGGTTTAAAAATAGTAGGTTTCTCCAGTTATAGCTGCTTGAGAGTCTTCCTGTGATTGTTCTTATGTTTGTTTTGAGGAGTATTTAATTTTTAGTGATCTACCTCCCTCAACATTGAAAAAAATATTATTTGCAGAAGGATGTAATGAAAAAATACAGCAGTGCATTGCTGCATGATAAATCCTGATATCCTTCAGACATATGAACAACGGCATTTGGTCCTTTGCAGTGATATATAAGACCTCACCAAAGTGCTCTACACTGTCCTCTCAAAAATCGATAGAGTCAGATTTACTTGCTTTTATATGCTTTCATCCATCCATCTTTCTCTCTGTGTATGCCTACAGCAGATTCATAAGGTAGATTGATCCTTTTAGATTGTTTTTAAAACAGAGTATAAATTCTGTTTTAAAACACCCCTGCAGAGATGACTGCCCTTAGCAGCTCCAGTCTTCCTTGACAGGCCTGTATTAACCAGAGTTGGAATGTGTGGGCGTTAACTGTGTTGACATGAAAGAGCAGTAGCTGTTAATAGTGTTATTCTTGCTGAATAAACTAAACTTCTGACCTCCACTGAATTTAAGAAGCTTGCCTTGTTAAAGGTTTGTCACCAGAAATGAAGTATTGAAAAAATTGCATTCTGTTCAGGATGACATTCCACTTACCAGTTTCTCAGCACTCTACTGGTTTAAAAACTCTTGTTATTTAATAGAAATTAACTCCCTTAACCTTTTCCCAGTCTGTCTAAAACAATTTTCTGAAACAACTCAGAGTTCAGTGGCAGCATGTTTGAGTGAAACGGTTTTGAATGTGCCTGTTTTCACAGCTTTACAAATACTGCTTGTTGACACTACATCTATGAGTGACTACAATAACAGATAAAATGGGATTTTAAAATCCTCTAGAAATATAGCTAGAATGTAGATTAAGAGACTGAAGATAATTGATATGATTTCATGTTCTATGGTTTGTACTGTGCTCTTTGTGTTTTACTGTTTCAGACCCTGCTGACTGAAGAAAATGACAAAAAATGTACTCTTTTTTCTAGTGTTCACAATCAACACTGTATTATGAAAAATGAGTTACTAATGATCATTTTTGCATTTTAATTAAGTTTTGGTGTTTGAGGCGTATATATATGTATATATATAGCTGGTTTCAAATTTTGTGATGTGTTCGTGAAAGTGGCTATATAACAGCTTGTGTTTCTGCCATATTGTAGAAAACAGGGTGCAGATGGGTCTTCGTAATTCATCTTTAACAGAAGGAAGATTATAAAATACTCATTTTCTCCAGTTATGATTTTGACTTTAATTAGGCCAGAACATGACCTTTCCTAAATTGGTGTAAATCCAGAATACTGTAACTGAAATCTTTGTAATTGGTGACATCTAAAACCATCTTGATGCTCATAATGACCAACTGAAATACAAATGTACTTTGTGATAGCCATATGTTTCTTTCATATTCAGTCCCTTCACTACTTTCCAAAACCTAACAAAAACATAGAAGCAAACTGACATGTATCTAGCTGTCTATGTATCTGTTAGCTTTTTAATTTAAAACAATCCTAAGAAGCCAAGGTATGAACATTTCTGACATTGTTTTGTGTTTCGAGATGTTTGAATTATTTTATATCTGATCTAGCCAGATGACTTGTGAAGTGATTAGAATAGGCTTGTAGGATGTCTGCATATTCTATGGCACGTGGGAAGTATGAATCAAATGTGCTGCTGAGCAGATTTCATTTGCTGCAGCAACTAGCTGTGGGAATGCAAATACAGAAAGGATGTGGTGATCATAGTTATTAGCATAAGAATAACAGAGTGAGTAGAGAAAGGTGAAATCAGATAGTTTATGTAGAACTCATTATTAAATGTAATACATGCTTTATAGAGGAAAACATGTATACTTGAGAATTCATGTTTTCAAGGTTTTTGGTATCTGAAATAACCGGTTTTCATTTAGGAATGTTAAACAAGTTGTCACAATCTGTTGCATTTGTTCTCCAAGGTCAGAAAATGGATGATGTTTGGTTTTATTAGTCATAGTTTCAAGATAATCTCTCCAAAGGAGGGAATAAAAGCAGTATTGGATTTCAGACAGAACTGTGGCAGATCAAAAAGTGCATTGTTACTACAGCTCTTTTAATTTATTCCATGCCAATCTATTCAGTTGACTTGATCAGCAGATTTAATAAATCTGACTGTTTCTTCCAGAGTGTTTTGATTTTAAAACCTGTACAGGGAAGCTGGCATCTGAAGTCTGTCACATCTTATTACAGGGCTTTGTAACTAACCATAGCTGGTTACTCACACAATTGATGGTTATCACATGGGCATTTCTCAGTTTTACTAAGTTGTGTAGTGTTTACTTTCTACGTATGTACACTGTAGGCATTTAGATCTGCATAATGACCTTGTTTGGATACGACTCAATAATGTGTCCACAGTGGTGTTAGTGGCTGTAGAAAAGAATATTGAAGGATATGTACTAGTGGAATGAGAAATAGTTATGGGCAAGTCATCCTTAAAGTTGGCAGCTGATGCAGGTATTTGACCCGAGAAACTACCATCCAGTAACAGTGGAAGTCCTTCACAAAAAGCAGCTGTTATTAGAGTGTATTTTTTGTTTGGTTGGTGCTTCTGATACTCTGGGAACCAGCTGTTGAAAGTCTGTATTTCTATACTGAGCAGTAAGGTTTATCTAGAATTAGGTACTTGGCTAAATTGTGTAATTATCTTCTGGGTAAACACTTTTGAAGGGAGCAGTAATTGTTTCGCCCTGCCTGGAGGAAATAAAAATGACCCAGAAAAAAGGGAAACCGCCAACCAACTTTCTAAATCACTTAGAGCTTGCTTTTTTGTTTAGTTTCTCATACACAGTTGCCCTGGGTCATGTCATATTTTTGGTTCTGCATCTAGTAGCACAGTCTGCCTTCAGATGTGGGAAGCAACAGTTCCAATGATGTCTTGTTTGCCTGAAAACTATGTAGGAGACAGCCATCCATCACCTTGCTGCCTTTGGGTACAGAAGAAGCTGCCTACACATGCTGTTAGGGTTCTTGCATTGCTGCACTGACATTGTGCAGTTTGGGTACAAACTGTTGTTGTTCAGTAATGAATAGCGGGGCAATAAGTTGTATTTTTTAGTGTCCTCTTATCCAGGTTAGCTTCTTGGTTTTCATAACTTGAGACTAGTTGTCAAATGTAAGAAACAGGAATCTGCTGGGCCTCAGAAATCTGATGGGATCATCTCCAGGGTATTCCAAATTTATCCTAGCATCAGTTCTGACACTATTTTGCAGAAATTTTTAGTAGAAAGGAGAATGCTTAGATGACAAAGAGGCATCCTGGTATTCGTTGTGTATGGGTTTCCCAGTCTGCCACATATGCAACTCCTGTGCATAGATATTGTTTTGAAAACATATCTTTGCACAGAGCTGGCGCAGATTCCTGCCTGCCTTACTAACCGTTGTTTTGCAAAATCTGTTTTAAAATAACAGTCTGTTTTAAATGTCTTTGGTTATAGATGTGTTTGCACATGCTTGTATAAGTAAGAGGGTGTACTTCTCTGTAGAAATATAAGAATGAGAGGTAGTCTGACTGCCTCTGAGTCCACTTAGCAATTTTTGTGGTTTAACAACCACATTTTCCTACTTCCAGAAATACAAAGGCATGATGAAACAACGAAACTTTTAATGTTGAAAGCCATATCAAATATGTAAATAAACAAATGCAAAAATTAGATATTTTTTAAAAATCTGTTTTATCAAGTGACCTTAAAATAATTAATAGAAATTCAGATAGACATGATTAAATCACACTGTTGTCTTGAGCTGAGGCAAGGCTTATAAAGAGAGGTAATATCCTTTATTAAACAAAGGGATACATTTTTAAAAAAAACAGGTAAGCTGTCAGACTGGGTGCATTTATATGTCCTTTCTGTGTGATGTAGACCATTGACTTGCTGGATACAGGAAGCAGTGGTTTGGTATTGTTAACTGTTATATTCAGTTCAGAATTGAAATGGGTATTTTCATAGGAGAGAAGCATGAAGATGTCCATTATTAAAAAAACAAGCTTTGTTATGTCCATGTTACAGAGAAGTGGATCATGGAGAAGATTGGTTTTTTTTTTTTGTTAGGTGCATTAACAGAACACCTAAAATCCAGCTATTCTCTACTGTCACATGAGTCATCTGCTGACCAGAATGAATGTCAGCCAAAATAAAAATGTCATCTGTCCAGAAAAAGCTTATAAACATGTTTACATTTTGAGATGTTATGTTGGTTTTTGTTTTTTTTTTTTTTTCCCTCTTTCTACTGTCTGTGATCTCACACCCAGTAAATCAATGGATTTCAAGAGGCCTGAGATAGGGGGTTCTTTATACGCTCTCTCATTGTATTGTCTAAGACACTTAGAGTCTAATACCTAGTGTGTGTTACATAGAAACTAGTAGCAAAAAAGAGAAATGGGCTGTATCTCACAATTGGAAGCCATGGGCTTGCATTATAATGTCTGTGGGTTTTGGACAGCTGGCCTCACCATGGGCGGCAGCACGGGCTGCAGGGGAATCTCTACTCTGGCACCTGGAGCACCTCCTGCCCCTCCTTCTTCTCTCACCTGGGTGTCTGCAGAGTTGTTCCTCTTGCATATTCTCACTCCTCTTCTCTGGCTGCAGTTGCACAGGATTGTTCCCGTTTCTTAAATACGTTATCCCCAAGGTGCTACCACATTTGCAGATGGGCTTGGCCCAATGGCAGGTTCATCTTAGGGCCAGCTGGCATTGGCTCTGTTGGACACTGAAAGAAGCTTCTGGCAGCTTCTCACAGAAGCCGCCCCTGTAGCCCCCCCACTACCAAAACCGTGCCACACTAATCCAATACAAATATACAGTGCTGGCCAATGTTAGAGGCAATGAGTGAGCTAGCTGGACTGCTTGGTCAAAGCCAGTATGACAGTAATTTAATATTGATATATTTTATTGCTATAACACAAAACATTTGTGCTGAGAGAACCAAAAAAGGAACTGTTTTTGACTGAATAATAGAACCATTTAGGTTGGAAAAGACCTTGAAGTTCATCAGTTCTAACTGTAAACCTAATACTGCCAAATCCACCACTAAACCATGTCACTAAGCACCACATTTACGTATCTTTTAAACACCTCCAGGGATGCTGACTCAACTGCTTTCCTGGGCAGCCTGTTCCAATGCCTGACAACTCTTTGTTTCCGTGAGGAATTTTTTCCTAATATCCAGTCTAAACCTTCCCTAACACAATTTGAGGCCATTTTCTCTTGTCCTGTTACTTGCTGCTTGGGAGGAGAGACCAACACCCTCCATGCTACAACCTCCTTTCAGGTAGTTGTAGACAGCAATAAGGTCTCCCCTCAGCCTCCTCCAGGCTGAACAGCCCCAGATCTCTCAGCCACTCCTTATAAGACACTGTCATACACAACCTTCAATTTCCCAGGTAGACAACTACTTGTAGTCTATTCAATACTGTTTTAATCTAAAATAAATGAAGCAAATAGTAATTTTTATAGCCAAACCCCTGTGTATCCACAGAAGCCCCTTAAAATGGTTTTGAACCATTGGGACTGGCTGTTATGAACCAAGTCTACATGGTTGAGTTGATGTGGTTTTGATGAGTTGCCATGAATCAGCTGGGCTACGATAACCAAAGCTTTGCAGGCTCTTTGTGCACAGCAAACAGTAGATAAATCATGTCAGCACAGACCTTCTCAGTGAAGGAGAAATGCAAAATAAGTTATGGATCTTCCCTGCTGGCAAAGCTGTATGTCAGATGGGATATATTTTGATCTCAAGTTTAATTCTGATGCTTTTACAAAGCACTCCTTTTTCAGAGATATTTTTAGCTATTAATTTAAACAGTAAGTTAAGTTTCAAGATGTTTGTATAGGTGATGAGAAGCATCACAGATTAATGAAGATCTGTAGCAGAAAAAAAAAAAAAGAAAAAAGAAAAAAAATCATGTGAAAACAGAATCACTGCTCATTTCCAGGCTTTCTTAATGCAGCAGAGAAGTTATGCTAGTTCATCACCCCTTCCGTTCCTTCTCAACACCACTGCTTCAGGAGTTTTTTAAAAATTGCAGACCACCACTGGAAGAAAAGCAATGAGGAATTTTGTGTAAAGGTGCTGTTAAATGTTAAATTTGGTATTTAAATTACAGCATTCCTCCTTAAACATACTCACACCACAGGGTCTAACTAGTGCTAGTTCTACAGCTTTGTTGAGAGAGGCTGTACATCTCTATTGCATGGAGGGATGCGTGGTTTGTTTACTGCTGAGTGCTTGTCTCGTTGCATCATTCTTACGAGTACAGATGTAATGCTAAGCAGAGCACTGCCACAATACAGCTGCAATAACAGACCAAAAGTACCTCAAGTGTCTTCTGTAGCCATGGTAGTAAGGGCCAGCATATCTTAAGGGACCTGGCAAATGCTGTATTTTACAGCTCATTGAGAAGACAGGGTCCAACTCTCTTGGTATAACTCAAAGCAGAGAATGAAAAAACTTAACAAATTCCAGACATTACATAAAAAAGTGTATATTGCCAGACTGCTACAGAGGAAGACTCCCTGCGCTCTTGTACATACATAGAAAATTATCCCTTTTACAAACAAGCATATGGGGGCAGGGAGGGTGCACAGAAAAGGGAAGGAGGATAATTGAGATTGGAAACATTTGCTTGGAGCTATTTGAATGTGAAACTGAGCCTGCTCAAGCAGTGAGGTTATGAACACTGAAGGAGAAAAGAAACAGTTTTGAGCATTTACTGCTCAAAAGCAAAATCTCAATAGCAGCAGATTGCATAAAAGTGAGACTGTTCCAGCAGAAAATACTTGCAACATGTGGTGTTTGGATTTGTAGATAGCAGGGGGGAGAGATGACTGCTAATGAAGAAAGTGTGTATGCGTGCAAGTGTTTTCTTACTAAAGAATACCACGGGAGTAAGGAATGAAAGCACAACTGAAATGGTGTCTTTAACTGGTGTAGTTAAGGAATTAAAACACTTATTTGAAGGATGTTCTCACAGTCAGTCTGATTTTGTACACAGTTTATTTAGTTAGGACAAGCTGTGGTCTTCCCATTTTGTTACACTCCTAAGTATTGCTGGTCTTTTGTAGTGGTGAATGACAGATTCTCTTTATTGCTGGACTACTATATGTTTTCACTAATACAGATAAATCTCAATAATAGTTTTTTCTGCATTTCAGGCTATGTAGTGAAAAGCTGCTTTTGGCATTGGGACTAACTTGCCTGTATAAGATCAATGGATGGGCTAACATCCAGCTTTTCATTTTTTAGAATCAGTGGAAACTTACTTTTTTCACCCTGGGGGCATACTCATAAGTCTTTCCAGTTACTACTGATGTGGTAGGATCTAATCACTAGTCTGGAACTGTTGCTGACAAGATGCAATCCAAAAAGCAGAAGGAAAACCTCCATTTAAATTTTGAACATGGTCTTCAGGGTTACTAAAAGATTACATCTTATATTTTTGTTCTAAAAGAAGGAGACAGGAAAAGTAGAGACTGAGGGTGAAGACAAAGAATGTCAAAAATAAAAGGTCAAGGGAATTAGGTTTCTTGATTTAGGCTGAAAAACTAGGCCTAAATTTATTAAAGCTAGTGTTGCAATGGAAACTGTAATTGACGTTCATCAATTTTATATCCCCAAATGTGATGAGATTTAGGGGAAAAAAACAAACCGACACCAGCATTCGGGATTAAAAAAAAAAAGTCCTTTATTAGAGCACTTTGCCTTTTTTTTTTTTTAATTAATTGTTTTCACTTGTTTGTTTGTTTATTTTAAGGATTATCAACTAAAGCAGGCACACTTTATGTCCATGACAATTAACACTAGTTTGTGTTTACTAGCTGCAAATTTGAATCTCAAATAAGGGGATATAGCTGGATATAGCTAAGGTGATAGATGTAATTTTTAAGGGCAGGATATACTACCCTTGTTAAAGGTTTAATCAGAATAAAGGAGAATATTTAACAAAAGTCTTCTTTTCGTGTACTTTGTTTTAGTAGATGTGAGTTACTTGTTAAGCTTAGTGTGGAAGTTTACCAGGACTTTGCTTGAGGTGATATTTTAGTGTATTTAAGTGATTTTTTTTGTTTTGTTTGAGTTTTGTTATTGTTTCTATATGAGTGTTAACAGGCAGATCCAGCCATTTGCTTTTTCTCTAGTGATGTACCCAACAGTATGAAGATTCCCATTAATAAAATGAAACTAAGTTAGTTGTCAGTAGATGGCAGTTCTGTAGCTGGTCCCTAACACTAAGGAAAAGTGCTGTGGAAAATTGGTTTCAAGCAGGAGCAGTTCCAGATCAATCTTCAATTAATCTAAAGATGGTGTTTGTTGTTTCCCCCCACATCCACACCACAGTCACTTGAAACTTCTACATTTAAGTAGGCTGAAACAAGTGATTACATTTTACTGCCTGTTTACTTTCCCCTACAGCGACTGAACCTGTACTTCTTAACCTTGCATTCCTATAGCGCTGGCTTTTGTGGATTTTTTAAAGCCTGAGGCGATGTGACCCCCTGTAGTTGGGAGATTTTGGAAAGAGAAGAGTCTCAGGTTTCACTAAAGGATCTGTTTTCGTTAGGGAAGAGATAAGCTGATGTCAACCTCTAGCAGAGTATGACTTCTAATGTGTGTTATGGATTTAGAAAGAAAAAAAGGCTTTTTTTGGTTATTCTCTACAACTTTATTGAAGTCCTGGAAGTTACGATTGTTAAGTTCTGTGGTTTCTGAGGAAGTCTTGCAATGTATTAATATTTGCTTCTTGAGAAATTTTGTTCAAACCACTACTGGTGGCAATGAAGCCAGTACAAGTTAGCCTCCAAGCCAGTTTCATGCAGAAGAACAGCTGGCTATTGATGGACTTCATTTAGCTGTAGAGGAAGACATATGGCTGGTTACAAGCCTGAGCAATTAAAACCCACAATTGTTCCTGCTTTGAACAATTCCCAGCTAAAGACCTGTATTTAGAGGTGCTACACCCTGAACTAGGGCCAGTGAAAGCTACTTATGTTCATTACTTAAGGAAAATGAGGTAATTTTTGTTCAGTTCTGAAAGAGAGAATGACCTTTCAGCACAGTCCCCACACACTTGAAAAAGCCTTTCAATTTTCTACTGTTATATAAAGGAAAGAATAAGTTTTCCTTAGTAGTCTTATAAAAACTAAAAATTCAGTATTTTTAAGGATGTCAGACCAGTGTGACTTGTAAGTAGGAGTATAGTTTAGTTAGAATCGTAGAATTTTTTAGGTTAGAAAAGACTTTTAAGATCATAGAATCTAGCTGTAAAACTAACACTGCCAAGTCCACCACTAAACCATGTCCCTAAGCACCACATCTACATGTCTTTGAAACACATCCAGGGATGGCAACTCTACCACTTCCCAGCCTGTCCCAGTGCCTGACAACCCTTTCTGTGAAGATTTTCCTAAAATCCAATCTAAATCTCCCCGGTGTAGCTTGAGGCCATTCCTGCTCAACCTATCACTTGATCCCTTCGAAGAAGAGACCAACACCCTCCATGCTACAGCCTTTTTTCAGGTAGTTGTAGAGAGTGATAAGGTCTCTCCTCAGCTTCCTTTTCTCTAGGCTAAACAGCCCCAGTTCCCTCAGCCGCTCCCCATCAGACTTGTGTTCCACACACTTCACCAGCTTCATTGCCCTTTTCTGAACTCTCTCTAGCACCTCGATGTCTTTCTGGTAGTGAAGGACACAAAACTGAACATAGTATTTGAGATGGGGCCTCACCAGCACCCGGTAGAGTGGGACAATCACTGCCTAGTCCTGCTGGTCACACTATTTCTGATACTAGCCAGGATCCCCTTAGCATTTTGGCCACCTGGGCATATTGCTAGCTCATATTCAGCACAACCATGTCCTTTTCCACTGAGCAGCTTCCCAGCCACTCTTCCCTGAGCCTGTAGTGTTGCATGGGGTTGTCGTGACCCAAGTGCAGGGCCCAACACTTGGCCTTGTTGAACTTGGCCTTGCTGGACTTAGTGTGAGCCCATCGATCCAGCCTTTCCAGATTCTACTGTAGAGCCTTCCTTCCCTCAAGTGGATTAACACTCCCACCCAATTTGCATGTCATCTGCAAACTTACTGAGGGCATACGTGATCCCACTGTCCAGATTGTTAAATAAACAGAACTTGCTCCAATACTGAGCCCTGGGGAACACCGCTTGTGACTAGCTCCTAACTGGATTTAACTGCATTTACCACCACTCTTTGGGCCCAGCCATCCAGCCAATTCTTTACCCAGCGGTAGCCAACTTCTGAGCTTTTTCAGCTTCACCAATTTTTTGAAACCCCAGCTAGGCCCCATTCCTTCCAGAGTGGAGGACTACTTAAGATGAGAGTGAAAGATCTTGGTTTTGCAATATAGTGACATAGTAGTTGTTTCTCATTAAGTTGGTTATTCAGGGTTGGTTAGAAACAGATTTATCTGGGAAAGCGTTCAAACATAGTTCTGGTGGGGAGAGAAAACGCAGCAGTGAAGTCGTCCTCAGAAGTGCTGGTGGAAGGCTGAAAGATCTCCACAGTGCTTCCAACTTCCACTGATCCAGCCCATGAGAACGGAGGTATCACTGAACCACATGCACTTTCTTCCAATCTAGTTCTTTTGGAAACTTCGCACAACAAACCTTCACATCTTATTTGAGAGTGGTCTCCCAGGTTTTCTGTGTGGGCGTATGCGCACACTGTTACACTGAGTTATGACCTCTTGCTGACCTGGGAAACTGCAGATGCCAGCCAACTTTTAAACCGATTTGAAATGACTACACCTCCACTGCAAACATCTTCCTGTTGACAGTAGGAATTAAGTTATGTAGCATTTTAGTAATTTATTTCATGATACCTATTCTGGAGGTTTTTCCACAAGAACTGACAGGCAGTTTCTCCTTGAGGTAAAGATTAAGGGTGGCATAGAGGTTTGGATTTACCAGTTAATAGTGCATTTTTATTAAACGTGAACCAGCAGACTAACACTATATCTTATCTTGATTCTGCCCATGCAACTGGCACAGGAAATTAGTAAAAATAAGGGAGCAGAGGGATTCTTGAGGGATAGGAGTAAATCTGTGCTTGGTTTTGCTGCAGGGCAGTGGGTGGTGATTGGGTTACAAATGGTTCTGTTGATCTAGACAAACAAGTGACAGGAAAGAACTTAGAGAAAATGTTTTTGTATCCTCAAAGCGTTATCTTCAAGGAGCACAGTTAGTAATGCTGTTGTAAAAAGAAGCTTCAATTTGGACAGACAGCTTGATTCAGGCAAAGCTGCTAATTTGTTTTCAGCTTCAAGGAGATTTAGAGTCTTTGCATCCTTGGCAGTAACATACAGCGTAATTGTTTCCCTTCTCCTTAATCTTCAGTCTAGCTGTATTGGCTTAGTGTAGCTAGGAAAGGCTGGAATGTTGACTGAATTAGCTGCACCAGATAGCTTCTCCTAACAGGCGAGAAGTTGCTGTGGGACTCTTCTGATTTTCTAGTATGTGAGGAGAACACTTGCTGTTCTTTTCATGATTACATCTAGATGCAGAAACACTTTTGCGCAGAAAGGAAAATAAATTGTTGGGTATGAAAAAGAGGTGACAGAATTAATGTTCTTACACTGGCAACATTACTCAGTTATTACAGGCTCTATGTAAATAACAGCTTTGCTTTCATCTATTTTCTGCCTCTTTCTTCCACAAAAGTAATTTTGTAACCCTACAATTTTTAAATACTTTAAAAAAAACCTAACTGCACCAGGAGATTTGTTTGCATTCCTATTATTCAGTTTGGCAATGTTTGTGGGCAGCAGCTGCTTACGCTTTTGGAGTATGTGCCATTAACATACCACTGGTATAAACCTAGCTTAATTCACCAAAAATGCAATCTTCAGGGAAGAGATGTAGCATATCGTTGAACAGTTAAATTATTTAGTCAGTCCAGTGGTTAAGCTTGGGTCAGCTTTGAAGGGTAAATTTCATTGCTGGGATACATTCTTGGCTATGAATGAATGCATCAATAATCTTTCTTTGAACCTTAAGATGCACAATAGACACAATAACTCCTGAGTTGAACTCTTGAGAGTGGGCTGATTTATGGGCAGCTGTTGAAAGTGCTCTTAGACAAACTATTTTTTCATCTATGAAGTGGAAACCTGTAGTATATTAAGTACTGTATACCATTGCAATGGTAGACAGACAAAAGCTGTGCAAATCTTTACTATGGGTTTTTAATTTATAGATTAAAAGAAAAAGTAATTATTTTGACGTAGTACACTGCCATAAATTGAGAATCACTTGTCAGGGCTCCAGCAGACAAATAGCTGAAGGT
Organism: Nesoenas mayeri; assembly: GCF_963082525.1. Classification (NCBI taxonomy): domain Eukaryota; kingdom Metazoa; phylum Chordata; class Aves; order Columbiformes; family Columbidae; genus Nesoenas; species Nesoenas mayeri. The sequence goes on along the minus strand of NC_137542.1, from coordinate 47,712,500 downwards.
GTTATTGACCTCAACTGCTCAGCCAGTTGATCTGTGTAAGTTACCTCCCATTTAGTAGAGGCAACAGCAGGGATTGTGTGTGTTCTCCAGTGCCAGCAAATTCACAAGCCTGCATAAACCAGTGCTAGTTTCATTTGCATTAGTGCTGTGACTGTGGATGACCAAGGATCTGATACATATGGGTTTCCACCAACCCTGCTCTGAAGGCTGTAGCCTGAATCAAAGGGCTGCTGCAGATGTACAGGAAGGGGTAGCATCACCCACTATGTGAAGATTTGGCTAAATGCATCTGCTGGAGGGCTTAGTTTGCTAGAAGGATGAAGAGAGGTCTCCTCCGTGGTCAGCAACAGTGGCTTGTAACAGTACCTTTTCAGTGCTGGGAGAGGAGGGAACTGTTCTTGTCTCAATACCTATTTCTGAGCTATTGTGTCAACATTGTACAGTGCTAGGAGGTTTACTGATCACTGTAAGGCATTCTGCATTATTAAAATTATTAAAATGAAATTTGAGTTTTAGGGAGTTTTTCTGATAATTAGTTGCAGAAGGAGCAATTTGGTTTTATTTTCTTTTAGTTAACAGGCCAAACAGATGGGAAAGCAGACCTGGAGTAGTTTTGCTGGCTGGCTGCCATGATTCTGTAAATTTTGATTTGTGTGGATATGTAGCAGTTTTATTTTTCCCTTTTTGGAAATGTATGCCTGTAAGTCTTCGGGAAATTAATCACTGGTTTCCTGTGAAATGTGCACTTGTAAAACAAATGTTGTAGCAATGTGCCATGCAGACCCTGTGTTGTGTCAATTAGGAAGTGTGACATCAGCAAACTCCACAGACTGTCAGAGGCTAAAGCACTTTTCAAAGCATCATTCCTTCACAGCTCTCCAGAGAAAGGATTAAAAAAATGACAGAAATTTGAACTGCAGTTCAGTACAGTTTTATTGTTTGCCTTTGCCACTCAAAAGGCACATGGTTCATAATTCTACCCAAATGAGATTTTTAATGCTACTTGACCTTACACTATTTTGTATTTGAAATTAACAAGGCATTAAAATTTGCAAAATCTGTATTAACAACTAAGTGTGAATTGATCAAAAGTTGGAAATCTTACATTTAATGTTCCACAGGGGAAAAGATGAAAAATGCAACTAATATTTCACCCTTGGTGTGTCTGCTCTTCACTTCTTGCTAATCCATGTGCCTCAACACCAGAACAACCTGCAAGAAAAGAGTTACTTAAGCATTTATTAACTGTGGTATTGATGATGATATCACCACTAATTACATGCCAAGGGAGCTACATTTAACAGTAAAAAATGCTAGGGATTTAAGCACATGACTGACAGATTGGGTCATAGTTCTTTTTTTTTGTAGCTTTTTCCCTGGAAAGAACTCCGATTCTCACTGTTCAGCATTTGAATCTTCAAGATGAAAAGGCCTTTCCCTCAAAGAGTTCCATGTTGTTATTTAAATGGTAATTGGCTCTGTCCTCAGTTTGACTGTGAGCATTTTAACTTCAGTAGGTTTGCGATTTTCATTATTTTGAGTTTTGTGCTTCTAATGGAGGAGGTGATTTGGGGAATGACAAAGATTAATTGCAAATTTGGAAGCTAGTTACTAGTGACAAAACTTGATAACTTTTGGGAAGGCACATATGCTATTTGAGGAACATGTGTTCCATAATGAATTATTTTGCTTCTGTAATAATCTGTCTCTTCTTTAGTGGTGACTTTTACATCTGAGATAGTTCCTCCCTGACAGATGAATGTTTCTGTATAGTGTGAACTGTGAAGCAGACATAAATTGTAGGATTTGTTAAGCTATTTGCCTGAAAACTTTCAGTTCAATACAGTGCTTTCTGGAGAGAAGGTCATGGCCACAAAACTCTGATCTCCAGGGAGACAGTGTTTGAAGAGTAATGATCTTTGGTGAATACTTTCGTAATCTTCAGTACCTTCTGGTGTAGAAAAAGCTATGGTCCCGTTATGTTTTTAGGAGACAAAACCAAAATTTTGCTTTAATTCCTATCCACTCCTTGCTGAATAGGACTTCAGTTCCTCACTTTTTAACTCTACTACCTTCAGCTGTCATTGTGAAGAAGAAACATGAAAATTGCTATCCTTGTTATCCAAGGAAGGCTAAAATACTTGCACCAACAAATTCATTGCTATATGATATTGCTATCATTGAAGTAAGTAAACTGATGTTGAAGAGCATTGAAGAGCATGACGAGAGACAGCTGTATTTCCTGTGTTTGGTGACTTGGTTTTCATTCTATGAAGGCAGAAAAAAGCAAGACCAAACCAAACACAAGCAAAAACCACACAAAACACTGAAGACGTTTAGGTGGCTGAACTGTGTTCATGCTGAACGTTAAACAAGAACCTGCTGGCCTGGGTCAGAGAAACAAACAGATGAATGTTACAGTTTTCAGAATGCAGCCATTCAATTTATATGTGGAAGGGAAAAAGGCATTTGAGGAGTCCACAGAGGCGTCTTTGTGTTGGTGATGTAGCACCAAGGACTGCATTAAGAACGTCTGGTGTTTTCTAATAATGTTGGAGATATCTTCCCATTGATGTGTTCATTTTCTACTGGCTTTAGACCACCCAAAATCACATCTCACCTGAAGCCTTTTTTCCTGCAGTCTCTTTCCTCCCCTCCCTCAAATGTATGGTGGATGTGTATTCATGTTTTTGCTTTCTGTTCAGAGAGGTATCCAGCTGGGAAAATTTAGTGTGTACAATACTCTCTGCCTTCAACTGACATTTCTCATAAATTGCAACAGAAACACTGCTATCAGCAGCTTAATAGCAGGTAGAATACAGCTCTACGTATCAAGTCTCAGCAGGGTACAGAAACTACGGTTACCAAATTTTCAAAGAGAAAGGATTGGGAGGGAAAGTTTTTATGTAAGAATAACTGGGGAGGGAGAGCTGAGAAACATGTAAAATGGATTCATTGAAAGCTGCCTTAAAAAAAAAATACTTGTAGAGGCTGACTCAGTGGATTCAGCATTTGCTTTTTGCTGAATTGTTGTTTTAGAAGACCTCACAAGAGGTTTTCTATTTTAAGCAGTGCAAAAGCAGCAGTACAACAGTCTTTCCTCTTTGATCCTTAAACAAAAACTACCCTCCAAAGCCATTCCTTGCAATACTTTTTGGAAAATAAGTAATGCTTAACTGCGGCTGAAGTATAAGGTGTTTATGACAGAAAATCTGGGTCAGCCACAGTGCATTTATGCAGGAAACACAGGTTTGGTGGCAATAGACTAGTAAATAGCATTATGTTCCTGATCACAGGTTTTAATTAGTTTCCATTTTGCCCCCAGCTCTGCTTAAACCCAAATCTTGACTGAAGAAGGTCACCGTAGGTTAGAAAATAACCTCATAGCATAGATTAGACAATATATCACAATATTGAAGTAAATGAATTGATTTAGGATTTTTCTTGTTTACTTGTTTGGGTTTTTTTTGTTGTTTTGGGGAGGGTATTAAGTCAGATCAGATCTTGTTTGTCACTAGGCTGGTCTGCTCTTTGTGACCATGACAGAAAAGACAGGAAATAATGATCTTAAGTTGTGGCAAGAGAGATTCAAGTGAGACATTAGAAAAGCATTTCTAACAACAAGGATAATGAGGCTGTGGAGTAGACTGTCTAGCAGCTTGTGAAGTCTCTGTTAATCTATGCAAGCATTTTTTTAGGATAGACGCTGATACTGCTTCAGAATTGAAGGAGGTGGACTGGACAACTTATTGAGGTCCCCTCAGCTCTATAGTTCAGTGATTTTAAGAGCAGGATGGTTCATAATTGATTTGTTGTTGTTGTTTACTTGCCACATGGGGATTTCCTAAGAAATTGTGACACAGTGTGTCACCTTCTGTATTTCTTTTAGATTTAAAATTAGTTGAACAGCATTAGTGAAATATTATACAATGGCAGTAAAAAGGAAGTTGTGCTGCCAAAACCAGGGCTATATATAAATTATAGCAGACAGCTATTAATCAAGGGCTCATGAGAAACAAATACGGAACAGAGAACAACTCTCTTACGGGCAGCCTAGTGATGAAGAGACCAACTGTTGAATCTGTACGGCTGGAGGAAAAAGATGGGAGTGTAGGCACTCAGCTGGAAAGCTACCCCTGTGCTTTTCTTTATTTTTTCATATCAATACCTAGCTAGTAAATATCTTGTAATTTTGAAGGATGCTTCTCCAGTAACCTTTGCTTTCCTGTAACATAATCTTTAAAAGCTGTCTGATGAGAAATGAGGGAAGGCAGTGTTATAAACATAGTACAGCATATTGAGATCCAAGAATACCATTGAGTCTGAGTGAGGCACATAAATAATACTAATCTTCCTTCTGTGAGGACAGCTGTTGGTTTCAGTTTGGAGAGTAATAAAGACATACTCCTCTTTTCCTTCAAACTCCTTTCAGTGGAATATGTTGACAGCAGTAAATAGATATTAACATTTTTGCCTGTGTGTTTCTTTGAGGAATATTGGTTGTATGCTGAGTTTTGCTCGGAGAGAAGAAAAAAATCTCTTCAAGGTCTCAAATATACAGCCAGGTATATTTTATTTATGGCATCTATAAGACAGTTGGCAGCTAGCCATAAAGAGACAAATTTCACTCCTGGTCTTTCCAGTTTTCTCATAATTTCCTACCACCTATTGGTTATAGAATTCAAGATTTTCCTATCTCAGTGGTGCTTTCTCTATAGATGATTTTCCTGTGACAGAAAGAGTAATAGTGAGCATTACCAACAATGTACTCTTTGATTCATTTGAGTTCTTTCTGCAGCCCTCCCTTGCACTCCTGAAGTTTTATGAAGTCTGAAGATCTCATGAATTTCTGAGTTGGTCTGTCATACTGTTTTGTCGAAGAACAGTCTTTACCCATCAGGTTATCTAACCATGAATCTTTTTGCCAGTGAGCAAGTAGCTTGCAAATACACAGTATTTCTTTCCATCTAGAATCTCTAAAGAAAGAGGAAGTTTTTTCATGAACAGTAAGAGAAAACCCCACACTTCTCTAGAAGTATTTAATGCAGATAGATAGCTTACTAATCACTCAGTGAGAAGGCTTTGAAGACAAGAGGTCTTCAGCCAGTAACAGCTTAACTTTTGATTATGCCTTCTATATTCTCTAGACAGGACAGGTGAGATGGTAGAATCAGAAAAATAAGTTCAAAGCAGTTTTATCTAGACACAAATTCGTTCTTTATGTCTGCAGTGGTTGTCATTGTGAATATCTGAAATCCAGAGCAATTTGGAAGGTTCTGTATGCAGTGCCTTTGCTTTCAAAAACAAAGCCCAGATTGATTCAGATCTTTTTGGAATCATTCTGACTTGACTACCAAGGAACTGTTGATGATGTAGGTGGAAAATCCTTTGGAGAGAATAAATTATCTTTCTGTTCTCTGTATGTTTCTGATAGTCCCTTCTCAGGTAGAGCCTCCTAGCCATGGACTTTCATAGGCTTCTCTTAAGCAGTTCCCAAATGTATAACACTAGAAGTGAATATATTTAACACCTAAATACAGACGTATCAGCAACAAAAATAGGTTTTAATTTTTCTAAAACAGTGGGTGTTAATATTTGAAATTTAAAAGTAATTGAAATAAACTCAGTGGCTGCCATTTTCCTTGGAATAATTCTGGTTTACCTTTCTACTGAAAGAATCACCTGCAGTTTTTTGGTTTAGGGATGTGCTACTTCCACTTCTAAGTTTTTCAGGTTTAGCAGATTTGCCTTGTGTCATTTGTCATATGAAATACTGAGTCATGTCTTTGCAGTAATCTGTATGTCATTAAAGATAATACAAAACTTTATTTTCAGAGAAAAACAGAAGCTTCTTGAAGGAAATGGTTGTTAAATTCATCACTGTTTGGGAAATGCAAGTTGTTTCATTGAGTGTGCTTATACCTTCAGGACTCTTAAAAGTGTGAAGAAAATGTTTATACGAATAGTCTTTATGAACTATTCAGTCAAGTTTGCATTTCTGATGGATTTTGGTGTTCTCAGAAATAGTTCTCAGTCAATACGCAGTTTTATTAAGAGAGGAAAAAAGGGCCTATACAGAGGAATCTGCTTTCTGGGTGAGGAGGGAGGCTTCTGCCAAAGACTTGAGAAAGGCAGCCAGCTGTCATTCCTTTCACACCTTCCTGAAGTGTTACAAACTTCTCGTTGTGGCATCTGTTGTTACTGCATTTGGTTGTCTACTGCTCAGAGATGTTGTCCATCAACAGAAACGTGTGGGTGGAGGCAGACGGAGGTCTGATCTTTTCCCCACTGGCACCCTTTCCCTGTCAGTGCTGCCTTATTTTCCTGATGAAGTGCCCTGATTCTCTATGATACTGCTCCATCCTTCCCTCTCCTTAATCTGCTGGTGATATTGCACAGTAAATAAAAGTAAATAAAAACACAGTATTGTTTTTGCTATTTACTTTTGTTGTTTCACATGGTCATCTTCAGGTGATCTGTCCTGAAACACAAACACTCTTCTTTATAAGGCAGGTAGGTGAGTTAGAGGGATGAAAACAACTATACAAATAGCATGGGAGGACCAAGATCAAGGGAGCAGTCTTTCCATGCAGTTGTCTCCCAGCCTATGGGAGGGTAAATACCTCAGTGAGCACTCACAATCTCCAGTGCTATAACCTTATCACAAGAAATGCATTGGCTAAATGAAGCGGCATTCCCACATTCAGACTGAGCCTGATTTTATGTGAGTTTGAAACATCACACGGGTATTATATTTCATGAAAGGGGAGGTCCACGTGAGGTATGTAGATTATTCCATGTAGTACAATGATAGCACCATTTCATTTCCTTCCTTCCTGACAGAAGCCATTAGCTGCAGTGGATTAGCTTCTGTCTGAGTGGAAGTTGTTCCGACAAAGATGATCATGTAAGGAGTAAGCTGCAGTTTTATATTAGCAGAGAGGTCAGGTAATTAATGCATTGGAGAATTTGAAGAGGGAGAACAAAATACTCCCAGAAGCCTTGCTTTTGTGGCCAGTCAGAAGCAGCTTTCTTCATATGGACAGAGAGAACATAAATGACAATAAAACATGCAGTGGAAGGTTGTACTTAATCTGACTAAATATGACACATAAAGTCTTTTTCAGTCTATTCTACTCCTGTTGCAGGCATATATTTTCAGACATTCAGTACATTTCCCCCTCCCTTTTGCTTCTATACAGAGGTTGCAGAAATTTAAATTAGCTGACATTTTCAGTATCCTAAATAGAGGATTAAGGGTTATACTAGTGTGATCTGGTGACAGTTTGCCTAGTTCAGACATGCCATTTTGGTCCTTGTTTTTTCCCTGCTGTCTGTTACACTGTGTTACCAAGCACAATTCACAGTGTCGTGGTGACTGAGTTCACAAACAATGTCATCACAAAGATGGGAAATTAAAATGTTCCTTGGCGAATTTTAGAAATAAATTGTGGGCACGGAGTGTAAATCACAATTAGGCTGTCAGGGCTTTGGTCAGCTTAAGGTGCACTCTCCAGCACAAGTCTGCGTTACAGAATGAAGGGAAGAATTTTCCTCATTAATTCATGTGGCAAGGAAATGAAGTAAACCACAAAGCTTGTACTACAAAGTTTTTATTGCTTCATAAATTTTATTGAGATAGAAATTAACCAGTTTCCTCTGTGTTTTAAACAGAGTCCATTTGTGTTTATTGATGAAGGGGAAGCTCATCTGTGTTCCAGAATAGGTCTGTTTTCTGTTAGAAAAGGCTGCACTTCAGAGATACTACGTACTAACTTGACACACCATGCCTAAGAATCTGTGGTTTGGGATTTCTTAATTTAATAACAGTTTTTCTACCTGGTTGTTTTTGTGGTAAACAGAGAAGTATCAAGAAGGAGGTATCAAAAGATAAGAAAACCACCGTGAGATGCAGCAGACATACCAAAGTCAATCAGTGTTTTTATGCATTTGCCAAAACTTTTCAGTACGGCATCCACATTAGGACTGCTGGCATGTTTGCTGAAGCATTCAAAGGATGTTCTCCTGCTCATTTAGGGAGGAATATAAGCATGGGTGTGTTACATTGTGGCAAACATATTCAATAATGTCTTTCATTTGAGATGTATTATTCATGGAGAGTTTTAAGCTGCCCTAAAACATAAGGAACATACACAGCTTTATTTGGGTGCTTCAATACAGACAGGTTTGTATTTGAAATGGAAGCTTAATGAGCTGTGACTATCTGAAAAATGAAAATGTATAGGCAGAGTCCTTGAAACGTCACCCATTTTTTTTCTCTATTTTCACGATAATGATTGTACAAGATGGGATTTGCATCTCTGAGCAATGAGTTAAATACTTCCAAATCTCCTTGAAATCAATTTCTTGTGATCACGCATGCAGATTGAAAACCATGACTTTGAGATTTACATTCTGTGAATAAAATTTACGTTCCCTGAAAAGCAAAGAAGGCTGTCATTTCATGCCTCCTAATCTTCATTGTCTATTTCCCTTCAGTACACACAAGCCCAGTGCGCCTGCGCACAGTGTAGAACAGCTTTCTGCTCTGTCGATTTTGTTTTATAAAAGCCCTATTTTCTTTATTGCCTTTATCACATCTGTAAAATTTATTTAAGCAATGACAAATTTCTCTTTTAGGCCTGGAATCTAAAAGAAAAACTCCTGTCAGGCTATTGGTAAAAGATTTGTTGGATATGACTGTTCATTAAATTGTAAGGATCTGTGGGTGAGGCTGGCTGTCTGAAGCTGCTGTGAGTAAGTGGGTTATGGGCTGTACTTGGTGAATATACATAATCAGGGAGACGAATGTGCTTCAGCAGCCTCTTGTTTTGTTCAACTAAAATGGGTGTTGATTTTGGAAAGCTAAGCAAAATCACTGTCATTTTTCTAAATCAGATATCATTCATCCTACAGAGCACTCATGAAAAACAGCACTTAGGTTAAATATAGCAGCATTCAGCTTTGTAAATTGACAAGAATAGCACTACATTTATTTCCGTTTAAAAAAATGGTCAAACTGAATGCAGTGCTTCTGAGTGGTAGCTAATTGGCAGCGTTGTAAACAGGAATCCTCATACACTACAAGCGTACAGTCCTGGATGCTGCAGTGCTTACCTTCGCACACTGCTTTGTCAGTTTTTCTCAGCTATGTCTTACATCCCTGTAAGGACAAGAAATGTAAGGTTGCACACACTCTTACTTTTAAGAAAGGAAATAAGAGAATATTCATAAGAATAACTTGAGTTACTAATACTGTCACTGTTTGATCGACAGTAACTGCATAAATAAATAAAAAGGCCTGCTCTATTTTAATTTTTACTATGCTGCTCCAGTACTACCAGTGCTTAGTGTTCTGTTTATTCAGGTGTCCACCTAAATAACTGTGAAACTTCAGTAGAATCTGAAAACAAGCTATTTGATGGACGGCAAATTATGAGTTCTTCTCATTCTTCTGGGTGTAAATATGCTTTCAGCTGAAAGCCAGGCAGGAAGGGGAATCTTTCATTTGAAAGAAGGTTTTAGTCTACACTTGATCTCCTCTGGTTTTATATGAAAAGCCACATTGGACTGAATGACAGCTGAAGAGGCAAGCTGCTGTATCAGGGGATTTAGCAGAAGGAAGCTGCTGTTCTTTCAACCAGCACCTTCCCAGAAAGGTCTCTGAATCCCTTACCAGTTTGGTGCAATTGTGAGGTCGGTGCACTACCAAACACGTGGATGAAACAGTTTAATTGAAGTGCCTCTCACTGTCTTAGTACCGATATTCAGGTTTAAGAAAGTAAATAAGTATTCCTTAAGGCTATCAATTTCTGTTCTGTAATTTGAAATGAGATTATCCTTCAGTTTTTAGCTGAAGTTATGATGTCAGAATCATGTCAAGCTACAGCTTAGTTAACTTAAAAAAATAAAAAAGAAAAAGGAGAAAGAACCACTCTCTTCTTTCTGCTTCAATACCCAGCAAAACCGATCTCTGGAGTTAGTGCAGTTGGTTGCTGCAAGTTGATCACAAGTTCCATTCCTATCAAAACTAGTCCTTAAAAAACTTTCCTTTCCTCCCCCACCACACGTTTTAACTTTGATAAACGGAAAAAAAAAAAAAAAAAAACAACGACAAAAACCAAACAACATAGAAGACTTTTGCAATTGTAAAATCTAGTCACAGTACACAATGTTGAAATTCTTACACAAAAAAGGGTTTCTGCATATCTGGTGACAGCACAGTATGATTCTGTAAATTACCTGTTAGTGGTAATAAGAATTATGCATGCAATTGATGTGATACACAGTTGTTTAAAAATGATAGTAATAATTAAGGGTGAATGCTTTCAAAGACAAGTCGGTATTCCATGTGAAGCATGTAAGAGTCCAACTTAAATGCTCTTTATACCTCAGGAGAACGCTCGGGAAAAATAACGACATGGTGATTAGTTGCGAAAGTGTTTTTCAATTTTGAGAACAATGTGATATTGATTTTGAAATACTATAGAGTGACTAAAGAAGAATGTATCTGTTTGTCCATAGTTAGCATAGCATGATTCCAAAAGGGATATTTTTAGCCAAATCTGGTTTGATCACTGGTTTTCTAATGCACAACTTATGTTATGGAACATAGCAACATTTGTATGACAGTTCTGTGTGACTGAAAGGTTAGTGTTCTTGCAGTGCATAAAATTATCTTAGGAAATCTTTCTCAGTATGTGAAGATGATGAGTCTAGCTGTTCAAATGTTACACCTTTCTTTCACACAAGTATGTGCCTAAGGGCTGATCTTTGTCGCTGATGATTATTAGCAATTACGCATGTGTTACTTTCAGGGAGAAGGCTTTTGGGCCTTTGTTGTACAGCTCAGAGTCAATAAACTCCGAGCTGCTCATAATAGCTTTTCTTTTTCATTGAAGCCTTGGACTTGCCCTAACTTCATGAGAGCAGAGGAAGAAAGAATACAATAGGAGCCATGGAGTTTGACTTAGGCGTAATGTGAGGAGGCTGTAAAACCTGTCAGAGGGCTTGATTGATTGGCTCTTGGGCTGCAGTCCTCAGTGCAAAGCAATAATGTTCCTGCTTCTTGTGTGAGAAGGTTGCATGTGCCACCTGGGGTCAAAGCTTATCAGCCTCGGGGGCCAACATTTCAGATGAGGCTAAAGTGCAGTCAATAATTTATACAGAAATTTGTGTGTAGATCCTGGACTAAAGCAAGCTTTATCTTTATATTGTTTGTCTTACCAAGGAAAGAATTAAGTCACATCTGAAAGTCCAGCCTCTTTTTTTTCTTTTAGTGACATGGGAAAATAGTCTCCTAATACTAGAATATGTGTTTCTGTCGTCATGTTGGTGGTATTTAATGTGGGAGGGCATGCCTGTGATGATCCTTTGAGGATGTTTCATTGCCAAAAGAAATGTAGAGATTTTTGGCTTATGTCAGGATTCCTAGGACTGTAAGATTTTACTTATATTTTTTGCATAATTGGTCTGTCCTCAGTGTCTAAATAGTTTGTTTCTAAACTTATGAGGGTCAAAGGTGGATCAGCTCTGGTGCATGAAAAATCTGCAGTAGTGCATGAAAAAGCTGTAATAGTGGCATAGTTCACAGCAGGTCAGGGAAAACTAGCCAGGCTCTTATTAATCAATGGAGAAATTGGGGCATCCTACACAACAGACACTTACAAGAAAATTGTCCAAGTAGTCGCTGGCAAGAGAAGCCTAGCAGAAATTGTACCGATCACTAGTGGGAAATCCTTTTGCTGGTAGCTTGCCCTTGCATTGCATCAGTATTGACAAGCAGCTGAAATAAGGTAACTGGTTAACTAGATGTTTTACTACTTTATTCATTTGGGATGTAATTTAAAACAGAGGAAAAAGATCACAGTGAACTCTTCTGCAGAACTTTGACACCTGTTGAAGTTGGTTAATTGGTAAGCTGCTCACTTCGCCTCTGTCCCAGCAATTTAGTATTTTGCTTTAGTAGATGCTAACAAAAGCCCCTTTACCTTTTTCTCAGGGAGAACACTAGAAGTCATATTTCATTAGGCTTGTTTACAAAAGAGAACTGGTGTCCTCTTAGCTGTGTTGCTTAAATACTTTGATCTGTGCATCTTTTCCCCCACTAAAATACAAGACTTTTATAATAGGAAGGGCAGCACTGCTGACTACTTTTTAAGGAAAAGAACTAGTTTGTGGGATAAGAGCTATAAAAATTATGTAGGATTTAGTCTTGGCCATGCATAATATTTGTGTTGTGGTTTTCAGGTCTAAAAGGTGGAGTGTAAAGCATAGTTTCAATTTTAATCTGTAAACTATAGCAACAAAATACATTACAATATGGTTACTCCAAATCCTAAACTGAAGCAATTGTATAGGAACAAGAGTCTCAGATGTGTAAGGTTCTTTATCTGCTTTTCCTAGACAGAGAAAAAAGTGGAATGGTGGGCCTCACCTTACTGTACTTGATTGATTCCTTTTCAATGCATGGGTGGGAAAGATGTAGAAGAGACAGAACTCCTCATTTACAGTTGCAGTATTCATAGGGCTCTAAAGTACATCCCATGCTTGACTATACACCAATTTTAGCCTTATATATTTTACTGTGAAGTTTCATGGTAGGGCTATTACTGTATTAAGATTTTAATGGAGTTTACCTCCACAAACATAAAAGATGAATCCCCGAAAGTCCCACAAACTGAAAGAAGAGGTACTTGTCTCCTATTAGCTGTAATAAGAAATCCTGAGGGAGCTTTGTAAAATAAATCCCAAATTTTTTTTTCCCCTTCTCCTTTGTCTTGGATGTGTCTGTCTCAGATAGGCACTTACCCTTTACCCAGGCTTAGGAAATAAGCAAAGCTTAATGTGGAGAGAAAAAGAGATGTAAAATGCACTTCAGTAGATTTTCAGTGTGTTCAGCCACTGCTTTAAATTGCTGGTTTAAATTCCAGTGAGTGGAATAATAGAGAAGTTATCATGTCTAGTAGCTGCAGTTGTCCTTTGTAAAGAATGGCTTGTTAGGAGGCTTTATGATTTACTGAGGCCACAGCTGGCTGCCAGCAGAGCTACAGGAACGTGTTCTCTCTTGGGCCTGGTAGCTAGAGATGAAAAGAATCCAAAGCTGGCACAAAAGCAAATGAATGCTTTGACTTTAAATAAAGCATCATAATTTATAAGAGGCTCTGCGTCTCAATCCCAATGAGGTACATGGATCAGCAGCAGCTCTTTGAGGATGAGCAGAATTGCCTGCCTGGCTTGACTGCAGTTCTGGTATCTGCAGTCTACAGATTTGGAAGCATTTTCATGGTTTGGGCTTGGAACTGTTTCTTTATCCATGCTGTTTCTTTTCCACAAATTCTCTCTCTTCTGTCTCCCACTCCTTTATGTTTCATTAGCTGCTCCATTGTTTGATAAATAATTGTACTACTGTTTGCACCTGGCAGCTCTTTATCATGATGTAGAGCACTGGGGAGCTAAACAGCAAACACACCTGAAGGTTTATAGGTGCATTTTGGAATCTGTTATTTCTTGGTTTTTAATCACCAAGAACTTCAGAGCTGGGACACAAACTTCTATTGAGATGTCCTAATACTCACCTCAGGAAGAAAAATAAAAATGTATGAGCTCCTTAAGAGTTTTTGGGTTTTTGTTTAGTTGTTGTTGTTTTGTTTGTTTTGTATTTGGTGGGGAGTTTCTGGTTTTGTTGTTTATTTGGTTTTTTTAATAGATACATGCATACTCGAAATTATACACATTTCCCTATTTCTGCAGCTGTTTCTCAACAGTCTGCTGATGAAAACAATATTTCTGTGGTCTAGTGTCTGAGATTAAGAATAGAGGCAGATAATTTTTAAAGGAACTCCTGAATGCTTGTCAGGGTAAGAAAAAGTGGTTTTGGTTTTCCCTTTTTGGTCTTACTGCTTTAGGCTGCACTCTGGTCTTGCTTTGCTTTGCTATTTAGTTGGTTTTAAGGGTGAAAGAATTTAGGAGAGAAATCAGTAGCTGAAGAGATCCTGTAATTAATATGAACTGCAGGAAGCAAGTGTGACAGATGAGTTGAAAAGCCCTATGTTCTGTTGCTTATCTCAAGTGACATATGGTATTAGAGCACAAGCAGAGGTGGTGGATTGTGGGGCTTCTTTTTCTTCTGTGCTAGTGGAAGGCAGAAGAGTGTCCGTGTGTTCCACAGGGCAGCAATATAGGAGCTGAAATAGCACTCCTTGAGAAGCAAGTGGGAAATTCAGGGGATTACAGAATGGCATTTCCTTCCTCTTGAGACTGACATTTTTCTGTGTCAGGCTATGTGAATCACAGTTATGATTACTGAAGTAAAAGAGAAAAAATCTGCTAGAAACAAAATACTTTATTTCTGAAACAGATTTGGTTTTCTTCAGAACACACAGATGTTAAATTATTTTCAACTTGCATTTTTAGTGTCAGCTGAAATAAAGTAAGACTTCAGTTTTATTCTCAAGCTTTAGTAGAACAGTGAAGTGGTTCAGTTACTCTGGCCAAAGAAAAGGTAGGGTTTGTGCAAAAGCAAATCTTCAGTTGTACTGTGGAGGTCAGAAATCTATGGTTAGTTTATAATAACAGTAATGGCACTTTTTCCTGTAAACACTGCAGACATGTGGTATGACATTCAAGATGTGTAACAGCAATTTATCTGAAAGTTTTCCTTGTCCTGTCCAAATCTAATCCCTTTGATATAAATCTGACAGGAGAAAATTATGTTGGTTACTGTTGCTTCATAGTTTTCAAAAACGCCATTCTAAGTAGCTTGTATTTTCAGCTGTGGATAAACCTAAAAGGCATTTGGGATCCAATCTGATGTACTTTCTGGGGTATTACCCAGTTTTCATTGGTTCTTTTATTGCACTTTTAATGAGTGTAAAATGTAACCTTCTATTTGATTAGGACTGTTTGTTTATCTTTCTGCTTTATTTGTGTTTAGATTTTGCTTATTGGTTATTTGTTAGGTAGACTGTCTTTAGAAGAAATATACACTCAAAAAATTGTTGTTATAACTGATAAAGGACACAGGCTTTTTTATTAGATGCTGCCCTGTTTTCCAAAGCCAGCCTGCCTTTAGAATTTCGGTCATAGCTTTGTCCACCCATGACTGAGCCATTTCAGCTCACCTTCAGCAACAAGTCTTCCTAACACCTCTTTTGTTTTATATTGATGCTGGAAAAGGATAATGTTACTAGGGAGGCAAGAAAAATAAAAGAAACCAGAGCTGCTTCTAGCTGACCACTCAACTGAAAATTGACCAGCTGTCTTCATGAGAAAGAAATAGATGGCAGTGAATAAGCTAGTAAGAATAGTCTAGTTTTCCAAGAAGCTCCATGATTTTCCCAAATCAATACAGCTCATCAGGCTTCAGAACAAAGGCTGCGGGAGGTGTGACAGTGATGAAACTGCCTATGTGTTCTTTTGTGTATTAAGCACAGGGGCACATGGGGAAACAGGGTGTCTTCAGTTATTTCAGTGTTTATTCTGTAAACCTCTAGATTAAGAAAACAGAATTATGTGGGATGAAAAAGTTCTCTCCTTGATGGCCCAACTCCATGGCTTCAAGAGGTACTCTTCACTGTATAGTTGATGCTTCTTTTCTGAATGCAAATGGCAGTGTATAATGCAAGTCCAGGGAATTTATGTTTTGTTTGTGTATCATTAAAGGTATAACACAGCTTTTTCAAGCTAGGGTGGTGGTTGCTACTCTATATATACTGTACTGATGACTTCATAATGAAGGGGGAAAGCAATGACATGCCATTTGAAGGAAGTGTACATGAAATTTAGGTGGACATTACTCAGAATTTACTGGAAATCACATGGATATGAACTAAGTTTGTTATGCTGTTGAAGAAGCTGCTGTACTTTATTTGGCCAGAGTGATGCCGACCTTCTTTAGCCTCCAGCAGGCCAATGTTAACTAAAATAGCAGGTTGTAGCCTCTCAGCCCTTTAACCTTTAAGCTTACTATGCTTTCATAAAGTACTGAATTAACAGCATGGCTAAGCATCTCAAAGGTTTATGACTCTACCAGCAGTATTTCATTATGCTTCTTTTCGTTAATGCTATCCAATCTTCTCAGCTTCATTGCTATATTGTATTTGTTCAGATAAAGTCCAGTGTCCAGGATGACTAACTGCAGATCTGTGCTCCAGATGGTTTGATTACAGGATGTGGTTAAATGACTTTTCAAACATTAAGCGCAGCAGTAGGGCTCTAAAAAAACCAAAATCAAACCCCCTACCAACAAAACAAAATAAAACAACAACAACAAAAAAGAGTCCACCAGTCTTGCATTTCCAGGCCACCTGACAGTCATTACATTCTCAGGCTTTCTGATGTTGATGTCTTTTACATGTGCACCTGCTGTAGATGTAGTTAAGATCATGTGCCATGCTAGATACAGAGTGTGATTAAAGTAGTAAATAAATTGTACGTCTACCAGATCAGTATTCAGTGTGGAAGGCTTGACTTTATACGTAGAATGTTTACTGTTAATTTTAGATTACCTTCTTGATGGAAGCAATCGGGGAGAAATAAGCCATTTGCATTGCAAGTCTAACATAAACATTGTTCTGTGTTTTTTATGCCTGGATGAATTGCAGGTGTATATGTGGCTCTGGGATTGATGATGACGTGGTGGATGTTCAGAGTCAAATGAGTTATACTGCTCTTACTAATCCAATGGCAATGAAAAACTTGAGATAATCCTAAAATTGCAAATTTTCATCTTACATCTTTTTGCACTTAATGTACTTTAGTTCTGTTAGAAAAGTGATGCCAAATAGTTATATGTGGAATTAAAAGTTTTGCAGTACCAGATGTGGAATAAAATGTGTTTAACCCATGGTGGCTGTGTAGTCCCTGGTGACAGATATGCTATAGTTCAGCTGTCCCAGGCATGTCTGTATTATTTGTACTTGGTGACATTGGGACAAAAAGCAAATGGAATTTGGTTTGCAAATGAATTTGTGGATTCACTGATCATAGGGATATGTGGAATTGATTTTGCTGTAATGTTACATCAGGTGATGATGTGATGCCTTTTCAGTACTGAGAATTGCATCTCACAGCCTTGAAGAGCTGCTACGCCACAGGAATATTGCTACAAGAATTTGTCATATTTAGCTTTTTAGAAATAATCTTATAAAATTACTCAAAGCATAGTGTACTTTGCAAGATCTTCCTCTGGCATCAGCAAAAGTTGTTTAAAATGGCATTTGGAATAGTAAAGGCAGTAGGCAAAACTGTTAGCCAAATGGGAATTTTGAGCAACTCCTTTTGAGGACTCCTTTTATGTTTAAACGTATGTGACTTACATGACTTTTTAAACATAAGTGACTTTTGGTTACTGAAAAGCAAACAAATTATTCCTATTTTTGGAAGATTATTGAAATATTCTTTATCAAATCAATTACAGAATTGTTCAAAAAGACTTCACACATATCTGCTTTCTCCAGAATTTTGCAGCTACTTTTGAACTGATTCTCAACTAAGAACAGAGGGAACGGCTCCTTTTACAGGAATGGACGCATACCCATTTACCCATTCAGATAACTGGTCTTTGAATTTTCTGGGAAAATAATCAACCTGAACTGAAACGGAATTTTGTAGCAGTTGCTGTGATCTGAACACAAAAGCAGCCTATGCTGTAAACATTACGTCAGGCTTTTCAGTCAAATTAATTGAGTAATGTCTACTTATATTGGACTTTGAATGTGTTTGTTTTCTAAAGCCAGTGTTTTCAAAAACTGGGCCCTGCATTTAAGATATTAATGTGATAATTTGATTCCTAATGACATGATCTCATTTTCAAAGTTTTGAATACAAAGCATAAAAATTCTTGGCTTATGTCCATTGCAGAAAACAGAGTCAGGAAATAAAAAGGATTAGTATCAATTTTAGACTAGATCCTTCAGTCTTTTGTTGTTTAGATGAAAGAACATCTGCAGGAGTGTATCCTGTTAGATCTGAATAGATCCTTAAAAGCTTGATGTGACTACAAGTGTAGTGTCAAGGCAGTCAACATGCATGGTACCCTGGCTGGATACTGAAGGTGCTTTGTGGTTGTGATGTTTTAATGTCAAAATAGCACATCTGTACTTGTTAGACAGACTTCAGAAGAGTGTGGCTCTCTTTTCAAATAGTGAACAATGAATTTAGGTAGTTCATTTCCAATTTATGATGACGTAATTCTTTCTATAAATTGAGTTAATTGTGAATAGCCAATTTTAGTTCTGGTCTTTGTTATGCAGTCACTGAAAAGAAGGAAGAGGGGAAGAGAACAGATACATTGCATCCACAGAAATCATAAAAAGTGCTTCTTTCTGTAGATTTCTGAAAATAATTTTATTGCAGATCACTTTTGTGACATGTGACCTTTCATTCCATAATAAAAGCCAGGTACAAATTGTCCCAGTTATTTTGTACAGATCATTACATTATATTTATCAGAACTGCTTATGTAAAATGTTTTTTTGTTCCTCTAGACATGTGTTAGCTTTTCCTGTTGGCTAATTTTTTGCCATAAACAGTGTAGTTAAGAATGTGACTAATAAAGAAAAAAGCTCATAGTGGTACATGCACTGTGAAGGAAAACAGCAAAATACAGAATCTTTTCTTGCTCCTACCAGGCTAATTAAATTCCTCTTGATGTTAAAGTAGGGACTTCCATTGACAGTGGTGGGCACTAGGTAACATCCTGTGTGCACCTTGGCTGTACATTAAGGCTTTTGTATGTGATCCTGCCTTTGCTAATAATGGATTTTGGCAGAAAAGGTAGTGTAGGTGACCTGTAAAACCACTAGGTAACATTGACCCCATTTTCTTGTGTTAGACACTATTTCTTAATTCTTACACATAACACATTCACCACTTACTATTTCTACTCATTAATGATAAAGAGTAGCATGGGTAGTAACTTCTGAAATTTTTGTTTTCTTATTATTGGCTGCTTTAATTTAGGCTATTTGACACTGAGAACTGCAGAGGATATTGATAATTTCAGATACACTGTGTGTAGTTATGTAGTTTGCAAATGGAATGATAAACTAAATTAAATCAAGAAATTTACACCCTAATTTAAGGCTAAGTGTTTCTCTGTTACATCCAAAGTTAGTGAACTGTGCTCTGCTAATTGCTTAGACTCCTTAGTCGACACCCTTACTCGGTAGAAGAACCATTTGCATGCTTTCAGAATATATTCACTATTGTTTGATCCAGCCTCACAAGAACAGGATTAGATATTTGGCCAGGTTTCATGAATTGTAATCTTAGAGCCCTGATACCCTCAGCTACACTCCATTACACTCATCTGAATTTTTCTCCTATTCTTCAGTAATGGTTACTTTAAATAGTTTAGTCTCTTGGGCTTTAAGGTGAAAATACGTATCTGTATTCAGACATTATGAAATGTGTGGGTTCCTCAGATTGTCTTTGCATTTTTCACTCTTGTTCAGGCAATGCTAAACAAATGATTGTTACAGGATGTGTAGTGTCATCTGTAGTAAAGTGTAATGGGAACTCTTATTATGGGGACTTCTTGTGACTGGACTCAGCCTCAGGGAGGTTTGATCCTTTATGTGATATGTTATTTACTTCAGAAGGTGGAGGGATTATGTGTAGAGCTATGCCTCACCACATGCACGTTCAAAAGCAGAGCTGGAACAACTCCGAGACGGGTTAGTGCATCTATGACTGCATGCCCAGTGCACTCAGATGCAATACTCAGAGGTGGAGATTGCGGGAGTACTATTTATATACTGCCTCCCAGACAGAGTGGAGGAGATCTAGCAGGGGTTTTTGTTCTGAGCTTGAACTCTGCCAGGACAAGTACTTTGGATCAAAGAAACTTGTAATAGTACATCCTGTCTGGGTGCAGCAAAAGTAACCCTTTCTCTTCAGCGGTGCATTTGGAATGTAGTGTGGACTATTTAGCTTTCTTGTCTCTGTTTTCATTTTCCAGTGTTTGGTCTAATAAGCCTCCAGTTGCATTTTTCCTGAAGGGTCAGTCCTATCTCCCATGTTACTTGTACTCTCTTGACCCATTTCCATGATAATCTTAGAAGATTAGATGAGCTACCTTCACTGCCAGTTCTGTGGAATCTTACCTGTGTCTGAGAAATGGGCTGTTCATTAGGGAAAGGAAATTTTTTCCTTGCTACAGTTGTTGTAACGCAGTATGGAGATTAATCTTTCCTCTTACTTACATACTAGGGCCTTTGCTAAGACTACAAAATGAGATGCTAAATGTAACTGACTTTAAGGGAAGAATTTACTTGTGTTTGCTTTTGAAGTATTGACTTTCTTACCCTGGAAGGTCATTTGAATGTCTTCTAAGAATTACTGAAATGTGTATTGATTTCAGGATTTTTACTGTTATACCTACTCCATGCCTTCTACTTCACCTTATTAATATCACTAGGTCTGTTATATAAAAAAATGAAGAACATGCAGAGACATATTACAGACACTAAGGAAGATGGAGATTTATTTAGGAATACACCTTGACTAAAAAAAACCAACCAAACAAAAAATGACATTTTAACAAAGGACAAAGCTAAACTAGTTGGAGGGAAATGAAAGGCACAGTTAATTCTCCCGTAATACTCTATGGGAAGTCAGAAAGCCCTCTTTGCTTTGTGCATTTAGGAGATTGGATGAACACTGGCAAATGGACAGGAGGGAGCAATTGTGCTGCTGCAGGAGTACGGGTTGTGTGACACAATAGAATTTAGCAGTGGAAAATACCCATGATTTTCACTCAGAGCACTATGGAGTCACAGCTGACAAGCTATTGTGGTGGAGGAAAAGCATCAGGGTTGCCACAGAAACAATTTTTTAATGCCTCTCTCTAGTGTGCGAGTGGCAGATGGGAATGTAGTTTGGAGTTGCTTGTTGCGAGGAACAATTTCCACTGACAAAATATTTCCTTGGTGGATCTCCTCTTGCTCTCCACATTTGTTGCCAGTATGTTTCGGTGGGTCTGGAGGACTCAAGACATGGCGCGAGTTCAGCACCTGCTGTCCCTAGAGCCCACACGCCACCCTCCGCCCTGGTGCCAGTGCCAGGGGCGCTGTGGAAGCACATGGGGGCCGGTTCCCCCGGAGCCTGCCAGGCCACCCTTGGCCCTGGGCAGCCCCAGGTCCCTGCCCCCACCACCACCTACTCTGGTGGTCGTTTCCATTTGAAAGGGGCGAGTGTGAGAGGTGTTTGGTTCTTTTCCAGGCTGCTAAGTTTGCGTACATCATAAAAATACAGCATGGCGGTTTAACCCTAATCCTTCTAGGTGTTCAGAGGCTGGCTCTGACCCTAGCTGGAAGAGCCTTTTATCTTTCATCCTTCAGACCGTGTAGCCCCAGCATACAAAAATCTAGTTGCCGTATCATGATGCAACTTAAAACCAGATGGGGAATAATTTTCAAATCTGCTACAGAGAATTTTTGAGGAAATCCCTTCTTCCTTGGTACCTCCACTAACAACACTTCAAATGCTTCCCCGCTGTTAAAAGGCCCCTGAGGAAATAAGCGCTGGTTGCATGTTTACCTTGGTGCAGCAGAGAGGGATCGTTTTAGTACAAAATTAGAAATCGCACTGGTAAGACAAAGAAAAAAGACCAGCTGGAAACATTCTGGCACAATGCCATTATTATATCCGTTACAGAAAGGCTAAAGCTAGAACAAGGGAAGTGTAGAGGAAAAACAAATCACAAGGCTGGCAGCTGCGAGTTTGTTTCTTCATGCTTCTCATAAACTGGAAGCATTTTGCATCATCCCTTTCTTTTCTAGGTAAAATGTATTTTTTATTTCAATGTCTGTTCTAATGAGAAGAGAGTGCTGATTCAGTAATACTACTTTGTGTTTATCTGCTGCAGTTAATGAATTAAAGGAGTCGTTATGCTGGCTAGTCCATAAGCATGATGATACGTTATGTGAAGAAGTGTTTGGGGACAACCTGAAAACATTTTAATGGCATCTGCCATTTCTCTTTTATTGTTGCTTAGAATATCCTTCCTGTGCATGCATTTACAGGGAAAATTCAAATAAACCAGAATTAGAAGTCAGCTTTAGGTAGACATATGAATTTACATTTAATAAAATTTATCAGTGGGAAAAGCAGTTAAATTGGATTTTTAAAAAGATCTCTCTTTCTCTGTATTATTATTCCTCCTTACTGTATGGTTGCAGTTCACGTCTAGTTCCTCGCTTTGCACAAAAGGAAAAAGCAACGCAAATAATAGACTTTTCTATCCATATCTGCTGAATAAAACTTGCAGTGCATACGTGTGTGTGTGTTTCTGTGTTTGGATATATGCTATTTCAAATAAATAGAAGCATCATTATCATATTGTTCAAAGCAGATTCTTCTCAGTCACCTACTGATTTAAACACTGTAACTAGTGCTTGGTTTATGCTGGCTGGCTGCCAAGCAAAAGCAATTATGTGCAATAATAGCAAAATTAAGAGGTGAGTGTTGCTGTTTTACAGCAGGACATGGCAACACCCATTTCCTTCTGTCAGCTGTATGTTGATTACACACACAGTCACACAGGCACATACTCTGTCCTGCACACATACACACGCACACACAGAGTCATCTTTGTCATTTGCAGTCTTCCCTGTGGGTTTTAACTTGAGGTCACTGAAACCAGAAAAGAGGAAGAGTATAGACCACAGCATTTGAAAGCAAATGAGAATAAAGCTCTCACTTTGTGGGGAAGGAGAGAAAAAATGAGAGCAAAACAAAAAGCCTACCTCAATTTTTGTTCTGACTGTGATAATGCTTTGTTTTTCTCCCACTGGCAGGTGTCCTAGTGGTAAATGTTACGTGGAGGAACAAGACTTACGTGGGAACACTGTTGGACTGCACAAAGCATGACTGGGCCCCTCCTAGGTAGGCAATCATTCAGAGTCTGTTTTTTCTCTGCTGTATTTTCACTCCCAACCTCTGTCAAGAGACTGTACAGAGATTAATAAAAAACAACTGGTTATAATTGAAAACATGCACCAGTGAAATGAGTTATTCTCTGTTCCACACTGAAATGTAGCGTGGGGGTTTTTATTTCTTTTTGTTTTGTGTTTTTGAGAGGGAAGGAGAAATAGATGGGATTCAGAGGGCAATTAATTTAGAAATGCCTTTCTGTAAGTTTGGAAAATCTTTCTATTGTTCTAATTAGGTGGTCTTGTTCTTACCATTTTTGTCTTTTTTTATTGACTTATCCTTTGGGACTGTAACATTCTCACTTAGAAGAAGGACATCCTTCCTTTAACATGATGATGATTCTGTTACTGGACGGGATATTTTTTTGGTGTTTATTCAGTTCACAGCTCCCGCTCACGAAATCTACTCTTGTTTATATAGGTTTTGTGAATCACCAACAAGTGACCTGGAAATGCGTGGAGGACGGGGCAGGGGAAAGCGGGCAAGGTCCGCTGCAGCTGCAGCTGTACCTGGGAATGATGCGAGTTTTACAGAGTCCAGAGGACTTCAAAATAAGAATCGAGGTGGTGCCAATGGTAAGGGGAGGAGGGGCAGCCTTAACTCAAGTGGGCGCAGGACACCACCGAACTGTGCCATGGATGAAGTCAAAGCCAGTCCCTCCTCCACAAACAAGAGAAAAACTAAGCCTCCAATGGAGCTAGATTTGAACTCCAGTTCAGAGGACAATAAATCTGGAAAACGTGTTCGTACTAACTCTAGAAGCACTCCCACCACCCCACAGGGGAAACCTGAGACTACTTTTTTGGACCAAGGCTGCTCTTCTCCAGTGCTGATTGACTGTCCTCACCCCAACTGCAACAAAAAGTACAAGCACATTAATGGACTACGATACCATCAGGCTCATGCACATTTAGACCCAGAAAACAAACTGGAGTTTGAGCCTGACGGTGAAGACAAAATTTCAGACTGTGAAGAGGCATTAAGTAATGTGGCACTTGAATGCAGTGAGCCAAGCACAAATTTGCCTGGTTTTGATCCGCTAAAAGCTCCAATGTCTCCTTCCTCCATCACTACGCCGGGGACACCCAAAGGAAAAAGGGAATTGACCAGCAACGGCCCCAGTTCAGTTATCAGTTCCAAAACTGGCAAGAATTCTGGCAAAAAGAAGGGTCTGAACAGTGAATTGAACAGCCTTCCGGTAATTTCTAATATGGCAGCCACACTGGATAATTGCTCGGTAGCAGACGGCAATTTGCAAACTGAAATGCCTAAATTGGAGGCTGAAGGGTTAATCGACAAAAAAAGTTTGGGTGATAAAGGCAAGAAAGCAAACAATTGCAAAGTGGATAAAAACCTCTCCAAACTGAAAACAGCCAGGCCCATTGCCCCAGCGCCAGCACCAACTCCACCCCAATTAATAGCTATACCTACTGCAGCCTTTACAACCACCACTACAGGGACAATACCAGGACTGCCCTCTCTAACAACAACTGTTGTTCAGGCTACACCAAAGAGCCCTCCGCTAAAACCTATTCAACCAAAGCCTACAATTATGGGAGAGCCAAGCACTGTAAACCCAGCTCTCGCATCCCTCAAGGACAAAAAGAAAAAGGAGAAGCGAAAGCTAAAAGACAAAGAAAGCAAAGAGACAGGAAGCCCCAAGATGGATTCTAAGCTCGGAAAACTGGAGGATTCAAAAGGGTCTGGGAAAGACTTATCTGGACATTTTTTAAAGGACCATCTCAACAAGAATGAAGTGCTAGCTAATGGTCTGTCAGAGTCTCAAGAAAGCAGGATGGCAAGTATTAAGGCTGAAGCTGATAAGGTTTACACGTTCACAGACAATGCGCCCAGCCCTTCCATAGGGAGCGCCTCCAGGATGGAATGCAGCACTTTGGTGAATGGACAATCTGCCATGGCGCCACTGCACGTATTGACACAAAATGGTGCCGATAGCGTGGCTGCTAAAACCAACAGCCCTGCTTACTCGGATATTTCTGATGCGGCTGATGACGGTGGGTCTGACAGCAGGTCAGAGGGCATGAGGTCAAAGGCCAGCTCTCCGTCGGATATTATTTCTAATAAGGACGCTGTTGTAAAAGGACATTCTTCAGCCACAGCACAGTCGGCTCAAGCGAAAGAGTCCCATTCTCCCTATTACCATGGATACGATCCTTATTATTCCCCAAGTTACATGCACTCTGGACAGGTCAGTGCCCCAGCAGCTGGGAACAGCAGTACCCCACAGGGACTGAAGATCAAAAAAGAGACTGAGGAAGAGGCTGAAAAGAAAGAGAAGGCAGAACCATCAGATGCCAAGAAAAGCGAAAGCACTTCCTCTAATTTGCAGCCACAGCATCAGTCAGTAATAACACAAAGACACCCTGCACTTGCTCAGTCACTTTATTATGGACAGTATGCCTATGGGCTCTATATGGACCAAAAGTCCATAATGGCCTCTAACCCTGCTTACAGGCAGCAGTATGAAAAATATTATGAGGACCAGAGACTAGCAGAACAGAAAATGGCACAAACTGGGAGGGACTGTGAAAGGAAGAATGAACCCTCCTTGAAGGAGATTGGGAAGGATGACAACAAGCAGAAGAATATTCCATCTGCCACTATCTCAAAGGCCCCTTCAACTCCAGAGTCCAGCAAAAATAACACTAAAATAGGGTCATCAGTCCCTAACAAAGGTGAGGAGACAGGCAAATCACAGATCCTTTCCAATCACCAGCAGCAGCTTCAGTCTGACAGTTTCAAAGCCAAACAAATGGAAAATCACCAACTTATAAAGGAGGCTGTGGAAATGAAATCTGTTATGGACTCCATGAAGCAAACAGGAGTAGATCCAACCACAAGATTTAAACAGGTGAGATCACAGGAAACAGGGCAAGAGTGTCTTGATTTATTAAGTCATGTGAAGTTTTACCCCTGATTCTGCTATGTTCTTCTACCTTTGCAGTCAAACAAGCTCTGCCATCCTTTTTTTCACACTAGATAGTGCTTTAGTCTGTGAATAGACCAACACACCTTTCAGTTCAGCTGTTTGAGAAGAAAAAAAAATCTTGCAAAGTAGTGACAGAATCCAGGCTTAAGACCTGAATAGACCATTTTAAATTACATGCATGAATAAAATAGAATTAGATTTCTCTTTCAGATGTAAATTCTAAGCAATTTGCTTAGTTCAGAAATGAGAAATTTCAAGCAAAATAAGCAGCTTTCATGATGAGAGGACTTATAAAGTATATTTGAAACATGGTTTGAAGTGTTCCTTTTTTTTTTTGTTAAATGGCAGTTGGCATTTACTAAAGATAGGTGAGCTGGTTCTTTGAAGCTCAGCTCTTTATCTTAACCCAAGGTGACCTTTTTGAAACCATTAAGTTCCCCTTCTCTCCTCAGCCAACCTCAGGCCCCTACAGACCTACACAATGGTTGAAATCCGCTCTCCACTGAAGTTAGTGATGGTTTGTCATTGACTTCAGTGGAACCAGGTTTTCATCCAGTAGCTTTGTGCTGACCTTCTTAGATGTCAGACTGCCTTCATTCGAGGCAATGCAACTGTCTCTGTGCTCTAAACTGGAGCCTTGATGCTTTCATGTTCTGGTGTGTGGCACATCCCAGACTTCACCCTTACAGACTGTCTTTCAAGATGTGGTGGGGTCAGGTGATTGGGCGTTAGGGAGCTCTGAAGGAAGTGGGGTAGTACAGCCTCAAGTAGGAGAATATTTCTTCTCATTCAAATGCGTTCTTGAACCAGAGTGTCCAAGCGTCTACTTGTGTGCTTATGTTTCCGTTGCATGTGCCATAAATGTGTATCAATGGAAGACAGTGTTTACAGTCAGCTCTTGCATTTCCTGTTACTGCTCAGCAGTGATTTGGTGTAGTCTTGTAAAGAACTCACCTACCCAATTCTATAACATGTCTATAAACCAGTCTATGTAATATTTTGTGCAAAAATATATTTATGAGATCCTATATGTGTACTTTAAACTGTGTAGTCCTGATCCTGTAAATACTTATCCATGTGTAATTTTATAAACTTGAAATAAGATGGACAGCTGAAGAAGTCTGCCTTAATGTCTGACTTCCACTGATTCCTAAATGTCTGTAACATCAGGCAGGCAGCATTAGCATCTTTCCAGCTAAATCAGTTTTTCAGGTTCATTGTTCCAGGTAGTCTAAGTGCTGTGGCATATCATTAGCCAGCTTTCATTTTGTGGTTCACAGATATTTTTTCTCTCTAGTGGGAAAATCTTTCCGTGGGCTTTAATTAAAATATCTTATGAATAGTATGGTCTCAGGACTTTGATACAATGCATATGTATTTCATGATTAAACTAGTTAAAGGCATGAAGAAGGATATAAGATGAAGCGATTGAATTTAATTTTGATTGTAGTCTCTTGCTCTTTCATGGGAATATTCGTTTGACTTTGAGCTCAAGACACTCTGTAGCAAGCAAATCTCTTCTCTGTGTAATAGGGATATGTTATTAAAACAGCTATTAAAAATACATTAACTGAAGTATGGGAAGTATCAATAATGATCTTACTTCAATATCTAAGTTCATAACAAAATTTTTTTTCTCCTCCATATTAGGATCCAGATTCACGAACATGGCATCATTATGTCTATCAGCCCAAGTACCTTGATCAGCAAAAATCAGAAGAACTTGATCGTGAGAAAAAGTTAAAGGAAGACAGCCCTAGAAAAACACCTAATAAGGAAAGTTCCCTGCCTAACCTTCCTGTCTCATTAACAAGCATTAAAGAGGAGCCTAAAGAGGTCAAGCGTTCTGATTCTCAATCAATGGATGAGAGCAAGATAAAAAACGATGATCGAAAGACTCCTGTAAATTGGAAGGACTCTCGAGGTGCTAGAGTAGCGGTTTCGTCACCAATGAGTCAGCATCAGTCATATATCCAGTACTTGCATGCTTATCCTTATCCACAGATGTACGATCCCAACCATCCAGCCTATCGCGCAGTCTCTCCTGTCTTAATGCACAGCTATCCTGGTATGTATTCTGAAATTTGCCTTGCACACTAGTTAAGATTTACACCCTCAAAGTGCAGTAAAGCCTGCATTTTAATATTTCTGTTAGTAACTAGGCTGAATTAGAATCTTCATGGCTGACATTTGTTTTGCTTGTGTTTCCACTAGAGGAAGTTCTGTAGATGAAACTGATTTAATACAAGATGTTCCTTTTATGAACTGTCACAGTTCTCCGCTACAGTTTTCTCAACCCTTGACAGTCTGCTATTGCTGTTAGACTGACAGATAATTTATTGCCTATAAAAATATTCTAAGCACTTAGTGTCAGAATCATTATAGTTACTATTCCTTTCACTTAAACTTCACTAAAATGGCTATCAGCTCAGCCCTCTTTATAACCTCCATTCAGCAGGGTAAACTAGGTGAAGAAATTGAAGAGCAAAGATGCGTTGTGATAGTCACATGATCCATTTTTGATGTTATCCTCTGTCCTGTCATCCCCTCCTCCCACCTTGATATAACCAAAATGTGAAACCAGTAACTTGATGTGGTATTTATTGTTTACCTGCAGGGGCCTATCTCTCTCCAGGATTTCATTATCCAGTTTATGGGAAGATGTCAGGGAGAGAAGAGGCAGAGAAAGTCAATACCAGCCCAAGCATCAATGTGAAATCAACCACTGAGTCCAAAGCACTGGATTTGCTCCAGCAGCATGCCAACCAGTATCGCAGCAAGTCCCCTGTTGTAAGGCGTCATCTGTTGTTACTGATGAGTGGTACATATGGGGAGGGGTAGAGAATATCATTTTAAGAAGCACACAGTCTGGCATCAAGCTCTGAATGCATGATGCTTCTTTTTAGTAATGCTTAAAATAAATGCGATTTATAGTCACAATGTATCAGAGTCAGTTCTGCATTCAGTGTCTTCCTATCTTAATTGAGTGGACTCATGTAGAAACACAGATTTAGAGATACCTCCTGGTGCACAGTTTATTGCAGTTAAACAGGAAACTCCTGTTTGGAAACCGATAATGAAATCGGAAGTTGTGCTGTGGGATTTGGTAATATCCCTTCCCTGTATTTGCCAAGAAGCCACATCTTCCAAATAGCAGATTACCAGCCTGCATTTCTGAAGATTTCCATGTTGGAGCAAACACACTTATTTTACTTTCAAATAAGCTGCTGCTAGTTTTAATTGTGAGCAAGTCACTGACTCCAATTCTATTTTTAAAAGGGCTTTCTTGCTATTCAGGCAGGCTTGATCCCCTGAGTGCATTAAAGCGGGCTGAGGATTCATTTACATCAGCTTTCAGCAGCTTAACTAGGTTGTTCAGGCATTGCCAAGTCAGCCAGTCTTAAGGGAACCCAAAACCAGAAGTCATTGTGGTGGCTTCAGCCTGCAGCATGTTGCCTCAAAATCTCTGTGCCTTGGAAAATCTTCCATTATCCAGATAACACCAGTTTTAGATTAGAATCAAGTGCAAATAATCCAGTAGAAATACTACTTCTTCAGAATATGTCAGCTTCATAATTTGAATTTAAGAGGTTGTTGCCAGGTAATGGCAAGTGTGGTTTTGTTGTGATTTTGTCGCTTTTAAAATTCTCACATTAGTTTTCTTTCACCTTTATTACTAGACTGTGGAAAAATCAGCAGCTGAGCGTGAACGGGAAGCAGAAAGGGAACGAGACCGTCATTCTCCTTTTAGCCAGCGGCATCTCCATACACACCATCACACACATGTTGGAATGGGTTACCCCCTTATACCTGGACAATATGACCCATTTCAAGGTGAGCAGAAGATTCCCAGTGGTGGGATTAGCTTGCCTCATGGAGTTGTTACCTTGACACAGGAAATCATGCCTACATGAAGCATTTTGAAGAGAGATGCCCTTGTTAAATCAAAAGTGCTTTACATTTGGGAAGAAGCCTTGAAAATTCACAGCATGGACTAACAGCAAATGAATAGTTTCATGCCTCAGAAACACAAACTGTTTTTTTCCAAAACTGAGTGTTGTAACATTATTAAAGATGTACAGCTAGGCTGTCATTCACGTGAATGTTTTGATTCCTACTGCAAACTGGCATTAACAGGCTGAAAGGCAGTAAAGAACCAAACCAAACAACCTCCTTTTTGTATAATTAGGGTTGTGTAAGCAGTGGAAGAAGTGTAGCAAAGACAAAAGCTTTTTATACTGAACGTATTTTAAGTACAAGGCATTGCAGTCACAAGGGTTTGAGCTTGTTATAATTTGACCATCTGAAAAAGGACTCTTTGTATTTTGGCAAATGCACTGCACAAAATTGCAGTCAGGGAAAAAGCAGCACAATAAGATGTGATTCATTCTCCCTAGGTTTTATACCAGTCTTGGACTGTTTTTCTCTAACCCTGAACTCCAGCTGAATTAAAGGAGGTTTCCTACCATGCAGCAAAGTACATGCTATCACAATTGGTAGCTAAATGACATTAATTCATTACCTTCACTTGGTGTCTCAGCAGTTATTTTTCCTGTGTAGAAGTCTTGACATTTCTCAGTTTGATTCAGTGATTCCATATGCCTTTTGGGATGCATTATGCTTGTTCAGTAGGAAAACTGTAAAAATGATAAGTTATTATGAAAGTATTGTATTCTGAGCAGCTGGCATGTCGTTTCTGTAATTCACTGTGACTTTTGGTTCTTGTTGTTTCCTGGTACTTGATATTTCTACTGAGCTTCCTGTTCAGGAACTCATACAAACCACTTAGCATCATGCAGTGCAGTACTTGGAAAGGAATACAATAAGTAGGAATACTGTATTTTCTTGTAAAATATCTAGCAAGGACAATTCAGTTTACTGTATGAAGGCATATTGATCATACTGGGCAGACTGTCTTAACACTGTTGCCTGAGACATTTGCCGTTTATATAGTGTTAAAACCCCACCATTTTCTGTTGGTGGGGTTTTTTTGTCTGCTTGCCTTAGAAATTCTTCCTAACATTTCTCTGAGCACACAAATGTATTAAACCCAGAAGTACATCAACATTCCTTCGTTTCTTCTTTCCCTCAGGATTGACCTCTGCTGCCCTTGTTGCCACTCAGCAGGTGGCTGCACAGGCATCTGCATCTGGTATGTTTCCTGCACAAAGAAGGTAAATAGCCAGTAAATCTTAAATGATATATCTTAATGTAGAGAGGACAAAGCAAATCATAGCTTTTATAGCCTGATCGTCTGCAGTTTTTTGATTGACACAGTTTTTATAGATGAAGAAGAACTTGGGACTTTGGCTTAATTGTAGTTTTATTCTCTTTAAGGTGACATTTTGTCCTTACTTATGTCCCTTAGCTGTAACATAGGTCATTGATAAGGAACAAGTAGTATGTCTTCTGAGATTTTCCATAGACTGTGTTTTAAGGATCAGTACTGAGATAGAAAGAGTGATTATGATTTAACATCCAGATTTTTTATCAAAGGGTTTTAAAGTTCATGTTCAGTTAGATCCATGTGCTACCAGGAAAACTCAGGATTTTATCTATTCTGCAAGTCTGCCTGGTTTGCTGATTTTACTTTCAGAGAAGTTTGCTTGGGAGTCCATGAGAAGTCATATCGTATTTAAGTTACATACCCATTTCACGTGTTTGCTTCTCAGTTATTTACTAGGTTTTCAGTAGAATTTGCTTTTTCAACCATCATCCTTACTCTTCAAGAGGACAGAGACTCTTTTGTATTATAATGATACCATCTCAAGTGAAAAACTCAAAACTTTAGGGTTTCTTTCATCACTGCCATGTTAAGTCTCAGAGTTTAATGTGTTAAATAGTACTGTAACGTTCCATGATTATGGGTGTCTTTCTGAAAGCTGACTCTGAAAACAAGCAGCCATGTAAGGCTCTTAGCTGGAATTATTTGAGTGAGAAAGGGTTGTAGCTGATGGATGCTATGGTTTCAGGACCCGGAACATAAATCCTGACACAGGTTATCTATTGTTATGTTGTTCCCGGCAGGGGAGGGACAAGGACATGGCTGTCTGTCTTGCCTTCTTGGGACTGAGAGTGCTGTGCATGTTTCATTTAATGGAGTATCCGAGATGCAGAAAAATCTAGGAGGAAAGGATATTGCATACTAAAACATTCTTCTTTCTCTTTTCAGAGAATGAGTTTGGAGATGTACATTGTCATGTGACTGGATCACATGAGGAAGCGCTTTATTACAGACATCAGTTCCATGGTGTTAATTTGAAATGCCTTAATGGCAGGCAAAAACCAGTCATTTCATTTTTGTAAATTGCAGATTTTATCACAGAGTAACAAATGTTGCTGTAATTAGACTTCTGTTTTTATATATATATATATATGCGTATATATATATATACATATATATATAAAAATATATATATATTCTTTACTTTTTTTGTATCAGTACCAGGGCTCGCACACAGGGTCTGCTGCTAAGTTGCGAACCACACAGTAAAAGGAGATATGTATTTGTCATGTTTAGAAAGCGTTAACCGCAAGAGGCTGTTTGTTTCTTTTCTCTTCTTCCTTTTTTTTTCCCTTTCCAATTGTAAATAAATAATGTTATGTATCAGTGTGCCTGAACCTTGCATACCCTTCTGATGTTTCCCACAAGCTCTCAGAGAGGCTAACTGTGATGACACTTTGGTACAATGTAGACGTCTATTTGGTGGCTCCTATTAAGATGCATAAGTGTAAAATGTTACTGTATTCACTGTTTTCATTGTAATTGTGTATTGTGAAAAATTATACCTTTGGAAGGCATGGGGATTCTAGTACCACAAAAACTGTGTTGTATATAATGTATAGATTTTAAATGGAGATAATGAACTTCTGTGAATAATGAAATGTCTTTTTTGATAATCTTGAATGGCAGATAACCTAATAGCCTGCATACCAGAAGACATCTGTGATTGTTTTATTACTTGAATAGTCCTGCAGTCCTTTTTTTAATGTTTACAATTACCCGGTTTTAGAAGAGAGACTTTAATGCCATTGCCTGGTTACTTGTTTTATGCTGTAATCTAGTTTGTTTAATGTAAAATGTATATTGAATGCATTCATTTTTATACCTGCCTTAAACAATTTGGCAATCAGAAGAAAGAAAAAAAGTTGTTTTATTCTTAGTGTCTGTGGGCCACTTTGAAAGATGTGTCATAGGTGCAGATGTCAGGGGCTGCAGGTGCCACACAGCTGCTGGTGTGTGTCCCCAGAGGTTCTCCCAGAGCTCAGTTGCTGGTGGGCACCTGCAGCCACCCCCTGTGTCCCTGCTGGGCCTGTGAGATTGTCCTCTCCCAGTGATCAGTGCAGGGCTCAAGCCAGATGGCAGTGGACCTCTTTCAGTTGACCCGGATAGACTCAAAAAAGGCCCATGGTAACACTTTGTATGGTATTAATGGAACTTAAACCTCTAATACCTGTTTTAGAGAAGCTCTGTGTGCTATAAATTATAGGCAAATTTTCTATTATATGTGTATTGCCCCCCACCCCCTGAATAGATGCCTAAAACCAGAAGACCTGTCAATTTAAAAAAAAAAAAGTCCCTTGCTGTGCTTAACCTGCATTACCACAAAATAAATATTTTATGTGGCTGTACCACCTGTTTTGTTACAGTGTGGTTAACACAGTACACAGTAATATGAAATCACTAATCATGACATGAAAAAAAATCAGATCTACTGGTCAGGTTTTTAAGGCTTTAACCTTTTTCCTTTCCTACGTATCCCAGTTATATTGATTGTCAAAAATGTTTTTAAAGTTTTACTGATATTTTTTTTTTGGTTTTGTGTTTTGTTCTGTTTTGTTTTTGACAGGGTGAATTCCTACAAGTTAAAACTTGTTCTTGAAGTCAGTTCCTTTCTTCTACCTTGTGAATACTTAATACAGAAGGATGAATTAAAGATTCCCAACAGACAAGCACACTTGGACTTTTTATATTACTATGATGAATCTGCCATTAATATTGCTATAATTGTTTTATTTTTATAGGCATAAAATAAGTTCCCTTAGTGACTAGTTATAAGGTTTATTGATTTTTACTACACATCGTTCATCTGTGGCTTACTCTTATTGTCTTGTTCTGAATACATTCTAAAGTCTCACAGTGGTGACATACTACAAATTAGCCTCATAAAAATGGGACGGAAGGGTGTTTTCTTTTGAAAGGGGATATTGTGAATGCAGGGCTCTTGAAAAAAAAAATAAATGCCTTATTACTTCTATAGTAAAGGCTCAGATGGTTTTTGTGTTGAAATGTACCATTGATTTTTTTTTTTTTTTCCAGCCTAGACCATTAATGCTCCTGCAGCAAAACAGATCTTATAAATTCCCATTATTGGTGATTTTGATTTAATGTGGTTTAACATCGAGCGTCATAAGTAACTGGAATGAATTACTCTGATTGATACAGGGTATGCAACAGTTAAAGTTATAATTGATGTTACAGCTTTATTATATCCTTGAAGTCTGCAAGAGGGGCTAACGTCCATTTTCATTTATTGTCTTCCTCCACTTATAGTCTTCCCTCTACATTTATAGCTTTCCGTTTGGTTTAACACTTGTCATGCTGACCTCCCTAAAGGCTGTGCAACAGTGAGCATGACTCCCTGGTTCAGCATCCCCAAAGTGAAAAGGTATCCCCTCACATGTCCCAGCACTGACATGCAGCTGCTATGGTCATTTCATCCAAAGGATGAGCAAACTGAAGCAGCAATATGAGGAAGAAAATTTACAAACCTGGGAACTAAGAGCTGTAGAGGCTGCTCACCGGGAGGGGCAGCTGGAGCAGCATGGTCCAGGTACGTTTGCACTGTTTTCCATTGGAAGGGCTTGTATTCTTTGTTACTTCCAACTGACGCCTCCACCACTCTGCTCTTCTAGCAACAGTGATCAGTGACCCTACTCCTGTCTTCCATCCAGATGTTGCTGGATGTCTTGCAAAGCTGAAGCAGGGCTCATGCACCACACTTTTTATTTAAGTGTCCAGCCTGTTCATGGAATGCAGCTAGAGAAATGGTCTGTCAGTGGGAGCCCATCACAGAGACCCAAGTAAAACATCCAGGGGGCTGCTGCCTGTGGTGCTTGTACTGGGAAGAAATGGACGTGAACAGGGAAGGGGCTGGGGCTTTTTTGAGCAATCATGTAGTTCTAGAGACTGAAACATGAACAGATATCATGGAGGCAACCCAAAATTAAACCAGACAGGTGACAAACTTTATTCTAACCAAAAATCATTAATCAGGAAACCAATTTTAACTGAGTTTATCCAAAGTTATTCATCACTCCGATGATGTTTAGCAAACCACAGGTTCAAGATACTGGCTGGGATTTTACAGCTACACATTAAACACACAGGAATGATGATTCAAAGTGCACACTCACCCACTCATGAAATGAGGACCCTCAAGGGCAGCCTGGAAGACACAATCACCCACCCATAAGGTGAGGGCACTCAAGAGTGTCCAGAAGGTATGATCCCTCACCAGAAAGATGAAGGCACTCAGTCCTCGTAGTGTCCTTTGGCAGCATCCCAGCCCAAGGGGAACATCTCCAACTGCAGACCCGCTGCTCCAAGGAGGACCAACTCAAATGGGATCTCTGATGGGGCCCCATTTATACCCTAGATCGAATCAGATCTGTGGTCATATATGGTCAGCGGTCTAGACACTTCTCTCGACCAAGGCATCTCAGTGGCTAAGGGTCTGTCAACTGTGAGGTCTTGCCTTACCCACTCTCCCACTGCCTGGCATACATGACAACGGTCAGGTCAAGAAGTTTCTGGAGTTGTAGGAAGCAGGAGAGGGGCATGGGGCAGAAGATGCCAGGCATCCACCCAATAACCATAGTCACATTTCAGCTGGTCTCTTTGGAGCAGTGGTGTAGTCATCTCTTGCCTCTGAAGTTAAAAGGGAACACAGTGTTGGTGAGTTTTAACAGCCACTGTGGATCATCATTCTGCATTGTTTTCTGGCTGTTACAAATTGATATCAGCAATCAGTAGTCAGTCAACAATAGAAAAAATTGTATGACAAAGATTTCAGAGGGACATCAATCATATGAATGGGTTTTAAGGGAACATAAATTTCCTGAACAAATTCTGAGGGAAAATACTCCACGGTGGCCAGAAGTTTCATTATTGCACACTTATAATAATCCAGATTATAATAATCACACCTACAAATACTATTAAAGTTTGGAAAAGACTGGTTAGCCACCCTGAAAGATAAAATATATGCCAAAAAACTTTTCCAACTAATTAGATCCTAGTGTGGCAACAAACGCCTCTGAGTCCTTGGCTACTTTGTTAATCTCGTTGATTTGGTCCTGAAGTGGCATCAATACATTCAGGATGTAGATGCAACAATTGTCTGCTGATACGTTCAGCACTTCACATATACCTTTCTTCTTTGATAGTGTAAACTCCAGAATGGCTCAGTTTTGAAGGTTCAGTTTACTTGTAGTTGATTTTTTAGGAGTCCCAAACTAACATATGTGGCATAGGCTAATGCTCATAGCTGCAGGCCTAGTTTTAGAATAGCTTGCTGGTTCTGTGTCAGAGCAATTCCCATCCCAAAAGTCGATTCCAGCTGCACTCATGCCAAGGTTTTCTGCCATCCCATGTGTAAATCCCTTGGTATACAGCCTCAACACTGCTTTGGTATGGGTCCTTCCTGGTAAATGGACTGAGAGAAAGCACAGCTATTTTGCAGGCTAGTTGTGGAATGGTTGAGTATGGTCAGGAATATAGGTGGCCGTCAGAACACGCCCACACTAAATCAGGGGTGCAGAGATAAATGATGTTTGGCATCAACCTGGCATGGTAATAATAGTTGGGCAGTAGATGTAATTGGTTTTACTGCAATTCAGGATGAAGGATTGCAGATAGCTGATGTTACTGCAGGGGCAGCCCTGTATCAAAGCATCTTGAGCAGGGGGATATAGCCACAACAGGGGCATTTCATCTACATTTTTGCATCCCATCTCCATTTGGCAATTCCGAATAAGAGATTCCCATGCTGGAGATACTTTACGCTTTTCCATGTGCATGTTTGTACCTGGCCCACTTACAGTTAAGAGGACAGTGTAATGAATCATTAACACATGCAGTGGGGCATTCATTGCTATCATCCAGAGGGTGTTTGATGCACCATGAGGCATTTAGTGGTTTCCTATATACTAGAGAATGATCATCAACATCCTATAGAGAGCTGTATTCAGTAGCTCCCTGTGGAACCTTGGGGCATGCCATGGTGCCATTCAAAGCCCACCCCATGGCCTTATGGGTAGGTTGGAGAATATAATCACTAAACCAGCATCTGCCATGCCAAGCAACCAACCACAGGAAATATAAGTATAGGCTCTTCCCTTGGTCTCCCTAAACCTCCAGCTACAATGATTACATTGCTCCCATGTGAGTTAAAGGGTTAGTAATTTGTTAATGTCCTGCACAGAGATCAGCAAAGGGTCTTCTGCTGATCTGAGGGTAGGTAAATTAATTATTATTGAGGTCCGATTCATCATTCATGTGAATCCAACTATCATTTTTGCCACTATGTTGCCATCCAGGTCCAAAGCGTCCACACTGACTGCTATCGCAAACCACTAGAATTAGTGACAGAATGATCTGTCTCATAAGAAAACACAAAGCGGGGCCTCTGTCCCTTAGAACTGGGCTTTGGGGTTAGAAGTTGGGGTGTATACATGACCATAATCAGGTCAAGAAGTTTCTGGAGTTGTGGAAACGTTGAGCAGGAGTTCACCTGCCACATGGGTCTGTCTGACTCAGCTCGCTGGCTACCTGGGCTAGACTAGAGCTGGTGAAAATGCGGGCTGGGAGTAACATTTCTCCAGTTTTGTAATTTTAGATTCCCTGGTAGACTTACGGAACATCAGAGAACTCACTGAGTGAATTCTGTGCTGTGGCACCACCACCCCACCTCCCCACACCTTGCTTCTGAAAGGTGCATTGGTTGGACTTAACCACTGAGTCATTAGTCCTACTTGTCACTCTGACAAGTGCTGGCATGGACAAGTGCCACCAAAGGACATGAAGTTCAAGACCCTCTGAATCCATACTAAAACACCTCAGAGATTCTTGATAGCATAAAAACTGGCATAAGCAAAGAACACCACAGTGCTCTTCTGCAGCTCCCCCGCCTGGCTCTTCTCAGGGAACCAGTGAAAGAGTGAAGTATGGAATCGAGGTTGTATTTCCTCCTGGCATCATAGTGTTGTCACTGTCACAACTGACAAATGTACTGTCCTCATCTTTCTGCCTCTTAATCTCACTCAAATGTTTGCTTGCCACACTCTCTCACTCCTTTATTTTCTCGCTCTGCCCCATTTACCCACTTACTAAGCCCTCTTACATCCATTTGATATAATCAAAATTCATTCTATTTGTGCAGCTAAAAACCTTCTGCATACATTTGTGATCTCAGCCCTTGATTAGTTTTCTCTTTATCACATTCCCTCCTTTGACCTGTGATGGTTTTTTGTTTGTTTGTTTGTTTTTGTTGTTTTTGTTTTGGTTTGGTTTTTTTCATGTGTGTGTGTGTGGAGGGGTGTGTTTGTTTGGTTTCGTTTTGGTTTTTCTTTCCTGTATCTTATTTTGTGTTAATGTA
This sequence comes from Nesoenas mayeri, assembly GCF_963082525.1. Taxonomy (NCBI): domain Eukaryota; kingdom Metazoa; phylum Chordata; class Aves; order Columbiformes; family Columbidae; genus Nesoenas; species Nesoenas mayeri. Next base: position 47,673,953 of record NC_137542.1, on the reverse strand, counting down.
TCCTGTCTCTCTTCAGCCTAAAGTGTTTGGGACAGAGGACATGCCTCACTTCAAAGTCATACAGCATAGTTCATATTTGTAGTTCCCTCTGAATAATAGCTGTTGCAACTCAGAGATGATAGCAAAAGATGCCATGAGTAGCAAGAGCAGATCATTATTAACAAGGACCTTAACGTAACTGACAAAAATCATTACAGCTTTAAAAGATATCTTAGGTATTTTGAAATGGTCTAATGCCTCAAAAATGGGTAACAATGCCAAGCCCATAGAGGAAGTCTGAAGCTCTATCTCCTTTTATCAAAGGGAAATGGAGACATACAGTCATTACTTCATGAACCAGCTTCATTCTGCTTTAGGAAAAGAGCTTTGTTTTCTTAATTTGTTTCAGTTTTAGCCATTTACTTAGATTTCTGTACTAAACACTCCATAGCGTTACTGTGAACTCTCGTTCTCCTTGATGTAATCTCTTTGCTTATGTATTTCCTAAATTGTCACAGCTTCATCCTTTTCTGTAAGGTTTTTTTTTTAGGGAATCTTACTTTTACCAAGAAGTGCAAGAGTTTTTCATTCAGCGGAGGAGACATCAGCTGAAGTTACACATTGCAATGTGACATGTCCCAGCTGTGACGAGGATGTAGATATCACTAAGGTGCTCTCACTGTTAGTAATTTTTGTGCAGCATATGCTACATAGTGCTTTCAACTTCAGTAGCAATTCTAAACCTTCTTGTCTGGGCTGATAAATTAGCAAACTTGAGGATTTGGTAGAGATGATTAGTAGTTGTAGCCCAACAATATTTATCATGCAGAAAATTTGTTATTCTCCACATAATATTATAGAGAAGTGCTCTGGGGACTTTTAAAGCAGATTATGCTATAGACAAATGAACTCCTACAGGCCAAGCTGACACCTGTAGTTCAGTTCCAGTAGCCTCACTGTTGTTTCAGTAGCATCCTGCAATCGTTTTGGATCATATAATGGTGTATGGTAATCAGATGGTTCCCATCATTTGAGTTTGCTGATGGTAGAATAGCGCTTATTTACTGCTTTGAGCATGATGCCACATGATTTCTTCATGAAAGAGTATGGTGCAGTAATGTCTGCTGAAAAAGAGCTAAATCAGGAAGCAAAGATTCTCTGAAAGCCTGTTTAAACTCTTAATTATAGGAAAAAAAAAGATTAACACACGTGTCTTGACAGGTAGCATAAATGCTATTCTCTTAGTTGTCTTCAGGTCCCTGAGGGCACTGCCAAACTTTGCTGGCCCTGCCCAGCCCCACATGGAGCCTCCCCTCACCTGAGCTCAGTGGCCTGGGGCTGTTTCAGCTCAGCTGGTGTCTGTCCATCTCTGTCCCAGGGCTGCCTGATGCCCTGGGCTGGGGTTGTACCCCAGTTATCACATTCCCCAGCTGGGGTCTGTGGGATGTAACCTGCCAGTCCTCAGAGCCCTCAGCTCTGGCTATGCTCTCATGGTTATGAACAAGGATGAACAATTTCTGCTCTTTGGAGGCTTGAGTTTAGGCTGTTTCTAATAGTATGGTAAGCAGGGAATAGCCTTCAGTAAGTCCCTTACTAATATTTTCTTAATTACGCAAATGAAAGGTGAAAGAGAAATTTTGTCTTTATATGTTTCAAATCAAACTCTTACAGAACAGTGGAAATAAGATGTGGAATAAAAAGCCACAGAGTTTTATGACTGAAGAACCTCCTGCATAGTTAACAGGCCGCCATGAAGAAACAGTCCATTGTTTCCTTAATTTTTTCCCATTTTTCCTCAGTAGTATAAACTTGTGTTTGAGAATCCAAATGACACTAGAAATGAATTGAAGGGAGAGGGGAACTTTTTTCCTCTTCCCATACAACATGAATGACTGAAAGGGATAAGATTTGCAATTGGCTTTAAAAGGAGCTGACCCTTAATACATGTGCTCAAATGAAGCACCTTCCTTACACAGAACAGGTTTCTCCTTGAGATGCTCCCTATTCAGCAGTGGTCAGCTCTGCTGGCTGCTTCAGAAACCTTGCTCTGCATCCCTATTTGGGGCTCGGTGTTCCCCAGAAGAGAGTGGGAGGAACCAGATCAAGGGCTAGATGGATATCGTGGGGGAGTAATTTAAGGTTCTGCTTGCTGCAGAACAATGTTTAGATTTCTTAAAGAGCAGTGCAACTTAAAAGAGTTCGGTGGCGGGTGCACTCTGTTATTTACTGCATGGTGGAAACATGCCAAGCCGAATGCTGCTGACCTGCTCTCCAGATGGCCGTACCTGTTCAAGAAGCAAACTTTGAGGCGTCTTCTCCCCAGTGATAACCTTTTGCTCTGGGGGCTGTGTCCTGGACCTCCAGAGACAAACTTCCGGACGAGGCCTGTGCCCATTTGCAAAAGCAAACTTTCAGGATTCTTCTCTCCCTGATAACCGGTCGCTCTGGCGTCTGTGTTTTAGAACTGCAGAGGCAAACTTGCAGGTGAGGCCTGATAATCGTATGGAGAGCAGACTTTCAGGAGGCAAAATTCTTAGAAGACGAAAAATTGAATGTAGTAGAATAGCAGAAGGGCTGGCTCAAGCTGGGTACCTGCGCAGAGGTCCCCCCAGGCATAGAAAACTACAAATTTTTATATCTTTACAGACCATTCACAATAAGTTCCAGTCCCCCAGCAAAATTTCACCTCTAGGTCCTCTTGTTCTCGTTGGATCCCCACTCTCTGATTCCACATGGACCTTTGTTTTATTCAGCTGTAGACATTGGTTTTGGTCCATAGCCTTGCAGATACTGTTTTGTCTGAATAAATCCTTTCTTATCAAAGTGCAAAATAAGCCGTATCTTATAAGTGTTCAGTGTAGTTTGTAGTTGCTTTTAGTAAATATGACCAGAACTTTACAGCTTAAAATTTTAGCAAATCCAGCTTACCAAGTAACATGAAGCAAAGAGCATATTGAAAATCATACAACCTTATATCTCTAAATAACTCATTACATTTAACACACATCTACTTAAGCTAAATGATTACTATATTGAACTTGAATTAGGCTCATCCACTGACCTGTGAGTAGTAAAACCATTACCACACCACTCACTTATTTAGCAGGGAGAGCCCAAAGTGGGCTCATCCAGGCTGTCATATTTATAGAATGAAGGGGTTGACTCGTAGTCAAATCGCATACAGTAGGAAAAGTCTGCACAAGACTCCCTGCACCCACAAGCCACCGGCGTTCAGTTGCTGTTCTGCTTCCCTGTGGGTCTCCTGGAAGGAGCTCGTGGCCCGGCTGCGGCTCAGGCCCTTTCCTCCTCTGGAGCCTGGACCAGACGGGTGCTGGTTTGGCTGGGGGTCGTTGAGTGCACCCACCATGCTCCACCCCCTGACTACAGTCAACCCACTTTGTTCTCTCATAGAGTGATAGTGCAGTTACCTCTTGCCTCTATGTCATAAATACGTGGCATATTGTAGTTCAGTGGTAAGAGTCCAATTATTTGGTAAACTGCTTGGTTTGAATGTTAATATCATCTATACACAGTGTTAACGTGCATGTGAACTCATGTCTAAGCAAACAGCTTTAGTAGTATAAAACATCACTACAAATCATAGTATTGGGGAATTTCTCGCAACAAACAGGGTGTCTTTGCTTAGATGTGCACCAGACTCTTATACAGAAAATAATTTCAAGTAACAATAGTGTTAGAATAACAGAATTACAACTGGATGAAGCATCATGTTCAAAGTTCTGGTTGTAGTCAGTGTAGTCAGTGACCATCTGAATAAGGTTTTCCACTTCATTTCCAACAGGACCTTCAGCAGCAATAGGACGATATATTGTACTTTCATCTTACAGAAAGCTGCAAGACAAAAAGATGAAATAGACTGGTCTCAGCAGGGTGTGCCAGACAGGTTATCCCATTAGAAATAAGGGAGAATCCATTGTGCACTAATTCTGCATTTTGCACCATTGCTTTGGTCTTTGTCTGTAGGAATCTCAAGGATGTATGGCAAGGTGCCTTTACAATTATTCACAGGCCCATTATCTAAACACAGAGGTTCTACTTGTGGTTCATGTGCTTTTCTACACCCCAGCTACAGTCACTTGAGTGTACTTACAATGTTCCTCCTCGCCATTCTTGTGGCTTTCCCATACAATGGACTGCAAGGACAGCTGAAGTTTCTGCTTTTCCATTGCTTATGCATACCAGAACAAGGCTTTTATAATCTACTTTTGTCCATACTCTTCCTCAGCTCTGCCGCTAAGTCAGTTTAAGTATGTGCAGTGATGAGCATTATCAAGCCACTGATTTTTAAGCAGAGCTGCAGACAGAAAAGGTCATTAAAATGTCAATGACACAGTATGTCTCCTCATGCTGTACACTGGAACATAACAATTTAATACCAAGCTTTGCTGAAAATATCTTTCTGCTAATTCACGATCTTCCTCCTTGGAAAGAAGCTGGCTTCCTTTAGTAGACAATTTGCCAAATCCTCAGCCTCTGTAAATGGCTTATGGCTTTGCTGAAACCAGCTGCCCACTTTCCTCTTTATCTGCCAAAAATCTGCCCTCATTTTTGGAGTTACTCCCTTAAAGAACAAAGGTGCAGAAGAAACAACTATAAAAAGAAAATACTAAAAATAGTAAGACAGAGCCCACTGTTTTTTATATCAGAGCATCTCTCATTAGTCTTAGTTGGGTTCTGATTCTGCAACTCAGATAAGGATTTGGTCCTTTGAGTCAGGGTGATAATTGATATTCAGTACAGTGCTTTACTTCTTCCTTGAGTACATGGACATGTAAGTGCCTCTCAGATGCTCATGTGCTCACTCTCTCCTTTGCTAGAGGGTCACACATAAATGCTGTGTGTGTGATTTGATATTAATTCACTTGGGGGTTTCTTTTGTAGCCCACTGGCAATAAAACAGCTCTCTAGAGTACTAAGGACTGTCAAGCTTTGGAGTTTTTTTCTGCAGTGGCACTACATCACAAGCTTTGAAAACCTGTCCCACTTCCAAAAGGGTTAATTCTTCTGAGTTGTGAATTCTCTAAAATTAAGTTTTGTTAAAGAAGAGCAGTATGCATATGTCAGTGTATAGGCCTGGCAAATAATTCAAGATATATACAGGAAGGGGAGGGAGGGATTAAAGCTGGCCCTGATGGATGGGGAGAACAGGAGATTTTGACATAAAAGTGACCTGGCTGAAAACTCCAGAGTCTGCTCTAGAGACTTCAGTGCTGAGTTCTGTACTGAAATACAGTGATGTGGAGAGTCGTGAGTCCAGAGAGGTCACCCAAGCAGCACAAGGAATCCTGGCATCTCATAAGTCACTGAGCAAGTGCAGGAAAATCCGAAAACACTGATACTGTGGACTGCGATGCCTCCTAGTAAAGACAGCTCCGGCACTGGACAGGCATACCTCTATGCAGCTAATGTGGTACAAATGCTCTTGGTGCACATCTGACCTCCTGCAGATAGAACCTGAAGAGTGTCTGAGGAATATTGAGATAATATAATTTTGTTATCCCAAGCGGTTTCTTGTATCAATCAAAGGTACTTTTTGTGTGTATTTTTTCCATATGAAGGATCCCAAAATGTTCAACAAATTGGGCAGGAGGGTGCTTGCCATGCTCAGGTGCTTGCTATGGACTCCATGCTGCTGGCTTTTGAGCTAGCGTGTGAATATGCTCTGCATTCTTTGGCAGCAGAGGTCTGCAGCATCAAGAGACAGGGTGTTTACGGTTTATTTATGTTTATGTGCTGAGAATTATCTTGCTAAGTCTGAGCAACCTGCAGAAGATGAGATAGGATAAAGCACGAGGCAGCCTTAAAGTTCAAGCATGGCCTTGATGACTTTGTCTTTAGAAGTCATTACACCTGTCGCATTGTTAATATGCAACTCCCCTACCTCAAGAGAACACGATTTCACTTGCTTCCAACTGCTATACACCCAGAAGCAGCCTTTTCTGCCTTCCGTGTGAACACAGGAAGAAGGAAGAGTCCCTTTTTTACACAGAAAGAAAACTTTATTGAAGAACAGAAAATTATCAGCCAGGAGACGACACATGGCAGCATGACAGACCAGAAGTGTGTGTCTCCATTTACACTTCCTCTCACAGCAGCTGGTTGGAACCTTCCTTCTCGTTGTTTCTTGTCATCAAGTAGGTTGATTCTTACATTCTTTCGGGACCCATTAAACTGCAGCATTAGTTTACTAGCCACCAGTACAAAGGACCTATATCTGCTCATTAATTGGCTGATGTATGTTTAAGAATACATCTTGAGTATTTTTCTCTGTAATAAGGATATTTCCCTCATGGAACATGATAGCTTTGTCCTTACTAGATGCTTTTGTTTTGCTTGGTATATTTTTAGTCTTCAGCACTACAGTGTTCAGCTTAGATGATCTCAGCTGAATCTTTAGGATGCAGTTTTTCATATACTTGCGAGTTCAAAATCAGTACTAGACTTTCATATTAAGTGCCACATACATTCAGGGAGTTTTTTTGTTTGTTTCTTTTAAATCTTGTTCATCTGAAAGGGAAAAATAAGCCTCCAGCAATTCAACTTTGACAGGGTTTTTGTTTGTTTGTTTTTCTGTTTCTTTAAAAGGATAAAATTCATTCACAGATCATTCAGATTCTTGGCAGCATCTGGCAGCAGATCCAAAGGAAATGTTAGAGAATAGACTGCCTTAATTTATTTGATTATTTGGTATACTGCTTCTTATAGAACATGTTTTAAAACTGCTTATGTAGAGTTTGCTTAGCATAACTTCTGCAAGCTGTGAACCATTTAACTTTCTGCCTCATTAAGTGAAAAAGACCATGGAGTCTTTAAGCTAAAAGACAAAGGGAGCTTCATCTTTGGAGATAAGTAAAGGAACAGAATGGTGTCTAACAAAAGAATGTTTTGACTGTTACCAAGAACTTATTTTCTCCAGCCATGGGTGCAAAATAGCAACTGAAGGTCAGAACTTTAATTGACAGCCCGTGTCACAAAAATGAAGAGACGCAATGAAGAACAGGGGGACCCTAGACTCCAATTTTGCAATTGGCTCAGAGTGATGCACAGAGGGTGGGGGCTTGGTGGGCTAAAATTGTCCAAGTTTTTTTTCTGCTGAGGGTCCCTCTTCAGGAGGAACTGACCTCAAGCTGCTCTGTGTTGTACTTTGCAAGTAAGTTATTTATTTTAGAAGAATTTCTGGAATCCATGCCAGAGTCTTTGCTACAGGAAACCTAGGGAAAAGGATCTTCCCCAATAGAAAACAAAATTCAAAGCAAGTACTGATTTCACAGAGACAACATGTATTAATAACACAATTACCCCTCTATACTCATACCAAAGATTGGTATACAGTAGGAAGAGAACTGAAAATCTCTCTATGTGAAATCTGTAAAGCAAACACATGACACTTTCAGGAAAAGATCTAATCAGGGAAGCTAAGGGCAGTGAGGTTTGCAGAGCTCTTCCCCATCTTCTTTTCACATTCCCATACCCCTTTTTGGATTATGCTTTGCCCCGGCTCACTTCTTATATTTACTATCCATTAGTCCCTAGTGATAGCATCAAGGTCAGATGTTCTACTTGAATCAACAGTTGAATTACACCTGTCTTCTGACACCATCAAAAACAAATTGCTAACTAATCACCAAGGAAAAGAGGCTTGAAGAGTAACAAATAGTTCAACAAATAGTTCTGTGAACAGTGCAGCTAATAAAGAGCCGTTTTCAATGGCTTTCTTGCCTTTTTAGACTCTCAGATAAAGTGTTAAATTCTTCCTAAATGAGGCCACTGACAGGTTCTCTTTCCTTTGCCTGCTTACCAACATATGTGAAATTATGGAGTGTCATTAGAGTATCTAGTTTAATTGCAACTGGTCAATGGCTCAAATGTCATGTGCAAGAGAAAGTTCATACACGTGGTGTGGTCACAGTAACTCTGAAAGAGAGCTGTGCAAGGGTCTCCTCTGTGTGGCCTTGCTGTGTGTGTAGCCTGAGCAGTCAAAAACCTTAAAGGCAGCAGTGAGCATAACAGCCTCCCTTGCCCTCACAAAGATGGGGTGTGCTCAGGGCCGGGCAAGGACCCTGTCTGTGAAATTACTCCAGTCTCTTGCACCATGCTCTGCACTACAAGTAAGATGTAGAACATCTTCAGCATCTCAGCTGTTGTAAAGAAAAGTGACTGGTTGGGTTTTGTTGAGTTTTAGAGTAAAGCTATGAACAAGAGAAACTGAAATAAGCCCAGGTCATGGCTCTTGACTACTAAATCCATCAATAATCACAAGAATGTGTAACTTGGAAGTAGTCCATTTTATTTATGTATTTAGCTGTAGGCTTTACATGTCCCTATTAAATACACATTGGCAAAAAAAGGAGCCTGAATTTAAGAAAAGCTATGGCCAGAGCCTTTTAAAAATGCTTTTGGATGCCATCAAACAACAATGAATTGTTCTACTGTTTAATAATAAGCTAGTTAAGATAGAAAAAAGAACAAAGTGTTCTTTTGAAAGCTCTGGGTAGTAACAACATAATTGTTTCTTTATGTAAAGTTCAGTCACAACAAGGACGAAAAAATCCCTCTTGTGTATCCTGAAGAGCTTTTCAGGTTTGAAAAAAAAAGTCAATACCATATTCATACTAGTGTTTGCTTGCATAAAATATTGACTGTAGTCACACTGGTTGTTTTACATAAAGACTTAAAAGCAATCTTGATCATCTGAAAGGTTCTAATTGTTTTTTTCCCTTTCCTGAAAGGCTAATGAAAGGGCAACTAAAAAGCAGAACTATATAGTTATTTTAAAACTGGCAATAACAAATTTCACCAATTACAGAGTCCATTCTGTAAGCAATGAATGTGTGGCTACCAATTAATCTAGTGTACCTCCAGGCAAGGTCTAAATCAGCTGGATACAGCTAAAGCAATTTGCACACAGCTAAAAGCAAATTGGAAAATAAGTGTTCCACACTACTACCTATCTTTCCAAACCAAATACACAATCAGTATTCTGGCAGCAACACTCTGTCATGTTATTTGCAGCTATCAATTTTAATTATAACAATTATTGATTAGTTGGGAAAGTGAAAAATCTAATGTTCAAATGAGGTTGGTGTGGCTGCTGGGGATCTTTTTTTCCCCATTCAGGCACATGTACATATAGCGTTAGGAAATATCAAGTGAAGAATATACCTGATTCACAGTGTGGAGCTCAGATAACTATCACTGAAGTTGCACTGGTGATTTTTGTTTGTTTACAACAAACATCCAGTTTTAGTATTCACCAGTCTGCTGTACAGGAATGTTACAAATTGAATTAGGACATGAGAGGATTCAGTTCAGGAACACAGGCCAATACTTTCACATGTGGGTACCTGCAGTTAGAGTCCTGTTTTCTTATTTAACCACCCAAATGAAAGAGCTGTTCTCTATGGGAAGAGAGAGTGCTCATGTTGCCCATTGACACCAGCTATTTTGCTATCTTATTTACTTTAAGACACAGCTGTTTCTTCTTGTAGAACAATGCTTCTCTTGGAACGGAGAAAAAGGAAATATCCAACCCAAGCTGCACTAATAAGAGTTTTATGTGTTTCAGCTAAATAAATAGCTGGGGGAAGCATACATCCTGACTTGAGCAGGGTTACAGCCACAAAGGCTGAACATGAACTTTCTGAGTCTGAGTTTTTAATACAGACTCATCTCTACTGCTGATCAAATGCCCTTTGTGGTGTTGCTGAAGACATGATGTTTTCATTTGGCATGATCCAATAAACATGCAGCCAATAATTACTGTACCCCAGATAAGCCCTTCAAGAGTGCTGCAGTCTGCCTCTGCCCTGGCTGGGAGAGCAACAGGAGAGTTTCTTCTGTATTTCCTGCTCCTCCTGAGCTGTAACCTCGGGGAGCAGCGGGAAGAGCTGTGGCAATTTTAACTCTGGGGCTTTAGGCTGTTGTTGACATGTGTGCTCAGCTTGCCCCGTGGCTGAGTGTGATCATTGTGTCAGGGACAACACTGTGGCATGGCACAGAGCTGTCCCATGTCTGCCTCAGGCTGCACCAATGCTGTTGGCCACAGTGGGCTGACACCAACCCCTGTAGGGGGACTGGAGGCACAGCTGCACCTCCTGGCTGGCTGCTTCTCACATGGGCATAGCATCTTTTTTTTAAAGAGGTGAGGAGGGCAGCTGGGGATAGCAACATCCTGAAGCTCTGAGCTGCCACTGAGCTCAGATGGGCAGGATCAGACCCATGATCACAACATTACCCATTTACCCACTTTTGAGTTTAAAACAGTGAATGAAGTGCAGAGGAAAAAATAAATAAATTGTGCAGTTTCGCAAATAATAGTCACTGGATAACTGGCATAGTAGGTGGTGCATTGCACGGTTGCTTGGAAACTGTGGATGGATGTGAAACTGGGAAGGTCAGCTGTTGCAATTAGTTATCAAGAGAGAATAATCTCAAAGACCTTCACAAGGATTTAGCTATGCAACTCCCACTGTCTTGGCAAAGGAACAGCTAATCATCTGCTTTGAAAATGAGAGTGAATGTGTCCTTGAATTGGACAAGAAGATCTCTGCCTAAACAGGAACCAAAAAATGTGCTTAGAGTGCCTTAGACTGGAATGAAAAAAAAAAAAAAAGAAAAGGGGAAAAAAAATAGCAAAGACATGGGAATAAATCCTGAATGTGCCAAACACAGGAATGCCTCTCTCTGATAACAAAAATGCTCTTTTAGAGTTTTTAGTGTAACTCTCAGATAAATATGCATACATGCAAGATCATCTGGTATAATCAGATATACCTTCGGCACATGTGCACACACTGTGAGTGTAATACTGTTGTGTCCTGCTCTGTCTTTTGCCTTTCTGAGGTCTTTCATTTGGAGTTTAAATTATTTTACCTTGCCCACGAAAGCTGCCAGCTTGCTCAGCTCAGTGTTGCACAAACACACTTACAGAGACCTCTCCCTGTCACTTTCCTTCTTCCTTTCTTTCTCTTTTGTTGTGTTAAGGAAAAAAAAACCTTCCACATATAGGAATTTCCTGTCGAATGGTATTTATCACTATAGTATTGTGTTAGTGGAAAACCGTGAAAAGTTACAGACTGCAGTCCTTTAATCTGGTGTATAACAGTGTGATTCGTGTTTTGTTACACCATAAATTTATAATCTCACAGCTTCTCTATTATTTAAGGTGTAGTATTAATATTAAAATTGCTCTGCTTGTCTACAACTTTGGGATCAGAAATATACCTCAAGGGATCCCATTCCATCTGCGGTAAGTGCTTTTCACTTCAGATTAATATATTTTCATTTGCCCTTTCAGCCTATGCAGATGGAGCAGACCTCAGACCACGCTGGGGTCAAGTAGCAGTCCAATTAGGTAAAGTTATTTTTAAGTTCTGGAGGGCACAGGTTCAGCACACTAGAGAGATTTAAGCGCCTCAAGATGTAGATAGGTGTCATGTATTTTCAGAAGTGCTATCACACTGCAATCAAATCGAGTTAGGCATCTGGGAACTATCTTGTGAGACATATTTTGAGATTCCTGCAAAGATCCTGAAAGCTCTTGGAAATCCAGCTGGTCTTCCCATAGGAAGGTTCAGAGCACAGCAGAGACCACCAGCGATTTCACTTTCCCACTCCCACTGTTTCAGGTCTGCTAATATTTAGATTAATGGCAAAGACTCATGCAGCAGTCTCCAGACGTGTGTACATTGCTCGAGAAGACACACGTATATCAGCCATACTGGGAGTTCAAAGTGCTGGCATATCAATCAGGAGGCAGGAAAGTCGATGGCCATGAGTGAGCCAGCTGCGCTCAGGCATGGCATGGGGAGCTACTCACTCAACACTCTTTGTTGTCCTCTGGGCAAAGGAAGGTCGAAGAACAGAAACACAACCATTTCCCAGCTAGGCCAGTCACGATAAGTGGCCACAGGCAAATGCCTAGAGAAGAGCAAGAGTAGAGAATGTATCTATGTTAATACTCTCCCATCTTCCGACAATTTTCAGCAAGGGACTTCCTCTTCTGTTTTTTCTGTGTAATAGTTTACAAACTTCCCTCCCCCCAGTGCTTGTTCAATTTCCTCTTAAATTCAGTATAAACCTTTTGGATCCACAGTGTCCTCCTTTGCCAAGGAGCTTTGCACATGCATTGTTCATTGCATGAGGACCCTCTTTGTGTCCTGGATGCAGTCCTCTTGCCTTTATTTGATGACCATGGATTTTTGTACTGGAAGTAACAGCAAACAATTTCTTTCCCTTATACTTCTTGTGATTTTGTAGACTTTAACCAAGGTGATATATTGGTTTGACAGCAGCAGCAGCAGCATGAATCAGTTCTCGTTCTTAATGACAAATAGGATAGGACCAAGATGTGAGTGTTATCCCCATGGAGCTGGAAGAAATCCTTGTTATTGTTTTTCCAATTAAGTTATTAAAAAATAGACGGTTAGATCTAAAGAACTGCACTGGAAGTCAGTGACTAATAATTCCTGAAGTACTGGCTGAATTATGTAATATACAGTACATACCACTGCAGAGAGAGTGTGTATGCTGAGAAGTTCAGTCCTAGTAGAATAATGACCCCAGAGGGGGCCATCAAAAGCTAGTAGAAGTTAAAGCAATTCATGACACTCCAGCTTATGCTGAAGTGATTTCAATACTATGATCCATCAGAGTGGATGTGCAAAGACCAGCTGAGGTTTTAACTACTGGTTTGCATACTTGAGGTCTCACAGCCTCCAGCAGCTGTGTATTGCTCTCAATATTCCTGTGGCTCCCAGCAGAAGGGATGGGGCTTCACATCAGGGAGGTAGAGAAAGCCTTCACCAAGGCACTGGGTGTTTGCTCCTCTGTTTGACAGTGTGTTAGATACTACACCACACAGTTCTTCTCTGCCATTTCAGTATTTCACATATATAAACCCACCAGCAAGCCAAGTGGGAAGGTGAGATGAGTCTTTGCTGGTGAACCACAGGTTCATCTCTCAGTTACTCAGCAGAGGACATTTCCCAGAGTTTGAGTATAGTGCAAGGTACATAAAAGCAAGTTGAAGTCAGTCTGGAGACCAGCAAAAAATCTCCCTAGAACGGCTGCTTTCATAAAACTCCTGCTATTTTGATGGGAAATACAGTTGACAGGTCACATGAGACTCTGAACACAGCAAATCCAACATTGACTGCTTAAATTGTGATCCAGATTTGAAATCTAAAACATTCAGAGCCAAGAATCTGAATCAAGTCTGTATGTCCTCACATCTACAGTCCTGAAATTTATTGCAATTCTCTACCATTTCCTAAAAGTGTGTTTAGTGAGTGTCAAATGAGGAACAGTATTGCAGACTGCAAATCAAACTCCAGCTTTTCTTGGAAACAGATACACGACAGCAACTCAGACCCCAGTGCTAACTCCAGACAGCACGGTCTGCCTGAGGGTATATTGATGTCTATTGCAGAAAAAACAAGTCCCCATGTGCTTGGCATACAGTTCAGTGGCCTTTACATCTGTAGGTGCTATCGTCTTGTTTTGGCTTGTTTGCAAATTCATTTTGGCTGCTATATGAATTCTGTAGGGCTCTTCACAGGCAAGTACACAGAGCTAAGTGCCCACAAATCTCCTTTAAAAGTATATTAATATTAATTGCATGCATGTGTGGGGAGGAAACAACTCTGCCTAAAGGGACCAACTAGAATCTGATCCATGAAATATTTCCCATGTTGGATATAGTATTTTTTCCAAACTGCTTATACTTTGCATATGCCTTTGTTCATATGCATTTCTGAGATAATCATAAGACTCTTGTATAATGCTTCATCCTGGCTTTGAGAGATAACAGTGCTAAAAATGCAAAGCCATATCAAGCAAATCTGGACAATGTGAAAAATAAATAATTAAAAAAAGAGCAGCTAAGACTGTCCTTGACAACATTACTGCTGAATGTGACCTAACCTGACTAATGCATCCATTTTGTAAGAACTGAAATCCCTTACAGTGGGATTGTAATATGACAGAGCATTGGCAAGATGTCTTTTGAAAAAGAGGAGAAAATTTGATCTGATGCAAACTTTAAATTAATAAAGGTTCATTAAAAAGCTTACAGTTAGACTGAATTTCACAGTAAAGTGTAAAGTAAAGTTCTTTCCCTTTCTGTTTTTCTTATTTCTAATATGTGACACTTTATATGCAAGGCTACTTTTAAATTTTTATAGGCATTGATTTATATGTGTATATATATATATGTATACATGCATACATGTATGTAAAATGGCATTATGGATTTTCAAACAATTAAATTGCATGTTATATTTTCAAAGGCATAAGTAAATTAATTTGTTAGCTTCTCAGTAAGTGCAGAAGCCTGATTAAAGGCTATTTTGGAAACAAACCAATGAGGATTAAGGAGTCTTATTAGCAGAGAGACTGTGGATGCAGAAGTCGTGACCTGCTGTCGACTGCTGGTCCAGAGTGCCCCCCAGAACTGGCCGATGTCTGTGGCAGGTTTCCCTTCATGCGCCAAAAGCAATAAATTGCACCACTCTTATTAGTGCAATGAGAGAAACCACCCTCACTGGCATGCAAGGCACCATGAACCACTGGGAAGGAGAGCAGACAGCATGTGCTGGTGGAGAGCTGTTGGCTGAAGGACATTTACAGATTTTGGGGTGTGTGTTGTGTTCTCCTCATTCATCACTATTTCTCATTTGTTTTAAAAGATTTAAACATATGTAAGATAACCTACTGCCTTTCACCACATATTTAGCCAATAATCCAGAGGTTCTGCTACTTTCCTCCATGCAGCAGCATCACTTGGCCTGAGTGGTGCCAGCCAAGCGTGGGCTTCAGGGCAGCACAGATGCGTTTTGCTTTGTATGCATGGCAGCCTCCTTTTGGCCACTTTATCTTCCACTTCCCAGCCATCAAGTCCATCGAGTGTACTAATCTGTTAATGCAGCACGCATTTTGAGAAGGTAGAAACTGCCACCACCAGTGAGGTTCAGGGTGATGATAAAAATGTTATGGTGGCCAAGTTTATTTTGTTGTTCTGACTCTTTTTTTTTTTGCTGCTTCAGCTCCATTCCTTTCTCAGCAGGTGAATTGTACAGATTTACATTTACTCTGTCGGAGATGCTGACCTCCCTAATTAATTCAAATTCACAGTGATGTCAAGGGTATAGAGGTAATTTGGCCCAATGGGTCAAACACAGAGTCAAAACCATGCTATTCCCACAGAAATTAGTGGAATTTGTTTTCACTTAAAGCAGGGCTGACTGTGGTTCAATTACACTGAATTTCACAGATTTGCATTGATTTGCTAATGAGAAATTTACACCACCATTTACTTGCCTCTAAATTTGACCCTTTCACTTCAGGTTGAATTGATGATTATGGTGGGAACAGAAGAAACTGGATTCACTTCTCTGGACTGAACGTAATTCAGTGAGAAAGCTATAAAAGCATTTGGGTGCATAGTAAGACAAAGATTAAAAAAAGCCACTGAACAAACAGCAGCAGAAAGACTGTCTGTCTGAGAGCTCCTCAGTGTGACTAGTGTGTGATCACTGGCATTCCTAAATGCTGGGGAGTTGCCTTCCATTAAAATTTAATTTGCTATTAATGAAGGCTGGGTTACAGAAATCTGATATTAGCAAGCCCCCAAAAGGCGATCTGAAGTCCAGCCCAGTTCCCTGTCTCCTCTGGATGTGTGGATTGCTGAACGCTTTGCACGGGGATCTGTGTGGGAGCAGGATGGTGGATCCCAGGAGTGCTGGACCCTCGCACACAGGCTGCAGCACGGGAACATCGTGGTCAGACATGTCCCTCGGACCCGACTTGCAGCCCAGGCACTGGGGGTTCGGAAATGGTTCACAATGCAGTACTGAACCTTCCTGCATGGCTGACCTGCTTTAACTAAAGGAAAGAAAGCTCACATTAGCATGTGAGCGAAGGAAGTCAAAATGATCTCATTCATTGAGCTTTCTTCCATTTATGTAAGGGGACCTGGCCCCCACAGGGTAGTATGTCTTTCTCTGGGCCACACAGGGCTGTCTGCCTAATTTTCCTCATTCTTAACCTTTGCCTCTCCATGGGACTGAAGTGCAAGACAAAGCCAGGATACTGCATTCTTCTCTTATATCTTAGGTACAATAACGAGGAGGTGGCAGAGTTAAAAATGTTTGCACACCCATGGGACAGCTTGAATGCGCAGAGGGGTTCTGGCGTCACTGTCTCTGAGCTGAGAGGACTGACTGGTTTGGGAATATGTATCTCCAGCAGAGTCTGTATGTAGCACACAGACACAGCCACCGAAGCCTAAGTGTAAGCTATCAAGTTTAAATTAATGATAAAAAATAGCTTCTAAATAATAAAAATCCCTAAAGCAAAACTTTTATCTAATACTACTAATTGTCTTTGAATTAGTTCTTCTCTATAATACTGTGTTAGCACAGTAGAGCATTAATTATTGAGCAATATTTAAATCATTCTGAAGGAAGTAATACATTAATTTACCACTGCCTCTAGATGGGAAATATCTCTTACAGTATGTTATGTTTTTTAAAATATTTATTATTTAAAATTTTATATATATATATATATATATATATTTGTCCTTCTGCCTCAGAGAGTTGTGAATTTTTGTGCTGCAAATGAACTGCAGGTTCAGAAGAAAAGTATCATATTTTTAATCTAGTAACTAATCCTTTTTAAAAATTATGCCTCTTAGCAAAGTGTATTCCTGGTATTTTGTTGCTGTATGGTTGGACTCTATGGTTTACTAAGCTTAGTAAATTGCTTTTTAAAGGAGTCTACCTGGATTGGATTAATTATTTATGACACTAATAAAGTAAGTATTCATAAAACTATATTGTTTGTGCCAACAAGGGTCTTGAATCTGCTTCACTGTTGAATAGCTGATATTCACATTTTTCTGAAAAAGAATGAAGCCTTTATGTGACTTTATGTGCTATCTGAAAATATCTTGCATAAGAGTAAAGGCAGGGATATACTACAGTAGATATATATTATTGACAATTTTATTCCTTCACTATTATGTTATTCTACAAAACCATTTTCTTCTCTTAGCAAATATTCAAAGTAAGGTTTGTTACTTTGTAAGACCTCTTTTGTGTTGCCCTATAAGAAATTAACTCAGGTATCTATTCTATTGAGTCTGTCAAACAAATATTCATCCTACCTCCTGGGTTTTTGAGGTGTTCAGACAAGACATTCAGCTCCTCAACACAGAGATCAAATCAAAACATCCTGGACTTCATAAATAAACACTCACAGACAGCCCAACTTATTAATATACAGAACCCCCAAAGTATATGCAAATGTTCCCCTTGCGGGGCAGACTAGTGAAGGTACTGATATTACAGGCATGCAGGACCTCCCCATGATCAGATTCTGTTTGCATGTACATGTGGGCAACACAGTTTTGAACACATAGTGGGTCACTGGGAAAAGGTGAGAGGTACCATCATTGATGCTTGCCCTGACATATGTACTGAAGACATTCTTCACAGTTTAGATACAATTTTTTCTTCTGTTTTTCCTCTATAACTCTCCACTTTTCCATGAGCTACACTGTAGGATTCTCTAATACCCAAATGAACCTCTAAAGAGCTTCTTAGGGACTGAATGAGTTACAGGAACATCTACCTTTGCTGTGCCATTTTGTGTGACCTGTTCTCAAGTACTATACACAAACTTAAGAGGCACCTCATTTGTGTCCTTTCAATATATGTGGTGTTAAACTGAGAACAGTTCCAGGAAATCACAATTAGATCAAAGCACATACAGATCCAATATGTTACAAACTTTACTACTGTCCCTGGGAAAATTGTGGTACAGGTCATCTTGTAAAGCTATTGTATCCAGGCATGTGAAGGACAAGAATGTGTCTGGATAAACTTCAACACGGATTTAGCAAGGGTAAATTGGGTGTGACTAGTCTGGTCACCTTCTGTGGTGAAACAACTTCTTCAGTGGTGAGCAGGGAGCAGAGAAGATCACTTACCTTGATTTTAGTAGGGGGTTTGACCCAGCCTCCCACGGCCTCCTTGCTGACAAGCCACTAAGATACAGACTGGACACATGGACCACAAGTTGCATGGAAAACTGTCTGAACTGATTGGTGGTGTTAAATGGCTGAAAGTCAAACTGTTTGCCCCTCACAAGCCGAGGTCCTCAGGGTGAATACTAGTAACAGTGGTACTCAATACCCTTGTAACTGACCCAGATTATAGGACCGAGTACATCTGCTCCAAGTTTCTGTATGACAGCAAAGTGGAAGTAGCTGTGCATAGAGGGGAAGGCACAGGCACTCTTTATAGAGAGACATTGACAGGATGAAAGTGTGGGTTGTAAAGAATCGTGTGAGGTTTCACAAAGGTAAATGTGAATTCTTGCTCCTGGGGCACAGTAGTCAAAAGCAAAAGCAGCGACGAGGGTCTGACTGGAAGGGCCATGGGTTTTCTGCTGGACAACAAGATGGGCATGAGCCAGCAGTGTGTCTTGGCAGCAAGACAGGCCAGACCTGGGCCAAATCAGGTCAAATTTTATTCTAACCTTGACACGAGCCTGAAATCTGAATAGTCAGACACTTATACCATGTCTGACAGAGCTCTATTTCTTAATTCTCAGATTTCTCCTTTCTCATAACTTGTTCTGTTCTCATGCCTGTGATGTTTCTATTCTAATTCTGGTTTCTTGCAGTGTCCATCATCTGGATTCCTTACTTCATGCACTTTGCACCTAGTTCTATGAAACGTCATATTTTTCAGTGACTGAGATGATATTTTCCTGTATAAACCTCTGGCATTTAAATCTTCAGAACAATATTCCCTTTGTGTGAAAATCCTTTAACTCTATAACCTCAGCCTTTACTAATATTTGGATTAATGTTGAAACTATGCCCTTTTCCCCAAGCTGTAAATTTCTTGAGGTGACTAATAACTGCAGAATGTTCAAGTGTTTTATAGATTATGAAATTGTTTAGCTAACCCTCTTGTAGGGCAGGATTAGAAGGAACAGATAGAAGGAAATCAGAATGTTATGTCTCTAATTCATAGTCCTTCAGTGAATGTTATTCTTCTTATCAGAACTAATGGAAGGCACCATAATGTTTCATAAACATAAAACTCTCAGCAGAACTTTCTAACACTAAGTGAAAGATTCCACACAGCAATGATGCGTTGTTTTGACTGAGGACCTCAACATAGTAGACAGAATAAATCTTCCAAAACAGACCTCACAACTTTGAAGAATGCAAACTATTTTTTTCACAACACTGACATTATATCCTGTATAGAAGACTCAAAGATGGACTTACCTTTGTAAGCACAGAGGAGTACAGAACAATTTTCAAAATTTTTAAAATATATCTCTAAATAAGTTCTGGATTTAAAGGTTTTCTAAGGATGCTCACGCTTTCCAGAAACAGAAGGAATTTCTGTGTAAGTGGTCCTAGAAATGTTTGAAAAGCATTAAAATCACTGTTTTCAGGTGGAGACTATGAACGACTAGCAGTTCTGCACTTGGCACTTTATGGAATCCCCTATAGCAAACTGCACTTTGCGCTTGGTGAGCATAATATGAGGGGAGCTCACCTCTAGAGACAAACAGAACTTGGGTCACGGGGTTTTTGTTTGTTTATTTGTTTGTTTGTTTGTTTTATTCCCCCTCCAATGATTTTTTTACTTCTGCCTCATGTGGCTATGACTAGTATTTCCTTGGTCTTGGGATACTTCCTAGGTGAATTTGCAGTCTTTTATTTCTAATTTCCCACCATCTGAGACTATATGCCTCCTAGGGGTTGCATGCATGCCTTCTTATTCTTTCCAGTTCTGAGCTGCTTGTGATCCTTAGCTACTATTTCTTCCTGAATGCTCGTTTGGGTGTTGGCACTGTTCAGCAGTGAGCAGAAAGGGTAACTGTATCAGTGGAGCACTTCAGAGTTACTATTTTTGTCAATTTGAAGTATTGGTCTGAGGAGATCACTGCATCTTTTGGGTAAGAGAAACATTTTCCAGGTATATGACATACTATTTCCAGTGTCTATACATTACTGTGCAAGAAAATCCTGTTCCTCTGCATCTCGTTTTGTCAAAACGCACTGTATTTTATACTCACTATCCATTGCACTTTCCTTCTGGTTTATTTCATCTCACTTGTGCTGTAAAACTAGGTGCCTAATTCTTTTTATCCTGAATGTAAGAGGTGAAAGGAGGTATTTTGTTAACTGTCTTTGCCAAAAGCAGTTAGACTAAGCTATTTGCAGCCAGTTGTCCTAGTCTCGCTTTGCAAGCTGAGTATGAGCCATCTGACCGGGGTATCAAAGTGGTGAGCAACCTGACAGGGGTGACTAAAGCTTTAACAGAACATGAATATCTTCTCCAGACCTGTCTGCTCTCCCTCTCCACTGATAACTGGTCTTGGAAAACAGGAGAGTAATAAAGAAGAGCAAAAGAGTATAACTGCCTCAATCATAAACTGAATCTGCAGGAAGGAGGGAAGGATAAAGTCTGGTTGAGAGACAGACATAGGTGCTCTTGTTTGTGCATGAACCTGTGTGGTTCCTGTATTGTCCAAGAATAAAGTGTTTAAAAAATTTCTCTGTAGACCTTGTGCATTTTCTTTTTCCCCATGGAGGATTGCTTTTGACCAGGGTGCCATGAAAAAGGAGCTCTTGGGAGTCTATATGAACTACCAAGGAAACTCTGAGATAGGGAGCTTCTGCGCTGACCTGGCTAAGAGTCTCATCCCAAGGGAAAAGGACAAAGAATGCACACCCACAGTACATCGACATGGCTTACAGGTAGAAAATAATTAGGATGATTTGTGTGGGAAATCACAAGATCCAAAACCTGGGTAGGCTGATTCTGAAGCATGTGGTAAGACTCAGCCAGTGCCGTAGAGTAAATAAAGCAAGAGGTGAAGGAGCAAAATGTGAGAGTAGCATTTCTGTCAATAGAAATGTATCCTCTGGAACAGGACAGGAAGAAGGTGCCCGTGAGGAATGAGAGGGTAGGAGACACCATATGTTGAATAGGAAAAGGTGGAGGATTAAGATGTGGGGAAGTCCCACAGTGATAAAGAGATAAAGGGAGGGATTCAGTAACAAGAAAAAGAAGACATTGGGAATAAAGAAGGATGAATGTGGTAAGGAAGAGCAAGAAAGAAACAGTAGAATTCAGTGAAATGAAACAGACAAAAGAAGAGGAAGATCATAGGACAAGGGAAGAGAAAGCATTTGGGTCATTAAAGGTATTGAGAATTGAAACAATAAAGAATGAATGGAAAATAAATGCTCTTTTTAGAGAGAAAAAGAACAAATAGTTATGGAAGAGAAAGGCAAGAGAGCAACATGCAGAACAACAAAAGACCTAAAATAATACAGAAGTGAATGGAAAGAATCAGAACTAATAGAAAAGAGAAGGAGGGCGGAAAGCCTGAAGAGAATAAAAATATCAGTCTATATTCAGAAAAATAAGTGACTGATTTTTAATTGTGTGGTTTCTTTTTTTTTTTTTTTTTAAAGTCTATATTTAATAGTCTTTCTGTGAGAGGCATATCTTCCTAGATTTTGGTATTAAAAACAGTGGCTACCTATAGACTAATGTTCAACATTCATCACATTTTATATTGCTCATGGAAAAGCTTTTACATGTACTACATTAACATAATCTGAGTAGCAGAGGGAATCTGCAGGAAAGGATACCCTACAGGGAAAGAAAAGTGATGCTCCCTCCCCTTAATTATTCTAATTATTCTTTCAGAATGGAATGGAATTTAATTTGGCCTCTTTGACTTAAGAGGCAAAAAAGAGCTCATCTCTTTTTGAGTCACACACACACTATATGTATATATGTACATATATATATATATATGTATATATATATAATTTTTTTTTTTACAATTTCACTGTTTACAATCCGTCTGAAACCTGAGGGTCACATGCCCTGTGCTTTTCCACACAGCAAAATCAGCAGCTTACGCTTGAGATGTTTTGCTTCTTTTCTGAGTCTCTTGCTAGCGTACTTAGGAGAGAATGATTAAAACCGGTGCTCTGTTAGAACTGTTGCAGTGTTTAAACAAGGAAGTCTGTGTTTGTTTAACAGAATGGGGAAATGGTTATCTTGACAGATTAGACTGAAAAAACAGGACAGCCACAGTCTAGCACAGATGGCCAGATTTGCCACTTGGCTGTTTTTTTGAGGTCCTCTAAACAAAACTTTCTTGTGTGCTTGTGCCTTTGCTCTGTTTGACACTTGACTGAGGAATGTGATTAAGCACCACTGCCAGGGATTACATCTCTCGTGAGCAAGTGTTCACAAGGCTGAAGTTTCCTCATGTCTGTCTGACTGTGTCATAGCTTGCTAAGGGAATACAGGAGAAATATCTCAAAATGGACTAAAGCCCTTGCAAAAAGCTTAGTTTGTAATGAAAAGGCTGTTTTGGATGGAAAAACAGTGAACGTTTTTAGAGATTGGTTTTCTAGTGTCACATTCACTTAGTGACAGAACATGCAGAAGTGAGAAACGTATGATTTGTCTGTGAAATACTGAAGCCATTTGCATGCCACATTACAGCCTCCCAGATGTAAAGTACCTCTCAATGAAAAGAAACGTTACATCCTTAATCAGTGTGAGATGATAATTTTCTAATACATTTAAGATGCATGCTTCACTTGATAAATCCATACAACTGACTACTCAAACACTTTTTGAACTTCCATTAACATTATCATCTTGAATTAGTTGTCCTCACATTTCTTGCACGATAGAAAAGGCACTTTTAAAGCCACTGACATTTTCTTTAAAACGTGCTTCTCTGTAAATAAAGTTTTGCTCCATTTTATTAGTTAAGTCTAAAAACAATGGCAAAGATTCAAAAGACAAAGGACAACAATCTACAAAAGGAGGCCACTACACAGTTCACGCTTGCATGCATGTGAAGGCTTGTGTTTGCACAGTGCCATATGTAGAGAAATGCTTTCCTTGTTGTGCGTGTTCTGTGTATTACATACATCCTGGCCTACTACATAAATTTAGTGTATTCTGTAGTGCCCCAGAAATAGGTCAGAAATCTGGGCCAGATCCCAGAAAAACAGTAGTGCGTAGTACCTGATTATGGGAATGTAGAAGTATTAATACTTCTATAGCTATTGTCTTTAATCCCGTCCTTCACAAACACTCAGAGGAATTTTGTATATATATGTCTGTGTGATTGTAACTGTTGGTTGTAACTATTAATGGTGAATATACAGTTAGAATGAGAAGGCAGCTCTTTTTTTTTGAGAAATGACTGAAAATCTGTTGATCAGTCATTTGGACACCTATTATCACACTGGTGTCAGAAGGGTGTTTTATAAAGCACCCGTGGCAGAGGGATTACTGCAGATCTTGTGTTCTTTCTTTCAGGGTACCCTAGATCTCCAGTTCAAGTGGTGTTTTACTGAGGTTAAAGAGAGATAGCTACCACATATATGAGGTACTTGGTCAATACATGATACATGATGAATGTGAAATACATGATAATTGTGAAAATGAGACTACTTGGGGACTCTGGTTACCACGCAGCCAAAAGGACCCCATAAGCAATTGCATTTTATATCTTAAAAAATTGTTCTAAGGCCTCGATGAGAGATTTTAATACCCACGTAGTTAGTAGTTTAACTTACATTAGTATCTGCTGAGTATCACTCTGCTATTTAAAGTGGTAATGAAACTGGAGCCATAGTCAATCTGAACCTTGAAACTCAGCAGGTGTTTTAACTTTTTGCTGGGGAGCTGTTTGAACCATCAATCTGATGTTAGAAGTGTAACAAGGCCAAGGACCTTATGGGAGAAAGTGTTTATGCCAGGAGACTTCTGTTTAGTTGCTGATGGGCTTTCATCTGTTTCTTTTGTCATCAGTTGCTGGGTTTTGTTTTCTTCCAAAAATTTGGACTGAAACTTACAAATTTTCATAGATCAACTGTCAAACTTGCTGTAAGAGCAGAGATGAGTAAACTGCTATAGGATTGAAATGGTTGGCTTGAAACAGCTGACTGACACAAGGTTCTTAAAAACCTTTGAGTTTTTAGAGTGTCTGTGTAAGTGTGCAAAACACAATTATTTGCCTAAGCAGTTGGACCAGTTGTTTTTGTGTGTCACACTGTAGCAATAATTTCACCAGCTTTGCAAGGTGGGGAAAATGGGAATCCAGGGTCAGTACACCTTGTTAGCTGAGTCTAGTAGGCTAACTTATTTTCAAATTCACAGAATAATGCTACAACAAGGGATAAACTCTTTGCAATCACTTAAAACAAGGAGTTGAGTAAACTGTCAACAAAACAAGAACAAAACAGGACAAAACAACCAAATTTCCTTCTCTGATAGGACATTAAGAGAATAAGAACAGATGCTACCTATCGTGATTTTAATATGAGTTTGACTGTGTATTACACAATGCTCCTAAATAGAAGTGAGAGAGGTGTGGTGTTGATTAAGCTGTTGTGATGGAGGAACAAATGTGACTGGTGGACTGTGTTTGGAGAACAGCTATCATCAATTCTTGGTCAAACTTAAAGTGTGTACTGAGAGGGGATTCCCACTGAGCTGCTTTGAAGCCACTCTTGAGTATGTTAATCAACAACTTAAATAATAAAATAGAGTATATACCCTTTTAAAATATATTCTTTCTACCAAACTGAAATGAGCTGAAAGTGCATTAAAGGAAAAGTGCAATGCAAAAGATATGCAAAATGTGATGCATAGGTCAGGAAAATAAAGTATGCAAGTAGTAGTTAGGTAGTCACTCTGTAGGGGTCTATCACAGATCAAAGTGAACCATGTCAACAGTGTCATGCTCTTGTGAAAGCATCAACACATCATACTGGGATATGAAGCAGCATAACCTCTAACACATGAACTAATGATCCCTCTCCACTGAGGAACTGGAAGAAGTCGGCTCCATGGCCTGTTCATCTTTTGGCCATTACATTTTGAGATGTGAACGGAGTAAACTGAGTCTAAAGGAGAATGAGAATGTAAAGAAATGAAGGATTTCAGTTTTGAGAAGAGTCTGATGAGAAGAGAAAGTATTAGAGCAGTACAAAAGGAAAAATAAAAAAGGCAAGTAACTCTACTTTCTGGCTAGTGTGGATAGGCTGAAAAATAAAAGGAATGAGGTTCCAGCAAAGGAGATTTACATTAGTCATCAGAAAGGTAGATTGTTGAGGACTGTCCTACAAAGTCCTACCTAAAGTTCATGTAGCCCAGAATAATGTCCATCCAGGCCATTATCTCTAGCTGATTTTTGAGCCATTGGTAAGGTATGAACTCTGGAGGGTAACATTCCATGCTGAGATCTAACCAGCATCCAGTATCTACTACTATTTTATTTTATTTTATTTTATTTTATTTTATTTTATTTTATTTTATTTGTTTAGTTTACTTTGGTTTAATTTACTTTATTTTATTTATTAAAAAATGTTTTGGTGATATCTAGATATTCCTAAAAGGACTTTTTTAGTTTTGCGTGGCTTAAGCATGGACCATGGGTGCCTTAGTACACTAGATGATGATGATCCTCTGTCACAAGGAGGAGTGTCCATGAAAATGTTACAGATATACTTGCTCCTTTCACAGTATCTTTTTGTTATGTTTGCATGTTTCTGGAATTGCATGGGATGGATAGGGCACTTCCCCATTAGGTTTTTTACATAACTATTGGAAAAACATGCACATTTTCTCCAGTTATATTTCAGTCTTCCTGTTTGTGTGTGTGTGTGTGTGTGTGTGCGCGCAATTATCTGATACAAATAATTTCTCATGCTGAGTTCCCTGGATTTTTGTGTGCAGTGCATAATCACAGATCACTGTTTTTCAGCTCTTACACAGTTGGATGATCTCTTAGGAAAAATATTTTACTGTTGGCTTGCCCAATGGTACCTTGCAGGACTAATTATTAAACCTTGATAACTTTCTCTAGCATTTAGTACTCATTGATTTACCATAGATACAATCTTCTTGGCATCCTGTCTCCGGACACAAACAGAATTCCACACAACCAGGTCAGCTAGAAATGTCTGAGCTGATTTTCTGTTCTCTCATCCTTTTTACACTCGAGAATAAATACAGGTTGCAGGGAAAGGATGATGTTGTGAAAGGAATATGCTAGTTGAGGTGGGAAAATGTACGAATATGATTTGACTTTCTCAGGTGCTTATTTGGTGACTATTGACCTTCCTTTAAGGGGTAATTGCTTGTATTTCCTTAAAGTTTTCTGAGTAAAATGAACATGGAGTGAGCAGATTTACTCCCTGGAAAGAATGAGGAACACAAGAAGAAGCCCCTTTGATATTTCTGTACCATTAAATTAAGGAGAGCTGGGGAATGGTGCTGGGCACTAGGCTTACCCATCCATACCAACACAACGCCAGGGCTACCTCAGCCCAATTTTAGCCTATACTGTTTGCTGTGCATGGGACATAACTGCACCCAAATTGTAGGTTTGGATTTGTCTGTCTTCTTTTGAACAGTAGGATAATTTAAAGAAAAGGAGGTGGGCTGTTCTGTGTAGATTGTCCTCATTGCTAGAGAATGGGCTTGGGCACATTGAATTTACTACCATGTCTTAGGCCATCTATTCTGGACAGACAGGAAGGCATTCATGTTTTACCTCTCACAAAGAAGTTTATACATCAAAGCTGAGGTCACTGCAAGGTTACAGTGAAAAATATGGGCCTCTAATTGTTTACACAGTGACTACCCTTCCGGTTTGTAAAAACCCTCCAGCTCCTGACATAACCAACCCTTTTGCTGCTGAGAGCACAAATACTCACCAGTGATAATTACAGGGAAAAAACATAGAGCTCCTCATTCAGTGCTCTTTTACAAAGCCAGTTTTGTCTTGTAGTATTTGTCACATTTGGATGACACTAAAGACAAAGGCTGGAAAACCATAACCAGCCTTATTTCTTCATAGTCATTAGTACACCAAAACACGGAAAGAATAATCTCTAACTTTACCAGAGTTTTAGAGCTCAGACATCCCAATAAATTGTGAGCAATCTTGTAAGTGGCGACCATTATGAAACCGCTCTCCCCCAGAAAAAACAGTTGTCAGCATTGTGCTATTCAAAAAAGATTTTTGTTTCCTGAGTAGACCATTCTTAGAAACACTGACATGTCTCAGGGAGAATAATACATTCCCCTGGAGGCCTGGGATTTAACCTTGAAAGAATCTACTGTGGCTAAATAGAATTCTATCTGTAAGTTTCTCTAGGTAAATGCAGAGGAGGGAAAAAAAGAATTCTGAAAATAAAAATTTGACTTATTCTATACAAAAATGTCAATATCAATATTCACATACTGGCTTCAAGAAATGTAAAATATGTTTGCTGACAGTACATTTACCTAGAGATTTACTTTGTGGCAACAACTATGCTATTTAAATTGTCAGTAAAGTTGCAATGAATTAAGTTTGTAAAATTCAAATGGACTTTCGGGGTAACATCAATCAATTATACTTTGCATAGTAGTCCTGGGTTGATAACAAAAAATACAATATCATGTTATTATTCTTTTTTAACAGCCTTCAAAAAGTGTATGATAAAAATCTGCAGAAAGTGTGACTGCTAGGCAGCCCTTGTTTTGTTTTGGCAGCTCCTTTGCAGTTTCACTCTTACTGTAGCTTTAGGCGTGCTCTTCTCTTGACCCCAACCCTAATGCTAACAGTGGGCTGAGCCCCACACAAGGCTGCCAGAATTTAACAGCCATCAGCATAACTTTTTTTTGCAAAGAAAGTAGATTCTGGTTTTCCGTCTGTTAGGAAGTACCTGTAGATTGGGCTGAGCACTGCTTTTGGACTGCCAGGCTGCTGTTGCTGAGGAGCTCCAAGATGACACTCTGGGCCACAGAAACGCTGCTCCAGACCTGTCAGAACACCTGGGCTTGGAGCATGAATGGTGGTGAGCAGCCAGTGATGCCTGGTCCTCTGGCCACAGCCTGCCCTGCAGCCTTGTGGCCCTGAGCTAGGGCAGCTCTGGGGGTGGCCATGGGGTTCACCTGCTGATCTATCTGAGGGATCGGGGTGCTAGGGGTGAAGGAGCTGTGGGAGGAGGTTGGCAGCCTCTGGAACAAATGGGCAGAATCTTCACAGGGATCCTACTGAATAAAGTGCCCAAAGCCCTCTTGCATGGAAGGAGGGATGGCTGGTGGCCCTGCCCCAGCAAGAAGTGAAGAGCTGGGCAGTGCTGTAAGGGCTGCATGTGCATCCCACCCAGGAGGCTTCCACAGTCAGCTCTGCATAATCAGTGGAAGTGTAAATCTTTTTGCTTGTTTCCAAATCTGCTCAAGTCTATCAAGTTCCAAAGTGAAGCTCAAAATTTATGCTATGTGTTTATGTCTGAGTTGGTAGCTCTAAGAAAAGAAGCAGGGAGAGAGGGACAGAGGTGTCTACTAAAAGAGAGGAAGGGAAAGCAAGTGCAAGGGCCTGGGTATAGTAGGATGGAAATATAGAAGGTCTTGGCAAAAATAATAGGAAAATAAAAAATTTTGCTACATAATCAATTCTCCATTAATTCTAAATTCTTAAATAAATATGATTAATGTTGCTCACGTCTGTTAGAGTTCTACTTCACATTGTTTCAGCACACAGGTGCTTCATATTCCAGTAAAGAAAACCTGAACCATATGAAAATACTTAAACGACTGCTCATTTTGGTGTGCTATTGCCTTTTTTTTGATTGACGATGTGAGAGTGCACACCTCATTGCAAAGTAATGCTTTTAACTTAAATCAATTCTACGTGAACATGTTTTATGCATCTATGCTTATAGTTTGAAAAAAGTGTTTCCTAAAAAACACTGCTAGCTTTTAGCTATCCAGTGAAAAAATCACTGGAGAAGTCTATGTGTCTCAGCCAGTGAGGATTTGCTTGTATTGTCTTGAAACTTCTGCAAGTTTAGGGCTCACAGAGCTGCTGTGGTCTTAATGAAGTGGTTAATGATGTGTGAATTATAGATCCTGACAGCCTCTTTAATAAAATCACCAGGACTGGATCCACAGTCTACCATAGCCACTGAATAATGACAATACTGTCTGCTTAACGTTATGCAGTATCTTTAAGTAAAGTACCATTCTTGTGTTCTTGTACTGAAAAATTCTTGTCAACACAAAGAGGAACATGAGCAATGAAGAACAAGCTGATACATATGACACTTCATTTCTTTAGATTTAGGAAAGAAATGAACTAGCCACAGGGAATTCACAAATAAAGCACCATGTAAAGCTATGTGGTTTTAATTTTTATTGTAACACCTTTTCTGTGAGATCCTTCACTGAAGTACAGAACAACATAATGCTTAATGGGCCTCAACAGTCAAAAGTTTGCAGAATTTTTTTTTTCTGTTTTGTTTTGGTTGTTGGTTTCGTGTGTGTGTTGTTTTTTTATGCCTGTGAACTTTACCTTTGCAACAGCTTTCAATGAACAATTGTCTTCACAGCGGAACTAGTTGGAATGTGATAGCGCTGGATGGAACTTACTTGTATGAAAACTGGTATTATGTGAATGTGTTTTGAGGGAATTTTCCATACACTCAGCCAATAGAAAAAGAACGATTGTTGTAAGAACGAAAGGACTCTTTTTGCATTGCTTTTGGTGATCAGTCTTATAGCCAGCTAACAATTCAGAGAAAGTTGTTTGTGTGCTTTGTGTATATATCCCTAAATAATCTTCTTTATTGTGTGGTAGACTGAAACTAAATACTAAGGGCTCTGGAAAAATCCCAAGCTACTTTAGTGTATGTGTTTGCTCTTGTTTATGTTTTTTTTTGTTTGTTTGTTTGTTCTTTTTGTTCTTTTTTTTTTTTTTTCCCCGAGAACAGTTTGGGCAGTTTTCACTTATTTAGCAGATACCGAGGCAAAGACAAGTGAAAAGAGCCAAGCCACTAGCTCATGTAATCACTTCATTTGCTATCATGGTTCAGGCAATATCAGAACACCAATATACCAAAAAGCTAGAAGGTAACTGACATGTAAAAGAAAATACCATCAAGATCCAGCTACAGAAGAAGGAACTACCTCTCCTGCATATGAACTTGTGAGTATATTCAAGATACAATAAACTTGGCCTGCTGGACTGAATTTACCCAAGTGAAATTTTCTTTACAAGCTTACAGCTGTGAAGCCTGTTGCAATTGTCATGTACAAACAAAGCAGAATGACTTACTTAGGGGGAAGCACAGCCAAACCATTCAATTAGTCCCCAGAAGTTCAAAGTGAACTGTTTTCATGCATTACTGCAGCAGTGTTTGTACAAGAAACATTGGCTGTTGCTGTTCTCTTAAGCAAAAAAGACTTGGAAGTGCTCCCTGCATTTGCACCTTTCTGCA
This sequence comes from Nesoenas mayeri, assembly GCF_963082525.1. NCBI lineage: Eukaryota > Metazoa > Chordata > Aves > Columbiformes > Columbidae > Nesoenas > Nesoenas mayeri. The sequence continues at coordinate 47,643,598 of NC_137542.1, read as the reverse complement.
CCTCTTTTCTTTCTTTTCTTTGGCTCCCACCTCAATCCTGTGTGAGCAGACAGATGTGCACACATATTCATGCCAGCACAGGTGTTTATATCTCCTTCCTTTTTGGATCTTTTAGTTTCCAGCATTTCGTGTCCCACATCTCTTCCACTAACCTTCGTTCCACCCTCTCAGTTAATATCTTGTTTAGGTCAATTTTAAATAACATCCTGTCTCCTCAGATACACTCAGGAACTACAGGGAAAAACAGAATTGAACTTTCTTGCCTTTTTCATCACTTATGAATTGAGAGATCCCTCCATCCCTGCCAGTGGATCCATTTTTCCTCCCTGGGCTGCTCTGAATGTACAGGGCTGGATTTACTGCTTGAAGCAGATGTTGAGGGAAGACGGGAAAAAGAAAGGCAGATCAGCTGTTGAGACCATTAGTCTTCCAACAGTAGACTTGAGATGAGGGCGGGCCTTGCCATCATTTTCCTCTTTCAAAGTAAACCCAATTTTGTGTGGAAGAAAATCAATGTGGAAAGCGTGGCTGTACCTACTGGGGAAAAAAAAAACACACAACAAAACATATCCAGTGCTCTGGATAAAGAAGAAATAGACTGTGTTCAGCACTTCTGAAGTCATATATGTGAGAAGCTTAGCTTCCTAATACTACTTAATGGTTTTGCTACCAGTGCAGTAATGAAAAACCCAACAGTTAAGAGTCTTGGTAGTAAAAATCTCAGCCTACTAGCTGGCATACTGCTTCTTTCACTTGTCTTGCCATTAGTGTCATTGACAGCAAATCCTTGAAAAGCAGCAGTAGTAAAAACAACCATCTCAGAGCGGCTGTGAACGTGCGCTGCTCAGGAGTGTGCACAACGAGAATTAAATCAGAGTAAATCTCCCTCCAGTACAGCCCCGTGTTCACTTCAGGCATCCTAGGTGGTGCCATGTGATGCCAATAGTCGTATTGACATCAGCGACTCCCTTGTAGAATAAAGCACCACAGCTCCTAGGAAGTATGAGAAGAGCGCAGGTCTTGAATCAATGGTCTCCAGCACTGGAAAACCACTAACAAATGTGAAAGACCTGCATCTGTACAGAAGATTAAAGTCAGCTTTGTATTTTTGGTGAGAAAGCAAAAAGTATGGGTAGCATTTTACTCATTAAGGTTTTTGTATTTTGCTTATTTAAGATTAAGATAAATATCCCAAACAGTATTTGATTTATTTTATTTTAGACCACCTATCTACAAGAGAATAAGAGATCAAATCTTGCAATGATCCTCTGCTTCATTAACACACGAAAGAGGTTTAGAAAAGTGTAGGATAAGCAATGGGATTTGTGAACATGTTTCTGAGTCAAACCTTAGAGATTTCTGGGATTTGCTTACAATCTTTTGCCCTTTTTTCAGCAGTCAGATGCTAGAGGACCTTAGAGAAAGGTCATTAAATGATTCAGTTCTAATCTATAATGGTTACTATTGATATCAGCAAAATCTGTGCTTTTCATAAATCATATTGTTAAGCAATATTCTCTAATTAGAAAAATACTAGTTTATCCTGATTTTTCAGGGTTTTTTTTGTTTTGTCTTTTTGGTTTTTTTTTACCCTGATCCTTTTAATTTTCTTTTATTTCTCAGTAATGTATATTTTTTTCTGTTTCAACATCCAAGGGAAAATCATTGCGGAAGTCTTGTCTTGCACTGCAAATTACATCAACTGCTTCAGAAATGGCAGTGGCATGTATCTGATTACAAAGATGTCAATATTTTATGATCAAAAGAGAAAAAGGTAACTGGTGAAAATCTGTAATATGCAATAATATCTGAGAATGGGGTAGATGCTTTCATTTTTTTTTAGTGTTTTTCAGGAGGCTGGGGGAGCCAAACAGGTTTCATATGGTTCAGGGACTTTTAAAGTGGCATCTTAGTGGACTACACTTACGCTTTTGTTTAAGTACAGACATCTTTGAGCCTGATGCCAGAGGACTGTAAACCGGCGTGGTGCTACCAATATGAATGCAAATCTACTGATTTTTTGTATTGAGAAGCTTGTCCTCAGAATGCAGTCAAAGCTTTTACACTACAGTTTTCAAAAGGAGATAGTGACATACATTTTCACAGTCATTAAAACAACTTTAGCCCTGCTTTTGACAGTTCTTGGTTTCTAATTTGTGTGGTATTCTTCGCAAAGCGCTTGATCAGGTGTAGCCAGCTGCACAGAGCTGCTGTTATTTCAGGAGCCTGCAAAGAACTGCACTTACCCCAGAACCCCTAATCTAAAATCACCTTTCTCACTCTTTGTAGGGTGTTATCTAATTAATAAGAGTTAACATTCATAATAGCTGCATTTTAAGAGAACATTGCAGAGGCAAATGTGCATCCGTGTACTGAATTCCAGCTGGGTAAGAAAAGAAAAAATGGATTCTGGTAAGAAATGTTCAACACCCATCAGGGTAGAACCTGTGCTTGTATTACTGAATATCTGCGCAAAGTGCGCTACAGTGGATTCAGATTAATATTTTATTGTTGTTCCTAGTCTACAGAAATCATGACTTTGAGTTCAAAATAATCAATAAATCAAATGTAACATCATAAGCTGTGAAGCATTCGCTTGAAAGTGCGCCTCACTTTTATTACTACAATGTCACTTAAAACAGAATTCTTTGTCTTTGACTTGATGAGTAGGTACAAAAGCAATTCCACAGCCAACTGTCAGATAAAGCAAACTCAATTAATGTCCTATAATGACAAGGTCATGCACCATGTAGAGCCACTTTTAGATTTGCTTTGAGTAAGCTCAGATGAAGAAAAGCACGTATCAAAATATATATAAAAAAGAGCTATTGAAGGGTTTGGATGAGTCATTCAGTCTCACCTGAGAATACATGTAGATAAAAGAGTGTGGCTTTGATGGAGGCACTAGTGAATTGGTTATGTTTTCATAATGACTTCTTTACATTATTGAATACAATGGGAACTTTAAGGCCAACTGCAATAACAGTTTCTCATGAAAAATTAACAAAGAATTTATGGAAATGTAGCAAAAGTCCCAAAGCAATTAGCTTAGATTTCTCTAGAGTCTGAGAAAAGCCTGGATAATTGCAGACAGAAACTGCATAAGTGGCTATTTTCATTATCACAGGATACAGAAAGTCCATTTCCATCACAATGGGACATAATGATGTTAAAACTAACATGGAGTTATGTTTAAAGAGGTTGAGGCACAGTTTACAGAAAGGTTTGATTTACGTGGCGTTCAGATCCATATTAAAGATCCTTCTTAAAGCGATGAGGTAGTTTTTACCTGGTGTCTTCAGAGCCTCCTGCAAGGTAGGAGAGAAAAATAGATTGCAGTCTCAGGAAGCTAATTGTGAATTACCAGTAGGATGCACAGGAATGAGTTTAATTTGTCTTGAATGGAGAAAAGCAAAATTGTGATACAAAATGGCACACGGATATACATTTGAAAGTACCCATTATCTGTCCCTTTATAAAAGCACTTACAATGCTAGTGCTGATTAACTCAGAAAGAGTGCAGTTGCGGCAGCCACCCTTAAATTTTAAGAATGTTGCTGAGAGCACCTGTAATGCCTCCTCAGCCCTATTTTCTGTTTTATCTAAGGGACCTGTTGATGCATTTTATTTTAACTCACTGTTCTGCACGTGGTGTGCTCTCACTAGTCTAATTACTCCACACATGAACTGGAAAGTCATCCTCTGTTTGGGTGCCCATGCTCAAATGATTTATATTACATAACACAAGCAGCATCTTGTAATCATAGATGTCCTTTGCAACGTCACATGCTTCGATTTTCAGAGTATTTCCACCAAAGAACTCAATAAATGACCGTTTGAAAAAGTTTTCTGTTATGGTATAGAATAATTTCTGTACTATTACAGTACAGCTCTGTGGTCATTATGCAGGTAAAACTAGCATTGGCCTCTGAGGGGATTTTAACTGCAAAGTTGGGCATTATATATTCTCACAGATGAGTAACACAAATAGCATTCAGCCTAGCTGTTAAGCTTGATTATGATCTTGTTTATATCAGTGTAAATCAAAGCAGCTTTGCCAGTATTTCACGTCAGTGAAAGTCTCAAGTACAGATGGGGTAGCCATTTTTCCCATTAGTTCATCAGTTTTCCTCTCTCTGAACACCAATACATATTGGTATCATTGTAGCAGTGGCTAATATCTGAGAAGTGAGGATAAACAGTTTCAGTGTTAATGTAGTAGCTGCTTATCACCTGCACATGCACACACAACTGTGTCTACATAACCATGCAATCCATTTTATCTGTTGCTTTTTGTTTGTTTGTTTTTACTGTTTTAAAAGTAAATAAGATTATTTAAGTTATATATGTTATCCTATCACATGGTTGCGTTAGTTTTTATCAGTAATTGGTGCTTATTAGTATGAAGCAATGCTGAGGTAATGCTTAAATATTGCAGAGGTTTTGGGGTTTTTTTCTACTGTATCATTTATTTCTTCTTTTTCCCAAAAAGATGCTAGGGAAGGGAAGGGAAGGGAAGGGAAGGGAAGGGAAGGGAAGGGAAGGGAAGGGAAGGGAATATTTGAAGTGGTTATCACAGCATTATTCTGTGATAAACCTGATGAACATCCATGAATTTTCCAGATATAATTAGTATTAAACCGAGTCTGTGCATGTAATATTAAACATGTGCAGTCTACACTGTCTCATTAATAATCTGCATAAAATGTTTCTTGCTTCAGATATAACCTTTACTTGGCAACAGAAACAGAAAAAACTCCACAATCAAATTAAAACAATCCACAAAAATATTCCTAAAAATATTCCAAAATTCCAAAAATATTCTGAAAAACAATGTGATTCACTGAACCAAAGGCTTGCTTAAAACTCTGCTGTATATGAAACACTGACATTAAACACCCTTGGATCTGAAACTTCTAAATGGTTTAGACACCAGTAGGTCAAATGAAGTTATTGCTCAAGGGCTAGTTTAAAACTACTTGTAACATGTTTTGATTTACAGATTATCAGTTCAGCTGAGCAACACAGGAACATATTCGGGGAACTGCATAAACAAATACATTCAACTATACTGTGGATTAACCTAAAGTGACACATTTATTTAAAAATCTGCCTACTACTTGTCCTCATTGATTAAATGCCCTTAAGAAAGCGAGTCTGATGAAATAGAAGCCATTAAGATTCAGCACACCTCCTGCACTCCTTTTGATGGTTGACACATTCCCTGGAGTGGGAGATTGGATGGCTGATAAGCTAACACTGAATTATAAGCACTTTCTGCAATGTCACTGGCAAAAGAAAGATCTACTGTTTTGCTTGCAAAGCAACAGTGTGCCTTAACATAAAAAATGTACATGGTGCAGAATTATTTCATCCTCTCTGCTGAGTGTGTAAATGAATGTATGTATACGTATTTACATGCACAAAATGTGCATTTTTATGGCAGAGACCAGCTCAGAGTGCAATACAGCTTGTTTGGAGTTACAGTGCCATTGATCAAGGAAACAGAAGTGTCTAGGACTGTTCCAGTGTTGTCAGAAAGCCAAACTAGAGTGGTGTGATATCTCCATTGTGAGCACTGTGGGAAGATTTTTCTGAAGCCAGCTCAGGGAATAGAAAAATATTATGGAAAGGGAGAAGTCTCCTTAGCTCTGAGCTACACTGGGTTCAAGAGATTGTGCTTAAACTTTAGAAGGTCTCAGTGAAAACAGTTTTGAGATTGTTTGAAAAGTGAGTTTTAGTGTCTGGAACAAATCTGTATAACCCCCTTAGGCTGTTGAGAGCCCTTCCTGCCAATTACAAAGTCTTCCAGAAAGGCAATGATTTTCAGGTTATCCCAAATAGTCAGACAGCAGAAACGAAAGCTACAATCTTGTGATGTCTTCAGTAGCATAGAAAGCCGAGTCTTCCCCTTTCATCAGTCATTCATTGCCACAGCAGCACAGGAGACCACAAGCATGCAAGGTGATGCTGGACTGAGTCTCTAGTTTTTTTCCACATCTGTGGCATGAGCCCCGTGCTTCCTGTCAAAAAAAAAAAAAAAAAAAAAAAAAAAAAAAAGAAGAAAAGAAAAAAATTAACACAACAATGATGAAAAAAACCCCAAACCAAAACAACAAACACTTGGCTGATCTCTAAATAGCTTTATTTTGTTGTAGCATCAAGTATCACTTGCATTTTAATTACAGATACCTAACTGTGGGGTCTAACACCTGCTGTGAGCCCCTATGTTGATAACATATTGGTTTCTCTTGTCACTGGTTATTCAATTTGATGTTCTGCGTATCTGTGGTACCAAGCCAGTTTTGACGGCTCTGGATCAGCTACTAAATCCAGCTCTCTTACTCATCTGGGTTATTTTGGGCTCCAAATCAGTCACACTGTAGTAAACAGTAGACATTTTTAGTGTTGTGCTGCGGGACCTTCACTATTATTAAGAACATTTTCTGAGACACAAGCTCTGCTTCTAAAAAGTCAGTCTAAATTGGCAGGAAAAGGAAGGGCTAGAGATGAAGGCATTTAGGCAAAGGACATAATTAAGTCCCACATTATCGTTAGTACCATAAACTTGCTGGTGGATTGCTAGTGTCGTTTAAAAAAAATGGTTTACACTGAACAGGAGAATTGGTGAAACCAAGTTTTCTACAGAGCAGCACGCTTTATCCTGCACAACTCCATCCACTTCCTCAGTGTCGCATCTCTAGCTCCTCCCAACCCCTCTGCAGGCAGGAATAGGCTGTTCTGCAGCCCTTGCACCAGCTAGATGCTGTCAGACAGCACTTGCTATGGACAAGTATGGCCACTCTTCTTGTCTGCAGGGCCATTGGGAATATTTGTCTTCTACTCAGCTGCAAATTTTTACACAAGTTCTAGGAATTTTAACATCCTAGATTTCTAGCCTGCTTTTAATTTTGATTAAATTGGCAGAATTATAGCATTACATTAAATGTCTTTTCCTTCTTATTATTCTGACTGCAAATTTGTTTCTCAGCTCCCACCTGGTGGTTTTATGTCTCAGAAAGATATGAAGAAGAACTCAGCATACCCCTCTCCCAACATACTGTATGATAAATATGTCTATTTGGCACAGTTGTTACCCAGGGCTCCAAATTACACCATTTAGGTGCTGACGACAGGGAGGAATAAGATAATAAGAATGGACAGACACTGAAGAACGTGGAAGTGAGGAGCATTTCAGACAAATGGACTGATAAAAGGCACAATTAAAAGCACCTTGTAAACTGAGTGGTGGCCAGATGTGTGCCACATGATAACTTTTTTGAGACCATCAGCCTTGAAAAACACAGGGAAATTTGTTAGGGCAGATCTTGACATCCAGCATCTGGGCATCTCCTACAGTGGCTCCTTACAATCTGAAGAAGGGACTCAGCTGCCCACACACTGATGTTAGTGGTGCTTGAAGCACCTTTGAGCCAATTTCTGACCGCCACTCCACAGGCTTCCCAAGCTCTGGCACTACCTATGCATGAAGCTGGCAGGTATCTCAGACACACAGAGGTTTGGGAATGGCCTCCTTTCAACAGTGCAAGGTACCTTATCATGTAATGACAAAACTTTAGAAGTTGAAAAAGTCACTAAACAGGCATCTCAAAAGATCCCTTTTATTGAGATGCACACTGGTCAGTTCATGATGTTGAAGTGAGTGATCTTTTAGCACAATGACAAGATTTAACCTGTTGAAGCCCTTGCAGATACTGTCACAGAGAGAAAAAATGACCAAATATGATTTGATTTCTTCCTCATGTTTCACTATACCCTTGATATGTATTCTATAGATGCTACTGGGAACGTACATTTTCAGTCAATAGGTATATGTAAGCACATATTTATTTGTTATAGAAATAAAATGAAAAATCTGGTTTATTGATTTTTAATGAATCAATATAGTATTTAATATTTATCAGTATTAAATTATGTCAGAATGTTTAGTATTCAGAAAATATGATTATGCATTGTAATTTATAGCTTTGATAACAGAATCCAAGGAAAAATTGCAAGAAATTTTAAAAAAATCTTATCCATTTAACCAATTTTATCATTCAAGCTGAAAGTCCTTTAAAATGAAGCAAAACTCAGAATGGAAAAAAAAAAAATTGGTCTACTTACTTTTGGAGAAAATTGTCCAGAATGTTCACTAGATCGTCAGAAAAATGCCTAGGACTCTTCATTAGCAGAAGTATTTAATCTCGTTATATCTGTTTTTCCCTACCTGTGTGCATTCCCTTTATAAATAAATTAAATCTTGCTACAAAGCATGGACATGTGGTTATTCTACCAGCAAAAGTGATGGTTATTGAGTATTACCTGACGCTTAGTGATTTTAGTGAACATAAGCTAATTGATCTGGAAATTGATACATGAAAATAAAGGCTTGATTGAAGTATACTACTTCCTTTTGGTTTAGAGTGTCTTGATTATTAATAAAGGCTAGATAAAAATAATAAATCTTTCAAAATATTAAATACTTCAATATTACAATGTCAAATGCTTTCTTTACATGTAAGGATGTAGGGAGGGTAAGCCTGCCCAGCTCCCCAGCACACAGTCCTAAATGGTCAATGCTTCTGATCTCTAAATCTTCATCAGTACTTAGCACTGCTTGTGGAATATTTTTGTCATTTCATTTATTTCAGGTATATGTGTACACAGTGGACTGTATAAAGTACTCTTAGTTCTACTTAACGCCAATTTTTTGTAGTTTTTATGTAATAAATCATGAAAGTAAAGCCTAGATTTGTAAGCTGGCTGTATTTTGTCATTTATACTCAAATCTGAAAATTCTGAAATAGCTATTAGAAAAATCTGAGGGAAGACATAACTGTTAAATATTTGTGGGCTTGATAAAAAGGAGTTTAAGGCATATTGCTTAAGAAAAGAAAAAGAGGAGTGTTCTTTAGGAACTGAATGTAAACTTTGTAGTTAATACAAATATGAAAATTAAGAACATGTAAATGGATCAGCTATTGAAAGTTAGCCACACGTACTTGACCATACTAATACTAACCATGTTGGATTTTTTAGTATAAATTCAAAGGAATATGCAGACCTATTATCTGACCTGGCCTAAAGCTGGAGGGGATCATATAACTTCCCTGCTGGAGCACGTATATATTTCAGGAAAACACAAGTGAGAGTTACAGGAAGTGTGCGTGCTGTTAAAATCATAAGGCTCAGAAAAATCGTGTTTCAAAATTACCTTGACAAAGATTGTCCTCGTATTAATGAGATACCTTCCACGAACATGTATTTCATAAATGTATATTAATGCTTAAAAATACCAGCTATGAATGAAAAAAATATTTAGTTTGCCTAAACTTCAACTGTTCCAGCTGAAAAATGCCCACATAAAATACAGATCTGAAGAACAGATTATAGAAGGGTGGAAATGAATGAGAAAGTGTTTCTACTAAAAAAAAAAACAACCCAACCAAAATGTGTTTAAAGGGTGGTATTAAGAAGGAGGATCTTTCAACAAGAAAAGACGTAGTCATAAAAAGAGAATAGTATTTGAAAGGGCATTTATGTTGTATTTTCAGTTGTGACATGTTATAGCACTTTGGCATCACATTTCTTATCTAAATGTCAGTCCTAAAATTAAATTCAGCCCTTTGAAGGCAACAGCGAGGCTGATTTGGCCCACTGTGAAAATGAGTTTGACTCCCATGCCTTAGAGGATCTGATTTGAAAACTACTGATGTCAATGGCAGCCTCTCGTGGACTTCAAAGGGCTTTGGATCAACACCCAAATGACTTATTGCACACATTTGTGTTACATAGTGCTTTTTTGTTTGATGGGCAAAATTATTTCCTAAACAAAAAGAAACCAGATATTTGCTGAAACAGTGAAGTGAGTGATGGGAAAAAAAAATAAAATTCAAAGGTATGTTGTGACATTAATCCCACAACAGTTTTTGCCATTAAAAAAAACCCTGTACTTCCCCTCCATTATTTATTTTTTGTGGACTGTCATTCTGATAGGGTTTTAATTACAGCTGTTATTGTTGAAGCAGCATTACCTAATATTTTAACATTGTATGCAATGACAGCCTTGAAAGCACAAGAAAACAGGAACAACACAGTATACTAGATTAACTGTGAATTAAATGGTTTCATATGGATGTCACTGGCTTGAATTTAGTGCATTTTGGCATAAATCAATGAGCATCTGCTCTGAGTAACAGTGGATAGCACAATGATAAAAACGCAGTCTGTGAGACCACACTAGCTCTGCCATTGCTGCTTGGTCCTCAGTAGGAGATCTCCCTAAAACTGGAGACCCATTTTGCCTTAGCTCCACATTTTCTGGTAAGATATGCCAGAAGCTTAAAAGCATAACAAAGCTATTTTTACTCACAGTTTATTCAATGCATGGTTTATTGCATGACAGGGATTTTCACAAAGCAAAGCTGAAATCTGCTTAACAGCCTGGAATTTCTTAGGCATTTCTCTCTGGTCCAACACTCCTCAAGAGAGGACGCATGCAGCTGTGTTAGATCTTGACATGCTACGATAGCCAACATTTCTCCACAGCTCATGGTATCTAGTTTAAAAGCAGGTGATAGTACAAATGGGTTCAGCATGTGCTAATAACAGATCATAAACAGATATGATGTCAATTTGCAAGAATTATAATAGTTTCTCTCTTACAACTATAAATACTGCCAAGAGGAAACAATGTACTGTATTGCACATTTCTTAAGGGATGCTTTTACACTGTATATAATTCAAATTGGTAACATGAAAATCTGTGCAGCTGGACAGGAGTTGAACAATGTGTCTTTTATGTTAGAAATGATTGATAGGATTGGCAAATGTGTATGGCAGAAATCTGAGGATAGATTCCAAATAAACCATGTCCTGCAATTAGTTATAGCCCAATTGTCAGTATATGCTAGTAAACTACTTAAAAGAAAGGTATACCCAAATTTACTAGAGAAAAATGGAAGATCTACATCGGTCAAGTATGTCTTAGACAGAACTGACTAACAAGTATCCTATTACATTTTTGCATTATTATTTGAATTTTCTTTGCATGCTCTGCATATCTTTAAAAATTTCTTCTGTGCTAAAATTAAGCACAAAATTACTAATAGTCTGCATATGAACTCTTACATGAAATCTTATATTCCCTCAGAGAGACCTGACTGAAACTTCCTTTTCACTTGACTCTTTGGGTTTATCTTTTTCCTTTCTAGATTGTGTCTAGTAGTTAGTTAAATGTATGCTTTTTGGTCAATCAACACCAGATAGTGAAAGACTCCTAAAACTAAGTGAACCAAGAGAGTTAATAGAGGTTTGAGCTAGAGAGAAGAGAAATAGATTGTAGTATCCCTATATACAAGCTTGTGGGAAAAAAATGAAAATAGCAACACTAATACTACAAATAACAAAACCCACCCTCCTCTTACTATAAAAAATGGTATTTTAAAAATAATTTTTCACAGTTAAGAAGCTGGAGTTGAAAAGGAGGCAGTTAAGAAGATATCATTCCTAAAAAGACCTTAGACGCAATATAAGAAAGAAAGAAAAAATAGAAACAATATTAGCTCTGACAAGTCAAATTTGAAACTGAAATAAAGCCAGCTACAAAATATTTGGAAGAGCAAGTTATTAAAAGCATAGAGGCTTGTAATAAAGTATATTTAGGTGCCTCAGAACAGGGAAACTGGCTAGTGGAACTAGTATGTGATAAACCATAAGACAAAAACTTAGCGAAAGATCCTAAAGTTTCAGTAGTTGGGTCTATTATGCATGACATAAGTCTACAGAAGTGCTGAGGTAGAATCGTCAGTAACCTGCTTTCAACAAATCAACAGGGAATACAAAAACAAATTACTAAGCTGAACCACCTTGATCCTATCCAGTCTAGATACAAGACGGTGCTTATTTTATTCACCTTGTTTTCACTCCTCTTCTGGTTGTTTTGACCTGCTTCCATTTATTTAATGATTACAGACTTGTAGCCCCTTTGTGGATTTTTTTTCTAAAAAAGGCTTAACTGACACTGTAATTTCGAGCGTGGTCCCGGGAGTTGATGAAGCTCAGGTGCTCAGATGCTCCATTAGGCTTCTCTGAATTGTTCGGAAGGTGAATACTTCACTCATGCAGCCTTTTCCTCTTGCTGTAGCCTTGTTGCCAACATTAACTCAAGGTTTTCAGAATAAGTTGGATATGAATGTGATGAAACACCAACCAGGCAAAAGGGACAATAGCATATGAAGAACTGAATGTAAACCTAAGAATATTACTATGCAACTGCATAAATCCTAGACTAAACCGAAAACCATGAATCTTGATTCCTAAATATAGATCTGGTCACCTTGTCTAAGGAGGTTTTGTGGGAAAGCATCTGAGATGCTCAGATATATGGGATGATTTTCAAACACAGAAAGTAAATTGGTTTGGAAGCTTCTGTAGGATAAGAGACAACCACTTTTTGTTTTGCTTTGTATATTGTTTTTATTTTTAGTTTTAAATACAGTGAGTTACACAGAATAAGATGTGGCACCAACTTCAACCTTGCTACGTGCTCTTTCTGTAAGGAAAACCTAGCTTCATTCTAACCTAAAAAAAGAAAAGGAGTCATGTACATAATAATTGTGCTATTTATAATGAATAACCTTCTTTTTCATATTTTAATTGGAACAAATTGGCAAGCAGCTACTCACAGATTCATAGATATTAATAATAGAATTCAGACATTCCAAACACATCTGACATGTTTATTATTTTCTTTCACCATTTTAATATTTAAAAAAAATCCCTATGGCTAATTATTCTGTTAACAGCAGTTCAATATTACACGCAGAACTCATATATTGCTATAGACTGGGTGAAAAAACCAGAAATATAGTCAAACATATTTTGTAAGAATGAAAGATAATCAAACAATAATAAAGTATACATACATTCCAGTGTGTATAACTTTTTGCTAATCTAAGTTTTCAATGAAACATTAATTTAGGTGATGTGAACTTTTTCATTTGCTTGTTTCAGCATATGGGAAATCATGTAGCAATTTGCAGCTACTGGTTCTGCAGAAGGAAATGTAAAAGGGAATAATGCCTCTTCAATAGGTGGATCAAGTGAGGCAAATACCAGAAAGCACATAAGCACAACTAATGCAGTTGGTGAAACTTTGTATTTTCAGTGTTTCCAAGATGAATATCCTGCTTTTTGGGGAACTGCTGAGACCATCTTCATCCTGAGTCAAGCCTGTGAATAACACTGATAATCCAGTTCCTTACCCTGCAAAAAATATAATAGCTTAGAGACCATTACAAAGACATAGGTCAAAATGTTCTCACACAGAGCAGTGACAGAGAACAATTAAAATGAATAGAAACTTACAAGTCTATGGGGCCTGATGGGATTTATCCGAGGGTACTTAAAGAGCTGACTGATGTCATAGCAAGATCTCTCTCTGTGATTTTTCAATGCTTCTGGGAATCTCGAGTGGTCCCAGTTGATTGGAAGCTGGCAAATGTTGTGCCAGTCTACAAGAAGGGCAACAGGGGTGACCCTGGCAACTACAGGCCTGTCAGCCTCACTTCTGTGCCTGGCAAAATCATGGAGAAGATTGTTCTGGGAGTTATTTAAAAACACCTGAGAGACAACGCAGTCATTGGTCCAATCCATCATGGGTTCCTGAGGGGAAAGTTCTGCTTAACAAGCTTAATTTCTTTCCATGACAAGGTTACTCACATATCTGACCAAGGGAATCCTATCAATGTGATCTTTTTGGATTTCAGTAAAGCCTTTGATACTGTCTCTCACATTATCCTCTTGGATAAGATGTCCTGCATATAACTGGATAAACCCACAGTGCAGTGGGTGAGCAATTGGCTGATGGGGCGAGCTCAAAGGATTCTAGTAAATGGGGTTATGTCGGGCTAGTGACCAGTCACCAGTGGGATTCTGCAGGGATCCATCTGAGGGCCAGCTCTCTTCAATGTCCTAATAAATGGCTTAGACTCAGGATTTGAGGGAATAGTAAGTAAGTTTGATGATGACACAAAACTGGGAGGAGCTGTTGACACTCTTGAGGGCAGAGAGGCCCTGCAGAGGGTTCTGGACAAATTGAAGAACTGGGTAATCACCAACCACATGAAATTTAACAAAGGCAAATGCTGATTTTGCACCTGGGACACGGCAACCCTGGCTGTACATACAGACTGGGGACAAAATGCTGGTGAGCAGCTCTGTGGAGAGAGATCTGAGGGTTCTGGTCAATGGCAAGTTGTACATGAGCCATGTACTGTGCCCTGGCAGCCAAGAGGGCAACCATGTCCTGGGGTGCATCAAGCACAGCATTGCCAGCCAGAAGAGGGAGGCGATTGTCCCACTCTGCTCTGCACTGGTGCAGCCTCACCTGGAGCACTGTGTGCAGTTCTGAGTGCCACAGGATAAAAAAGATATAAAGTTACTGGAGAGAGTCCAGAAGAGGGCTATGAAGTTGGTGAAGGGTTTGGAGGGAAAGCCATTATGAGGAGTGGCTGAAGTCACTCGGTTTGTTCAGCCTGGGCAAGAGGAGACCACAGGAAGACGTCATCGTGGCTACAGTTTCCCTGGAAGGGAAGATAGAGGTGCAGGTGCTGATCTCTTCTCTCTGGTCACCAATGATAGAACCTAAAGGAACGGCAGGAAGATGTGCCAGGGGAGATTTACATTGGGCATTAGGAAAAGATTCTTCACCCAGAGGGTGGTGGAGCAGTGGAACAGGTTGACCAAGGAGGTGGTCACAGCCGCAAGCCTGGCAGTATTCAAGAGGCATTTGGACAATGCCCTCGGACACATGTTGTGAACTTTAGCCTTGTTATATTCTGGGATAGGATTTGGATTTGATGATCCTTATGAGTCCCTTCCAACTCAGGACATGCTATGATTTTATGAAACCCTGCCAAATTCACATTTCTGAAGCAGATCCAAAGCATTCAGTCTCAAAAGTCACAAGGATTTTGGTTTTTTTTTTTTTTTGGGGGGGGGGGGGTGTCAATACGCATGCAAGTGCGGCTGACCCCTGTCCACAGAGGCATGCACTCTTTCCCTGTCTCTGCATGTGAGTTAATGATGTAGAGGCAGAGCAGGAAATGAAAATGTCCCAGTGACAACAGAGCACTACGAACAATGTTTTTCAGGACAATAAAGGAGCTGAGGAGCAGGAAGTTTGAAGTGAATCATGGTTGTACCACAGAAAGCAGATGTGGAGACTCACAGCAGGACTGAAATTCCTTTCCACTCATCTTTGCTGCACATGACATGTGACATCTCATCTGCCAAGTCATACAGATGTCTGTGTGTTTTCAGTTTAAAGTTCAAAAAAGTTGCACAATGGTGCACAGATAGAAGTTGAGGGTAGGCAGTGTTTATGATAAGCAAGAGCTTCACGAAGCTTTCTCCAGTGATAGTCTCCTTCCTCAAGTCCTCTTTTGAAGATGAGAAGATGTTGATTCCCTTCAATTCTGTTTTGTTCATCTGGCTTAGAGAATTGGAAATCAAATACTGCAGACCTTTTTCTACTCTACTTTGCAATGGTTTCCATAAAACCTTTGTCTGAAGTAGAAAGCACAGTATTTATAGCTATTTATCAGTTTTAGTAACAATACTGTGGAGCTGTTGCAGATTAATTCTGTGTTTCTTATATTGGTCCACATTTATTTCTGGGTAGCAAGTCTCATGGAGAGCCAACAAACTGAGGACTGTTTGCTTAATACATTCATTATTCCCACCAAATTCTAGAATCAAGATAGTCCAAACTAAATGTGAAATACATTCCACCAATCCGTAAGGAAACGTATCAGCTGCATATATGCTATATGATTTGAAATTAGGAGGCATTGCCACCAGTCCACACTTTAGTGCATTTTAGGAAGCATATACTGTTCTAAGTAAGTGTGTAAAATTAAATCCATATAAAATGTAGCCTTCAAATCCATGGGGCTCACCATCACATGCACCTTCCAGTGGAATAGGGAATATTACAGTAAAAAATAACAAAAAGTTAGTCCACACTTTAATGCATTTTAGGAAGTATATACTGTTCTAAGTAAGTATGTAAAATTCCATTCATATAAAATGTAGCCTTCAAATCTATGGGGCTCACCATCACATGCACCTTCCAGTGGTATAAGGAATATTACAGTAAAAAATAACAAAAAGTTAGTAGAGGAAAAAACATGGAAAAGTAGCAGTCCTGCCCATCCTCAAGCTGAAGATCCACATGCATTGCAAAGGGGTTGCTTTGTGAAAGAAAATTAGGGGAGTTTTACTTCCTCAGTTTATAATGATACATAACTGAATTTGTCCCTTTGCCAAGAATCCAGCTAAAGAGGTCTTTTTAGCAGGAATGAAATGGTGTGTAATTTTTAAAACAAACCTTTAAACATATATACAACTTGCTTGGCATAATTTGTTTTCCCTGGATAACCTTTATTTTCACTATAAATTACCCCTCTCATTTCACAAATGGTGACTATCACAGAATGGAGGGGAATTGAAGAATTGTGCACACCCAGCTGCTATGTTAATTGTGTGCTGTTTGTTCAATAGCAGCATGAGGAATATAAAACCCTCCTCACTAGTTCTCTGAAAGCCTTTACAAATACTACTTATGTAAAACTTAAGGTCCTAATATTCTGTGTTTATGAGTAACTGGATATTAACATATTAAAATCATTACTAATCTTGTGTTCTGAATCCTGTCAATACTCTAATGGCAGTAGTCTTGGAAACTACACATCTGCCACAGGATTAATTACACACATAAAACATTATCATTGCCCTACATCTCCTATGAGGTAGAGAGGCTGCTAGAATGATTAATGACTCTGTATGACATACAAAGGAAGAAATGCAAATGTTACCCAGCAGATAGAAAGATCTGTTCCTGACTTGTATTAGGACAAGTTGAAGGACTTTACTGGTGCAACATTATTTTTTAAGGCCTGCAGGCAACAATAAAAAAAATCTAATCCACAAATTCTGCAAAATTTGTTGTACAATTGAGAGCACTCTTATCTGCCATGGCATTTTGCATTATTTTGAACAGAGGGTGTGAGTATCCTCACAGGCATATTGGCATCATATTAAACAGGTTCCAGTGAAGATGGTGAGTTACAGAAACTTCTGAATTTCGACCTAGAGTCAGTCTTTGGGCACAACAGGGAGAAAATATTTCCTTTTTATAATATGACTGGAAGGCATAGGTTCAGTTGTGACAGAAAACAAAGAAAACTGGAGGAAATATTTCAAAGACAGTCCGTTGTTTACAATTAAAATTAGAGCAGAGTTCAAAGGTGACATACTAGTATGCAATTAAGGCCATGGGCAGACTCAGGCAAGCAATTAGGTGAGAATTACAACAAATGTAAAGTGGAGCTAATGTATTGATCATGTCACTTCTTCACGGTTCATTATTTCTTCACACGTTCTTTAATAAAGACCCCAAGTGGTCCTCCATGCCTTTGTCACTGAAAAATGAAATACTAAATTACAAAGGCTGAGCACTTTGTTCGGCCTCAAACCGTTTGTTTCTATTCCTACTAAGTCACACTTCCTTCCTTTGGAGGATCACATCCTAAGTGTGGGACTGAGAGCTATAGCTGGTCACCGACACCGCAAAGTTATTAACCTTCAACCACCTTAGAGCATGAACATGTTCATCAGCCAACTAAACCTCAGATTGATTTTGTGATTTACACTCACATCAATATAAAATTATATGCCCTTGTCCCCACGTGGAGCACAACCTATATGTGAGCCAGCAAGGAGCAGGCTGCAGGTTGCCCATCACAAAGGTAATTACAGTGAAGATGGAGGCAACTGATACTGACTGATATTCTAATGACATGGCAGGACAAGGAACCAAACATTTCTTCTGAGTGGACGCTGTGACCCCATAACTTGTGGCATTGCTTCTCTTGTGAATTAAGACAAAATAACATTGTCAGTGATCATTTGTATCAGGATACACAGGCACTATTGCCCAGGCTAACTGCCAGAGCAGAAGGGAGGTCCACAAGTGAAAGGGAAGTTGGAGAAGATACTGTCCTGCCTTGATATTGATGCAGAAGGGATCAATGGGGACAGTAAATTAAGATTCAATGACCCCCAGATATCCTCAAGAGCCCTTTGATACAGCACAGATGCTTCCATACTTCTTATTTACCCACAGGCACCTGTAACATTACAGTGTCCTCCTGGCCTCCTTTTTTTTTCCCTCGAGATGTAAAAATAAGCGATGTGCATTGGTCTCTGACATCCAAATGCTCAGATTCTAGTTTCATTAATTTTTGGTGCTCAAGTGGGCAATGTGGAGATCTGAGCACGATCTAAGTCACTATATAATGCGCTTGAGTTCCCAGGACCTCAAGGCAGTGGACAAAGCCTTGCAACAGAAGGAGATGCTGTATTCATTGTCCACAGTCCGTAGGCATGTGTTTACAGCTAATGTCAGAGGTTTATACCTTCAAACAAGAAGCTGAAATCCTAGAGTTGATTTGCTTGTTTTTCCCAGAGGTTGTATTGCCACTGAGATCTTATTAGCAGGCTACAGATTTCTTTTCTCCCTAGGGTGCACTGTCACTGGGAGCTTTTCAAGGAGTCTTTGCTTTACTTTTTCTCCTGTTCACCTTATACATCTGATCATGCTTTTACATAAGAACACATATCCTAGTATTTCATTTAGTGTGACTCATCGTGTTTCTCATTTATGAGGCTGCTCTTGCTATTCCGGAAAGTCTGGCTCTACATTTGAAGGGTATGAAGAAATGAAATGCACAGGCCAGCATTATAGACCTTTGCTAGCAGACCTGTGTTTAGCTTTTCCTATTGATTGCATCTGGACTTCCAGCATCTCTCAGTTTACCTACCCCACAGCTCAGGTGCCTAGTTACTGGGAATCACAACACACCGGATGTGGTGTTGTACTGCAACTCTAGGGGCTGAGCGATATCTTAAAGTGCCTGGATGTCTCTCGATACAGGGCCGTATGCTCCAATTATTTCTGCCAGCCTCAAAGGTATTATAATGATGGCCATAGAAAAAGAGGTCAATACAAGTCCTGCAGCCTGCCTTGTATCTATGCAGTTTACCAAAAGAAAGCAAACAAAGGTTTCAGACAAAGTCCATGTCAACATTTTAAGCACTTAATTTACTCTAATCTAAAGTCTAATCTACTTTAAATCACCAGGCTCTTGGAATCTACATGAGAAAATATGTTCATATAATACAGA
The DNA here is from genome assembly GCF_963082525.1 of Nesoenas mayeri. Lineage (NCBI taxonomy): Eukaryota > Metazoa > Chordata > Aves > Columbiformes > Columbidae > Nesoenas > Nesoenas mayeri. The sequence continues at coordinate 47,624,345 of NC_137542.1, read as the reverse complement.
AAGGTTGTTGTCATTCATATAAATGTGCCTACTTGAGGAATGTGTAATGGTATTATAGTAGTGATGAAGTGTAGCTAGTGTAAATGGAGTTTGCAATTAATAACAGCAGAGATTACCAAATTAAGATAAATACAAACTTTGAGATAAGCTTCATGGTACTAGCAATATACAATATAAACAAGAAGTCTTGCAATAATGTATAATGACCACTATTATCCTAATCAGCACAACTGCACTCATCGTTAAAATTTAATTAAGGTTTTCTCTTTGCTCCGTGTAATTATTAGAGGCTTCTGGTGAAGTCTAATTGCCCTATCATAAATGAACAGAAAAGGGAAAGCCTCTTTGTCCAACAAACAAGTTTTCCTTTAAAGCAAAAATATTACATAATAATTAATTTTCAGAAAGAATTCAGTCTCTGAAAGGTATAATTAATGTGCTGGAATGGGAGGAACAGCTACTGTAGGCTTAACAGATCTGTACAAGTTCTAAATTTTTCATGTTTTCTTTTTCCTTCTTGATAGTAAAAACAGAAGGTGAAGAATATGATCATCACAAACAAGAGACACCCTAACTTCCCTGACTTTCAGAGAATACATGGTCCTACATCAACAAGGAGACAAAATGGGTCTGACCCCCTCCTGACCAGAGAGCAAAATGGAATCTCTTTTGCATTCCAAAGTGTCAAATATGCATCAGGGTGTGAATGCACTTCCCTTACATCCCAAAAAAGAGCCAACAGCTGCCTACTTCAGATAGAAAAGACAAAACTGGGAAGAGTTTACCAGGGTTGAGTTTGAGACTGTTTTTACCAACAGTCACTTGAGGAGATTTCATTTTTTTTTCTTTCTTGTTGAAGTATAGAGTAAATCTAATGCTCAATGGATATCTTTCTGTAAGAACATAAGTGGAGAAAGGTATTTTTGCTCTAAGCTATGACTGCTCTTAGCCCAGAGTCACCTCATTGCAAGCCTTTGATGCTGTTCCACACTATATCTTTACAGGAAAATGCATCTTTGTTTTGTGAAGAAATATTGTAAGAAATAATTTTGGATAATGATGTGGATGTTTGGTTGTTGTTTTTGTACAGTCACAGAATTATACACTTTCCTACATTCATGCACTCACGTAACACATCATGTAGGATAATGACTGTTTTGTGTGTAAGAAATGTAGAGCTGAAGTCCATCAGTAGCTGGAATATAATGTGTTCCAAAATGACTTGTGCTTTTCTTGCTTCCCAAAACAATACAATTATGTAAGTGCAGTCCACTTTAGGAGATGCATTAGGTCATACAATTTAGATAGTTCATGTAATTTGATTCTGTTTATTGTTGAAAGTGGTAGATAAAAATACAAAGACCTCTCTAGATATGGTTTTGGAGACTCCAAAAAGAAGTATATTTATATTCTCTGAAATCATTAGAAATTCACATGGCCCATTGTTATTAGTAATCAATAAATGTAATCCTTACTAACTAACTACATTTACATAAAGCCCTTAGTCGTCTCTCTTTACATTATATGGTGCTTCAAAATCTGTTTAGGATTGAACCTGCGTTTCAAAGTGCTGTTGTCAAAAGATGTAGAGCAAACTTAAGTGCCTTTGTTCTGGCTGTTTGGTAGTGGAAATGCTACATAATAGAAAACTGTTGATCTTAAGGTGTCTTTTGAATGAGTTATGTACATTCATCTACTGTAACATATATAAGAAAACAAGGAAATATTTCTTCCTCATCAGATTAAGTCTGCTGTAACAATCTAAGGAATTTTATTTTATTATTTTGCTTTATTTTATTTTATTTTATTTTACTTTATTTTATTTTATTTTATTTTATTTTATTTTATTTTATTTTATTTTATTTTATTTTATTTTATTTTATTTTATTATTTCTTTTTTTTTTTAAGGATGTGAATTATAATTATCATGCTATAAAATTCTCTGTACTTACATTTAAGAGTCGGCATGTTCAGAAAGTTGAGAAATGTGATGGACATCTCATTCAACAACCTACTCTACTCTCACAAAACACAGAAGTTATATGTAAGGCTCCACTGATTTACATCCCACTGCCTCTAAATAAGTACAAGTGCATCTTAAATTGCCTGCTAAAATCCCATTAAGTCAGTGACAAATAACCAGTATTTACAGTTGACCTCACTCATTTTTTTGCTTGTCTATGGCTATACTTAAGCCCATGTTTAAATCTTTGCTGAATCTTTGTTTTCCTTGAAAAGCAAAGGTTTTTTCCTCCCATCTGGCTATCTGATGCCTGATGCAGCAAGAACAAGCAAGGCTCCCTCAAAGATAGGCTGAAGTTTTAATTCTGCAACAGCAGAAAGTCTGTAAGTGAGAGAAGAATGAAAATTTTCAATAAAGGGTTCAAAACGCAGGACATATTTTGTTTCAATTAGAAGATAGTATCCAGAAATGAAGAAGACCCATGTGGCTTCACCTGCTTGGGAGAATCTGATGTTGTTTTTTCCAGTCACATCTTGAACCTGGGGAAATCAATTACTCTGAACCCCTGATGTTCTTACATGCCTAACTTTGCATATTGTATGACATACTTAATGGTTTAAGAGACACAATAATTGGATCTATGTTAATGTTTGGAAGCAGGTGATGAGTGCAACAGGTGCTATATAGGTGGCCACCATATGATTAGATGGGAAAATTAAGCTTTCTGAATGAACACCTGGTTATATACCTCTGTAATTTGAGAAATGCAAACAATATGCAATAACATCATTACAAATCCTCCATCTTTTAATTAAATGACTTCAGGCCAAGTTTCATAACATATTTATGATAAAAAGATTTAAAATGAGGGGTTTTTTTCTGCTTTTTGGGCCTGCTTTATAAAAATATGCTTATACAGCTTCATTAATGTCAAACACGTGTACAGCTGTTTTACACACAGTAGTATGAGCTGTGTATAGTTGTGGGAATATCAGCTGTATATCTCTGTGGGTGAACAAACCAAAGATACTGAGATAATTTGGCAGACACAGTAGTTGCAATGTATGTATTTGAATATCCAATGAGCATAGCCTGATCATCTCTATTATTTGGAGGTCTCTTGATTAAAATATTTATTTTTAAAAATTTACACCTCAATATTTTTATAGACATTAAATTTGGTAAAAATGTTAGGTAGTCTAGGCCACTGTTGCTTTTGAAGCCATTTTCCCAAGATAAACTCACTGTATAATTTTTTCTGCAACACTATTTCTCCTTTCTTTATGTTTTAGAATAATCTTCTTTTCAGATAAGCTAAATACAAGAAATTATATGAGTTTGTAGAAGTGTAAAGATAAGCATTTCAAACTGAATACGCTGAAGAATACACCGAAGTAGACTGAGAAGAACTAGAATTTGTTGCCACAAAAGGGTAATGACTTACTGCGAAATGTGACAGAAGCCTCTGAAATGCTGAATGACATGGAGACTGTGAGTATGAAGTGATGATTCACATTTAATGCAACATAAGAACTAGCTACCACTCCAAGAAAACTATCAGGGAGAAGGCTTAAGGCTGAAAAAAGGGGTGAAGAACAGTGGAACTTACCAGGACTACTTATTTTAAAAGCAAAAATGTTAACGTATGCCATATGAACATGAAACAACTACACACATTCCTAAAAGAGAGATTCACCAGGATACACATGCCTATTTGGTGATTATGTACAACGGTCCATGTCCCTGCATCAGCAAGCTGACAACAAATACAAGGAGGAAGAACAACAATAGCTTTGCTTCTTCTACACTTCCCCTTAACAAACACACCTGACCATGATAAGTAACAGAAAACAGAGCTAAAAAGAGCCTGATAGCAGTGTCATATTCTTAAAATGGAAGAACTCTGATATATTCATTTCTCAGACAAGGTATAAAAAAGTTTTGGTGATGAAGCTAAGAATTCCAGTGTATTGTACCAACAGGTTAAGGTCTGTTAACATCTGCAAATATGAGTGCTTTAATAGAATTGGAAAGTAATGTACCTTGCTGGCAAAATTTACAAGTAACAGAAGTGTTGAATATATGACTCTTCCATGCAGTTTATTTTTGTGGCTCCTTCTGGACACTGGGTTTTACACTTTTCACATTCTTCTGAGATCCTTTCAGTTCTCACATATGAGTATTTTGTTCCACAACAGCTATTGAAAACAAAAATCCATTTGTATATCTCTTTTATTACAAAATGTCATTGTATTTGCAGGCGTGCAAGTCCAAAAGAACAGTGAGCTAAAAATGGGTGATCCCTGACTCACTTAAACTGAAAATACAGAGACATTTTACAACTTATTATAGGGAAGACACATCTTCGATCCTGAGTACTGTTTTCTAAAGTAACTATTAGAGGATAATATGGCTTTTGTTTTGTCATGTTTGCACAGTTTCTCACACAGTGATGCCCCAACATGTTTGAAGCCTCTAGTAAAAAACACACAAATACAGTACAATAATGGTATTTGTCATTCTTTGTTCGTATCATGCAACACAGCACATAATCAAAAAAAGTGTTATGTCTAATACTTATTAGCATTAGCTAAATATATACCTGTTTAAAAAGCAAGGATACCAGTACTCAGCTTTTAAAATTATGTTTTTTAATCCCAGCTACACCTGCAAGAGAAATTCTACTTTTTCTGAACGCAACCACACACATGTTTGTATTTTAAGTCATATTGCAGCCTAACTGAATGTGCTATGAACTTCATATCTCTTAATAAAAAATATTCCCATTGACTTTGAAATGATTGTGTACTTATCACGTAGACAGATTGTGCAGACCATTTGAGAGTGACATGAGACCGTCATGAAATCTAAAACCAACCAACCAAAACAAAAAAAACCCACCACCACCAACAACAAAAAGAAAGAAAGGAGGAAAGGAAACTAAATGTCCTTTCCAGGTCCCTGCTCACGTAGGTTGATCCACAAAATAACTATGTTATAATAAAAGTCAGAAATCAAGGGTTGTTTACTACCATATAAGTTAGAAGTCTGATACACATATATCAAGCATATCTGAACATAAATGATTTAGAAAAGCACAGCTTTTAAATTGAAAGAATAGATGACAAGTGTGAAGATTTATCAGAATTTAATAACTCTTCTCTCTAGGGTTACCAAGGAAAGAAAAGTATTTCTGACACACATAAGAATGAAGCCAGAAGTTCTGTCAGGCATGGCACTAGGCAGCTGAAAGAACATGCAAAGACGACTGATTGAAATAATTTCTCTCTTGTTAAGGAGTTTGCAGAAGACCAAATTTAAGAAACATTACAGCATCAGGGACATGTAAACACTGGTCCAGTACTGACAAGAGAGGTAGATCACCACGTGAAGGATTCACATTTGGATATTGTAAGATTGTTTACCTTGGAATATAAATATCTGTGTGATGTTGTGTATACAGTTAATTCAGGTGCTATGAAAACAGCACGTTACAATGCAATTCTGCTGAAGCAGAACATATTCCAATTCTTTGCATTCAAGTCTTGCACAGTGTTATGTAACAGCACAAATAAAAGATTTCCACTTTCACGGCTAGTATTTAGTGTATATATAGTAGATAGGGCATGCAAGTTGAGCCAAATTTCAAGTAAAAGAGTTTAAGATAAGTGATCTGGTATAAGGAACTGATCATGCACTTGGATTAAGGAAAAAAACAAAAAAAAAGCCACAGTCAATTCTGTATGGAAGAGGATGCCAAAAAGCTAACACATGCACACAGATGTGTTGCAGGTGTGTCAATCTACCCTATGACTGTCCCATACTAACATCAACCCTCTCTAAAGAGATCCATACTCAAATAAAGTCTGACCACTGTGGTTGAATGGGACATTCAAAAGCTGAAGTTATCACTGTTGTTCTGCTGTTTTTCAGTGTATAGTTTGCAAGAATTTTGTAAGCTTGCATTGTTATCCTAACTTCGCCAGATATTGGTAGGACAATAGCTAATGGAAATTAAATTCTATTTTCACCAACAGAATATAAGAAATATAGGCTCTTAACCACAGCTCAAAGCTTGCTTAGGGCCACACACTTACTTAAGAAGTTCCTTCACGTAAATAATAGAATAAAATGATACCACAGGCTAATGTAAAATACTGCATGGCAATTACATGACAATGCATGCCAACATTACTGTATAATTACCTAATAAATGAATGGTTAACTTATCATAACTCTGCAGACAATGTACATGTTTCAATGAATTTTCACAGTTTTCATTAACTGTATCACAATTGCATGTTTTTAAAGAGGAACTTGGTGTTTGGATAATTTCTGTAGTTTCTAAGCCCTTTCTAAAGTTCTGATCACAAATTCTTATTTTAACATTATTAAAGACTTGTCTAACATAATTGTGTGCTCCTCTATCTCTTTTCAGTGTCTCAGGTGTTAATGGTTTTGTGCATTTTTACATAATAATGTTTATAGCATTTTCCTTAGGCTTTTAATGAAAAAGTAATTCAGGCAAGCATTGTAGCATAAGAGAAAGCATCTGAAGTCTCATATAAACCTGGTATACTTCATACTTGTGGCCCATATTATCAGAGAGGAGGTTACTGGGTGCCTGAAACATGGAAGAAGAGTTAGTTGTTAGAAAGAAAAAAAAAAAAAAAAGAAAGCTGCAAGAAAGACTTCCTTTTGAAATCTTGGTTTGCATATATATGTATGCCTGTGTGGCTTCCCTGTCTTGACCTTCAAAGTATGTACAGGTGTGCCAAAGATGATAACAGTTACATTTGAACTAAAACAGCTGCTTTGTAATTTTAGCATCCATTTGACAGAGAGGAATTTGTTGCATGTACTTATATCTCAATGAGTTGCTGAACTGCAGAATCCTCATAAAACAACACTCCCAAGCACATGGACACATAATGAAGCTTGAGAACTGTTAGCCCAGGTAATATCAGCAAGCACACACCCCACGGCTATATTCTTTTTTACTCACACAGTCCTCTATCTGCCATCTGTTCTGTACAGAGTGGAATAAATTCCTTTTGATGTGTGTTAACACTATCTCTGCATCAGCATTTTAAAAAGAAAAAGAAAAAGAAAAAAATATTAAAAAAAAAAGTGATGGAATATTAAATTGAAACTGTAACACAGTGTGAATTGCAATTTGTTATCTGAACAGTTAGGATTGTGAAATTTTATTGGCACCACTGGCTGTGCTCTGATGAGAGGAGTGTATATGTTTGCTAATGAAAACAAAAACAACTGTTATGCTTTTATTCTTTGACTATATTTTAACATAGGAAATTTGCTTTTCAGAGTTAAGACTGCTGTTAAATAACTGATGAATAGAAGAAAAAGACCTGTTAACTCCACAAGCAAACACAGACTTTCAGCTAGTCAATTGGACTGACATCACTACTGAAAACCAGAAATTTTACTGACACACTAGCTCCTTCATGTGCCTGTGTGTGTGCATAAAGCCATTTAAAAGAATGTCAAGTACTGTTTCAAAATGCCATCAACCTGACCTGTGCTATTAGCAAACCTGACTGTGTTATTAGCAAACCCAGTACTGTTATGTACATTCCTTTGCCTATTTGCTCAGTTCAAAACTGATGAGAATATATATTTTCTCTCATGGTTTATCTCAAAGGCCAATGACAAAACTCTCACTTCAGTGGCAGCAACATGCCTATAGACATAAACTTTTACAACAGATATATTTCAATTAAGTAAGGCTGAAGACAGATACAAAATAGTATTTCATATCCTGAATGTGTAGCTGACAATGTGTTAGGACTTGCAGTAGACTACTATGATGGTGGATACTAAGTAAGAGATCCGTACTGGCACCGTGTATATTACAAATTATGTTGAATTGTAATGTGAATTCTACTGAAAGAGGAAGAATGATCCATTTCTATATCAAAGGAGTCTCAGCTTTTTTGTCTTTTGGATTTTGGTCAGGCAGAGGAGGTTGCCTGTAGAGAATCCATCAATAGATATTCAGTGTCCACTGTATGCTGGGATGTGCCTTTCTAGAGCTCATTAGTGCCATATGTTGTTAATCCACTAAAAATATTAGCTAAATGGCTCATTATTAAGTCTCATTTTCGGAACTAAGCATTTTGCTGTGAACTAGGACACAGAATAACAGAGAGCTTGTTACATTTCCCAGCCATTGTAGGAACGAAAACAGTGTGGGAGTGGCGGAAAAGGAGATTGCTTAACTTGTTCCTGTAAACCGCTGTACAGTAAGTTTGACATGGGTGCAGCACATGAGGTTGACATCTTTGTGTTGGAAAAGAACAGCACATCTCCAACACTTCAAAATGTTGCTTCATAAAGTATGAGAAAACTCAGTTCCCCAAATAAACACTCTTGTTATTCTCTGTTGAACTTTCTTTGTGATATACCCTTTGACACGTAACATTGCGAATGTTTTTGCAAACCTCCATAAGCCTGAAATCTGAAAAAACCCAGCATGATTGCTCATGAGGTTGCTGCATGTGCTGCTACAGAAAGCAGAGTAACAATTTGGGGTCAAACCCATACAATATTTTGAGTTGTTTGCATGTGGAGGAATTGGCTGTGTTTCATGTGTGTAGCACAGAGGTCAGGTGCCTATAAATGACAAGGTCAAAAATTGACCTTTAATTTCACAGGAAATTCTGGATTTGGGAGAAGAGTGGGAGAGGGGAGGGAATTGTCCCATCCTGAAACACAAAGGGTGCATTTGAGACTTTCTCATGGAAAAGAAAAATACTTTAAATACAGAATTTCAAGCTGAACCTAACCCTGGAAGCTCAAGTTCAAAGCTCTCAGCTCTCATTTTTGTCAGATTTGTGAAAGACCCAGAGTGCAGAAACCGCCTCTGTCATTGTCAGAATGAAACTTTTGGCCCAGGACAACATAAGTGTTTCCAGGATCTCAGACCCATCACAGGATTGCTCGTGCATACACAGCATGGCTTCAACATGATTCACCTGGAATATCTGGGAAACAAAAAGATCCTCCACTGCATTATGTCACATCTATGTCAAAAACAATACTTAACCCATCATTTAGGATGTGATGAACGTTGTTTTACAAGAAAATTCTTGCCTAATATTGTGTTATTATTTGTCATTTTAAGTATATATTAAAATCAGTTTAGGATAGTTCAGGTTGGAAGGGAAGGATCAGATCTGTTAAACCAATTCTAGAAAACTGTTCCATCTCTTATAAAGGGGCTGGTGATCTTGCTTCAGCTGTGGCCATTGTTCAATGGCCAGCAGTGGTAAGTCTACTACTCCATCACTGTCTGATTCTAGATAAGCTGGTGGCTTCTCTGTTTTGATATTCATGGTAGGAAGTGGGCTTCAGAATATTTATGTCACTTAAAGAACAGTTTTGATTCTGACTCAAATTTTATCCATATATGGCTCTGAGCTTTGTAACAAGACTACAGAAAACACTGAATTCGGAAAATGTAATTCTGCTTATATTTTTCATTATTTAAAATTAATCTAGTTAGATTCAGGTAAGTTTTAGTGTATATTTGGGGACTGGTTTCAAACCATATGATTGAAATGCCTTTTAATGGTAGCTTTTGTAAATTTTTAACCAGTTACAGGCATAGTTAACTGATTACCTCTGAGATGTTTCATTTTATTTGTATTATTTGATTTACTTTTGCTTTGTGTTTTGGAATACCTCTTATAGAGTCTATCAGTGTTTATATCAGTTCACTCCACAGCTATTCAACACCACCACAGCAAGACATAGATTATAAAGAAAAAGTATACAAACCAGTGCTAACAATGCCACTAGTGTATGCTACAAGATCTTGCTAGATTAGAAGATGGAAAGAAGACTAGTCAAAACCATTATACAAATAAAGCTGGTGCATCACACAGTTGAGAATCAATTAGTTGAAGAGATTATGGAAAAAGAAGCATTTTCCACACTTTGCAGAATTTTCTGCGCTTACCTTCCTATGGGGTTGGTGAGACACACACACACAAGCTATGTTCAGGACCAAAAATCCCTTCCATATACTGAAGCAATAAAACAAGCAATATCTTTCTATGGTGGATTTTTAACAGAAAATTAATTTCTAAGTAGTAACCAAATTAAACACAAATTAGTATAAATGCATTTGATATACTATATTCAAGTGCCAGTCAGGCAGCTATGTCAATACCATAAGATATATTTGGTCAGTCATAGCCAGGCAACACACATAGAGGAAATGTTGAGTGCCAAGCATACAGAAGCTTTAACGGAGTACATTTGCAGAATAATTTGGAATAATGAATACGTTAACGGAGATCATGATCTGCTCAGCAATATTCCATAGTCAGGAGAAGAGGCTAAATTAATCTGCTAAATTATTAATTGCAAATTATTTGCTTAACTCTAATTGTGTTGATTAGTGCTTATCTGATCTAGAAGGTGAACAGTAAAAAGTTGAGGTGTTAGACAAGGAAGGTGGATAAAAACAATATTATTGCTGTACATTTGATTCACAATACATATCTATCACTTGAAGGCCAGGATGTGCCTCTTGCCCACTCTTTGCAGAAGGAGGCCACCAACTCCTTCTAATCAGTAAAGGATTTTGCAGTGGCCAGTAATGGAAAAAATAATCTCACTGTAGAGGGTTATGTTTGATAGTTATTTTCCAAGGCTTGCCTCAGGCTTGAAGTTTTTATTTTGCCTGATTCTCCTCCCTGTCCTGTATGAAAAACATGCTGGTTATAAATGTTTTGTCCCTACCCTCCCTCTCTTCCCAGACTTCAAGCTTGAGACAAAGGATCCCCTCTATTACTGCTACCTTTGGCCAGGAACAGGGAAAAAATTACCTGGAGCTGCCTTCTTTCTGTATCTGAGAAGAAGAGAAAGAATGAATATTTTTTTAAACCTGTAAAATTCCTAAATATCTAGTAATTTCCACAGAGGAAAGAACCAGCTCAGGCTTAACTGATAGAGGATATCTGACAGAGAATTGTACCTGAACTGATGGACAGAAAGACACATACACACATTGTCTGCTGTCCAGAGTTTCTTTTCTCCTGACTGTATAACTACAACTTGTTAATAGTATATTTTACTCAAGCACAGCCAGCATGTTAAATATACTCGTACTCCCTTCTCTCAGAAAGTTTCTTTTCTGTTCTCCCTTCCTGTTCTGTCCACCATGTAAGGGAATAAATCTCTGTTTTGGTCACATTCTAACTCTTATTTCAACAAATTATCTCCTTCTTCCCCTACTCTTTCTGCCTCTCCCAGTCCCTGCCAGACCTCCTACTTTCTGGACTTCCCTACAGTACAACCCTTCCCTCCCCACAACCACCCATTTCCCATTGTCCAAGTGGCTGCCCAGTGCAGTTCTGCCATTCTGCCCAGTGACTCAAACATAAACAACTTCAAAGACCTAAGAAATTCAACCTGATCATGTTCAGCACTGTTTCCAGCACAATACTTTAGCAGCATAATCTCGATAAACACTCTCAAAACTCAATTATTAACTTTCTTGGACTTCCAAGCTCATGGGCACTGACCTCCAGAAACTGATCTCCAAGAAAGAAGGTGCCTACCCTACACTAGAGAGTATTTGTCTCCAGACAGACTAATGATTGTCTTTCAGCATATGGGCTGAAACAGCATTTCCAGGCTTTATCATCATGGTGCTGTTATCAAATGAATCAGCGGTAAGCCGGGAAGCCTATAGTGCATTAAAACTGTTGCACTGTCTCTATCCATGGTAATGTATTGATTGCATGTCAGATAGGCTGACTCTCAGAGATGCTGAAAATATTTAAAAGGTACTAGTGGGCAGGAAGCTTACTTCTATGTTCTAGCACAGTCTAGGGGTTTGTGGTTCTTAGCTGCATAAGTGGCCTTCAGAAATGTGTAAACTGCAACTTTTTCCAAGATCATGCTTCCATAGAGTAAATAGGTCCAAAATTGTTTGTCTGTAGTTTAATTATGTTTATTAAGTCCCAGTTAACTTCCTGTTTTCTGCACAAATACTACCCCAAAGCATAATTTGTTTATACAATATTCTGTTTAATGATTCTTCTTCTTCAGTTTTAGATTTGAATTACAAATATTTGCCTGTAGCCAATGCTTGAAGCTCTAGTAATGTCTCTGACATGAATGCATACACAGTACTACATGCTGGAAAACATATATCCAACATACATATATTTTAAATTAATTAATTCAATTTCACTTTCTGAAAATCATGTGTATGTGCTACTCTACTGTAATAGCTTATTGAGAAATTTTCAGTGCAGTTGTTAACGCATTTTCATTGGCATTCCAAAAGGGCTTTTATTGTAAAGCCCTTGACTGACACTCTGCTCATGCTTTCTATAATCCTTCCAGCTTTGTCTTCAGCTGAACATACTCCTTCAAATGATTGTTTGCATTTAAATGGATGCAGAAATGCATTAACAAAACCGACACCAACAAAGCAGAAGCTGCTCAGTATTTGTTACTGCCAGATATAAATTAAAATAAAATTAAAAAAAAAAATCAAAACAAACAAACAATGTTTCATATAGCTGTTTCCAAGTGTCTACATTTAGGTAGAAACTCTTCTTTGGATTATATTTAACACAGATTCTGCATAGAGCACTATTTATTTGTCAATAACCTATTCAGAAAAAAAGAATGATGTCCAAAACCTGAGAGTCATGCATAAGATCAATCTTCTGTACAGATGGACTGGATTCTTAGAATCTCAACATTAGAAACTAGAATTTGCTCTGAAATTATTCCCAGTTTAGACTTGCATTTGTTTTGTAACAAAACCAGTCTAAATGATTTTGAGGTTAAAAAACCCAAGCCCTTAAACCATTGGTAATGTCTGTTTTTTGTTGTGCAGATCATGGAAATGTTGCAAATGGCTTGAATATATAAGAGACACAGTGTGGTTATGAACAGATTTGTTGTGACTTGCATATAAAGTACAAATGTAAGATGTACTTTCAGTGCTATAAGTGGAAAAAATAAATTTGACTTAGCCAAAGCATTCTATTAAAGAATCATGTTTTCTATTTATTTTTAATGATCTTGTGCTTACAATAGCATGTTTAAATGTATATTATTTGTATAGTACCACATGATTAAACACAAATATTTTACACAGAATATAAAATTAATTTCTAATTATCTTTTAGCTCTGATGGCTTGTAAAGTTGCTCTAGATTACAAGTTTATGTTTTTGTACCGGGCCCTTGAAGGGTAACAGGCACCAGAAGTACAAACATTCATTTGCAATGGTTTGTTTTTTTTTTTCTTTAATACTGTTGTAAGTTTCATTAACCTAAAAAATGGGTGGGAAAGAGAAAAGAAGAGGAAAATGTAGGCTAGGAGTCAAGGTACAGTATTTATCTTATATTTTTCTGTCTGCAGAGGAAAGGTAAAATGGATAAATTTACCAGAGTTCTGAACATAATATGGCACTGACACCTCTAAGTCCGAAAATGCAATTATTGTTTATTGCTATATACCAGATGTGCTAAAGAGAAATCCATAAATATCAGAGGTAAATCACTAGCAAGTTTTTCTTGTTCATACAAATGAAAACCAAAATACCTTGGTTTCCCTCCCTATTGATATGGAATATGTCTAAATAAAGGAAATTCATTGCTTCCAATAGGATTTGCAGTGCAGCAGTGAAAGAACATGATTTCACATATCATATTTAGTGTCTTCCACGCCTGTACCTTAACAAATATAATCGACTTCCCCTGTAATCTTCCTTCCAGCCTTTCATACTCTCAAGGCAACATCTAAGAATGAAACAAAATAAGAACAAAAGTGCTTGTGTGTGTTGTCTTCACCTGAGCAGTGGCACAGATCAGCATCCATCTATCCAGGCAAGACAATGATTTGGTCTCAAACACTTTTCTCATGTAAACTCACAGCACTCCTGTTGCCTTCAGAGGACCTGCACTGAAGGCAGGGTGAGACCTGTCAGTAAGGCCCTGTGTATCTGGAGGATGAGGACTGAAGAGTTGTTAATACAAGACAGATGTGTTGCACTGGTACAAAGTAGAACCCAGGCTGGCAAGCTCTCCTTGATTAAGCAAATATAGCATAACCCCTTCTTTGCACCAGTTTATTTTATCTCTGTTGAAGAGTAAAGAACAGTTGATTTAAGCTAACCTAGATTTACTGAAATCAGCTGTATTTTGCATCACAGGAAGATCTACTTCCACCGTCTTCACAGATGTTTTTATGCCAATTTAGCTACCCTGATGAGAATCTAAAGCACAGAATGCCCAGGTCTCCTGCACTCTTCCATCTCCAGAGTTGCCATCATATCAATACATTAATTTAGACTGAAAGGAGTCCTCTGTATTGTTCTTTTACACAATGTGCAGTGTTCTTTTACAATGTGCAGTGTAATTGCTACTTTGGAGCTGATAATGATTTTTTATTGCCTAAAAACCAATTTGCTGTACTGTGTGGTAATACAATCATTGGTCAATGTTGTGAATACATGTCATTATACACAATGGGCCAAATTTTCCTATCAGTTAGAATTTTTATCCATGTACAATAAAAGTAAAACCACAGAAATAAAGGGATTCCACCTGACATCATCAAGACCAAATTTTAGGCTGTACATATCACTGCCTTCTGGGCTGTAGGAAAAACTTCAGAAAGAGTGCATTCATATTCCTGAGTGCGCAAGCACCTAGGTTAGAGCTACTGGTTGAACCTCCTCCAGCTGCCCCTTCTTCAGGGTTGGTTAGAGCTTATTTATATCTCACTGAGCCAAGGTCTGAGATAGACAGAGGACAGGTCTGAGCTTGGAACATGTACCAGCTGAACACACTGGGGGACTACTGCTTAAAACTTAGGTCCTGGGAGGCTTCAGGATCCCATATGACAGTGACATCTGGGTGCTGGATGTGATGCCTGAGAGGGTCCTTCATACTTAAACCTTTCTTTAGAATCAATTTCTAGAATAAAACAGGAATGAAACGAGAGCATTTCAGAGGAAAGTAAAAAACCAAACAGAATTGTGAAGAAGAACGTGTTAGCTCACCTGAAGGTCTGAATAGAGACAGATCTTGAATCACTTGCAGACGGTTTCCAGCTTGAACTCAGGAGATCAGAGGATTAATTAATCCTCTCATCCACTGGCATTTGGGAATGAAGTGGGGATCATAAATTCAAAGCAAAGAACTCTGTCCTATTCAGGTCTGGCAATGCGATGTAGATACCTGAAGGGAACTGGGAATCTTCACACCCTCTCAGCCTCACCTACAGAGCAAGCTAGTGCTTTGAGAATTCTATTACCTTTTTTTTTTTTAAAAAAATATTATTATGATTTTTTTCTGATACAAGAGGAAATAATAATCCACAACAGGAAAACTATATATTTGCAATATAATTTAAAAAATATATTTTCATAGACAAAAATATTATATGAATTATGGAATAAATATAGGTTTAATTTTATTTATTTAGAATTTTATTTTGTGTTCCATTTTCATTAATTTTTACCTCAGAATGTAACATTTTACCATAGGAAGACTGCCATATCTGAATATGCAACAAAGAAACCTAAGGAATAAGCAGCTTTAGGAAACCTAAAATAAACAAACAGCAGTAGATTGCCCTAGGCGCATGCTTTTACTAATTTTGGTTTGTTGTTGTTCATGTCAGTTAGGTTCAATAAACTAGCTTTCTGGTAATGCTTGGCTTTCTTGTGTGACACTTCAAGAACCAGCTGACAGTTTCCTGTGTTGTCATTAGATTTTCTAGTTCCATATGGGTGTGTAAGGTCCAACTTGCCTAATTCTCTTACAGCTAGTTTAAAATGATGCTTGGAACAAGGCCAATAGCAGAATGCTCTACATGTAGGTGTTACTGCTGTGTTTTGCCTCACAAAATGCTCAGATGGAAATTGAAAGTGTTGCCTATTTCACCAGTTTGCAAAAATATGCTAATTAGAGCTGTCTAAAATGTGACAAAAATATTAGACAGTCAAAAAGAGTTAGAAAAGAAAAAAAGAGAGAGAGAAAGAAAATCCTATGTTTGCATTTTTATAGGTCTTTCTTTGGTAATTAAGAAATACTTTTACAGTATAATGTATTAGGAAGAGAAGGCTGTTCCTATTTCTTGGAGAGTCCTCTTCCTTGGAGGCAAAGCTGATTTCATACTTACATGAATTCCTCTTCCAGCCACTCTGTTCCAGTCACTTTCTTCTCCCTGGATAAAAAGTATATTAGTGAAATATTAGGCACTGTTAAGTTAGCAGGAATTTTTCAAACCTTTCAGTGAGGCCATTAAAGTTTGGTTGACTGTAAGGGAGAGCAACTGGACAGACAGGACCTGTATGGACCATGTGTTTCACTCTAAAGACACACACTTATCTCTACTCTGTTTGGACACAGATTTCCACCAAAACAGATTTTCATTCATTTCCTCAAGTCTGGAATGATATTTGCATTTATCTACAAAGAGATGTGGAATAATTTTATGAGTGGGTAATAAAACAGCATATGAAACTCAATGTCTGTAAATGCAAAGTAATGCACATACAGAAAAAAACATCCTAATTATGCATGCATAGTTATAGGTTGTTAACTGGTTCAGGGAAGAGGACTTATCATCACTGTGGATAGTTCTATAAAAATAATTTCAATGGCAACCAAAAAAAGGTGATTATAAAGTTAAGAGTTATCAGGAAAGGCTGTCAAAATAATATAAAAAAACACATTCAGCCTCTGTATAAATCCATGATATAGACCCTTTTTGAACACTGCAAAAAGTAGTTTTTTCTAACTCAGAAAGGAAGTAGTCGAAGTAATATATATCTGCATGTATGTATCTATGTGTATATGTGTGTGTATATATAAGCACACATCAAAAAGCAACAATAATTGTCAGGATAGGCAAACAGTTTCTCTCCAGAGAGACAATATAATAAGAAATTTCAGCTTGAAAAAGATATGAGCTAAAAGGGAAAAAAGGAAAAGAATGAGACCACAGATGGATCAAGGAGATAAGCAGGAAATGTTTATTCATTGTCTCACAATATAGGGACTGGGGTGCTCAATTAATTTATGAAGCAGCATGTTTAACACAAAGTTTTCACACAGTGCATGGTTAGAGGGTGAAATTCTCTGGCACTGAACATTGGGGGTTTGGGAAAAAAAGAATAAATTTAGACAAGGTCAGAGTGGATATGTTCATTGATGGCAGCTGCATACGATAGTCCTGCTGAGGAAGTCACTGGCCTGCTGATGGGTGGTACACTAGGAAAAATGTTACTACTTTTTTAACTGAGTCAAAATTAGTTAGATGAGGCAAAATTAATTTCATAAGAAATCTTAAATATCCTCTCAGAAGAATCAATAGGGAAATGCAACTGAATGAAAGAGAATGTGAAGTATTGTAATGGCAAGAAACTGTCCATCATCTCACAATACAGGAGTTGTTATTTCAGGAAAATGCTGTTTAAAAAGAAAAAAAGAAAAAAACACACCAGAAAATATTTGCAGCAATGATGTGAAAACAAACAAACAGCAGAAAGCAGAAAGTCTTAGGAAAAGTACTAGAAACACTGAAAGTGGTCTTATGTTATTTCAGTGGACAGAATGCTTTGGATACAGCGAATAGTCCTGGCAACTTATCTCAGATGATAAAAGATCAGCTAACAAGAGAACAATTAAAAACTCTAGGAAGGGACAATGAAAATGATTGTGACATAGAAAATGCTCCTTAACCAGTT